>NC_133492.1:8724188-9082790 GCF_025370935.1 Choristoneura fumiferana
GAGTTGAGTTACTGTACTTTACTGTGTTTGGGTTTACATACAAGGCTTTATGCCGAGTAATCTGGTTTATAATTATAACAACATAGCCTTTTTTATTCGAACTGTTAGTTAATTTCTACTATTTCTGTGTATTTTGTTATAAAATGTCTATAAGTTCTGTGTGTCTTTTGGCATGAGCCTCCTCTAACTGCCTCCATTGCACTCTGTCGGCTGCAGCTCTGTTCAGTGTGGCCCCAGGGCTAGGCGGAGGTTGTCTTCCTTTCTTGTTGGTTAAAGTACGGGTGATCTGGTTAGGGCACAGGTTTTTGAGACCTAGCTATGTGTGGTTTGTTGCAATTCACTTTTTTTTCTATTAGTGATATAGGTACTGAATTTGATCGACATTGTGGAATTGCTAATTAATCAATAGAAGCTGGGAATTCCTCATAATTTTTTGCTCTGAGTGTATGATCTGCTAATGTTATTTTTGTTTTTTTAATAATGGTTTTCTGTAAATAATTAACCATTTCCTGAGAGGTACTGGATAATGATGATATTTTGTCTTGCAATCAATTTGATAATTTTGTTTGGTCAGTGGACGGACACAGATATTGATGTAGATAGAGTTATGGCAGCAGAAGGAAAAGACAAATCTGATCAGCTGGATATGAGAGGGTGCGGTTTGGTATTAATGTTTTAGAATGAGATAATTGTGGAGGTGTAAGGGGATCTAAGCTCAAGCCTCACCTGTAAGTTTGCAACCGTTTGGAGATGGTGCCTGTGGGTAAAGTGCTGGACGGTGTGAGTGTGGCAACTTGCAACTGGCAAGTGAGTCAGATTATTCGGAAAATGTAAGATCTTAAAATTCATGTTGAAGATTTCTGTATTGTAGAGTATCTGTTGGAGCTGTTGTTTTCTAAACGATGTTACAAAAAAGAAGTATTTTTTAACTATTGAAAAAAAAAGAGTGATGGAGTCACAGGGATGACTGAGGAAAGTCACAGGGATGACTTATAGGAGAGTCACAGGGATGACTCGTAGGAAAGTCACAGGGATGACTTGTAGGACAGTCACAGGGATGACTTATAGGAGAGTCACAGGGATGACTCGTAGGAAAGTCACAGGGATGACTTGTAGGACAGTCACAGGGATGACTTATAGGAGAGTCACAGGGATGACTCGTAGGAAAGTCACAGGGATGACTTGTAGGACAGTCACAGGATGACTAGTAGAGTGTCACAGGGATGACTCGTAGGAAAGTCACAGGATGACTTGTAGGACAGTCACAGGGATGACTTGTAGGAGAGTCACAGGGATGACTCGTAGGAAAGTCACAGGGATGACTTTTAGGAGAGTCACAGGGATGACTCATAGGAAGTCACAGGGATGACTATTTGTAGGAAAGTCACAGGGATGACTATGTAGGAGTCACAGGGATGACTCGTGAAAAGGTCACAGGGATGACTGGTAGGAGAGTCACAGGGATGACTCCTAGGAAAGTCACAGGGATGACTGGTAGGAAAGTCACAGGGATGACTGGTAGGAGTCACAGGGATGACTCGTAGGTAAGTCACAGGGATGACTCGTAGGTAAGTCACAGGGATGACTGGTAGGGAAGTCACAGAGATGACTTGTAAGAATGTCACAGGGATGACTAGTAGCGGAGTCACAGGGATGACTCGTAAGAGAGCCTAAGGATGAAAGGAAAAGAGAAAAATAAAAATGGCTGCTGAAATAAGCTGACTGTAGTTAAGTCACAGAATGGAATAATGTTGGCTCTCTCTTTTGTCTCTCTCGTTTTCACTCATCTTTAAGTAAATACTATGCGGAATTTATCAGAATAATGTCTAATACTATTGTTACTGATTTTGATTTGTGTGTGTGTGTGTGTGTGTAGTGCGTAATTTTGTTTTGTTTTGTGTGTGTGTTGTGGTCAGAAGTGGCCGAGGCGAATATTATGATGCTATTGTGTCCGATTGTTGCAGATTAAACACACGAGGACGTGTTGTCTTGTAGGATGGCGTGTAGAAATATGAGTATGGTCCTTGTATGGTATTACTATTGTGTGGTTTATTAAGGATTGGCATTATAGCACTTACGAAACGCAGTGTTGCCATGCGTGGCGCGCTTAGACAGAGCCTGAGATCTGGACGCGGGAAAGCCGATCGTCAATTGTCAGTTTGTAAAGAAGTCTGGCCGAGTCGACAGTCTCAGGAACTGTTACGCGTTTCTTTATATTTAGCTAGGCTTTCTCCTTAAGTTATTGTGAATCGTTATGATAGTTGCATTCCTAAGATTCAGTGAACGAGTGTCGTATTGTTTTGTTTTATCTTGACCACAATTAGTGGACTTTTAGTTAGTTCTTCAAAATAGTTTTCATTCTCTGCCCGAATCCACTTGTTATGCCCACAATTGATTCCATAGTTACGGTCGGATCCCGGCTCTCTAAGTCCTATCCTAACGACATATATATATATCACGGGACCATTCACACCATTGACCTAGTTCCCAAAAGTAACGCTTAGCAAAGCTTGTGTTATGGGTACTAAGCAACGGATAAATATAATTATATAGATAGATACATACTTAAATACATATAAAACACCCAAGACCCGAGAACAAACATTCGTATTTTTCATCTGCCCCGACATGGGAATTGAACCCAGGACATCAAGCTTCGTAGTCAGGTTCTCTAACCACTAGGCCATCTGGTCGTCTGATTGTCTGGTCTGGTCGTCTGGTGGTGGCCTTTAGGCTTGGAAAATTAAAAAAAACTGTTTTGCTGTCGCGATTTAGTCTGTCCGTTGTCTGCCAGTCATGTTTTTCTTTTTTAGGTAAATTAATAGTGCGTTTTCAAAAAATATTTAACAGTCGTACTTTTTATTATGTCTTTGGCTACAATTCTAATCAAACTCTTATCAAAAGCCCTTTACAAATACAGGAAATAAATTGCTACAGTGATGGGAAAAACGCTTATTGCCTCTATTCACGAAACAGTCTACGTGTCTAGATGCAATCAAACTCAACATTATTTTATTTCTTGTTTTATCTAACCAAAATAAATGTTCTTTCTACTGGTTTTCGCCAAATATTATCAGTCTATACACAAGTTCATTTTCAAGATTGTCTTTAGGTTTCGCTTTTTTTTATTTTCAGCCTGCAACTTCATGTTAACCTATTAATTTATTTGCATTTATGAAGAAATTCAAAACAAAATCACTCAGTACGTACCTACACAGTCTGAGAGGCACGACAGTGTCCCCGCCTAGTTGAGCGCTAGGCAAACTGCCGTATCATCTCTTCCAATTTTGAAATTTCAGTCATAATGAAATTCCACAAAAGTTCAGATTTTATCCAAGATTATATATTTTCTTTATTGAGTACCACAAATCTAACTTACAATAAATTAACATACAAAGACAAAACGCAGGGTAGACAGTAAAACACAAAATGTCATAAAATTATATTGTCTCAATCGAGACTAAGCTTAGTTATTCCAGTATAATAATAATAATACAAAAGTCGTACAAAGATAAAAAAATAACATCACTAATTACATGCAAAAATCCGTTCAATTTGTTCATTATTCATTTATAAGATACTCTCAGTTTGCCTTTTTGTCAAGCAAGACAGCGGGGAACTTCAGAAATTATGAAATCTTCGTTGCGGTGTAATGTTAATAGGAATCCGCTGATTTAAATAACAATAGGGTCCGATTGTGGATTTTTGATGACAGGCCTAGCAAAACCCTTATAAAAAATACCTAATGACCTCATTTGGTATTACTATGTAAGCATTGTGACATAATATTGGAAACAATCTCACTTGAAAATACAAACTGAAATATTGATGCACAGAAAAACCAGAAAAATAAGACCATCACTGGGAATCGAACCCAGGTCCTCGGTATTCCGTACCGCGTGCTATACCGCTACACCACTGATGGTCATTGGTTATTTTTCTGGTTTTTCTGTGCATCAATATTTCAGTTTGTATTTTCAATTTAGGTTTTACGGGATGACCGTAAAAGTAAAAATTTGGAATTGAAATAAAAAATACAAAAAGATTCCAAAAAACCAATCTTAACAATCTCACTGATATTTGGGATCCTATCATTTGATATCCCACGTAACCATAAATTCTTGTTTTGTGAAAAAATACGGGAGCACATAATCTGTCTAAATGATTTTGTCGTTCTCGTACCTGACTGAGTCACTGGCGTTACGATTTTTAGATTAAATATTATGCACGAAGATAAATTTATGAACAAAATGTGCCGTACCTTGCTTTCCATTTTTGCTTTTGAGATAACTATTGGAATTTCGATTTGCATGGAAAAGGAAACGAGAAACGTTTTCGTTGCTATTTTTATAACTAAAAATACACAGTATACTCATAGTTAGGCTTAGTTTTAGCTGTAGTGTTGTAAGTGCGGAATAAGTAAATAACTAACTGAAAAAATATACTGCTCAAATGAAAATAAGGGCCACGCGAATTTTATGGGCGAAACGAAAATACTAATAACAAGGTTTTATTAATAGAACATAACACAGTACAAATACTTTTCATTCAATTAAAAACCCAAACATATTTTTGATTTAATTTTACTGGTAAAACAGCCACAGAATAACTAATGTAAAAGCTTTCGGCAAAAGGTAATCTTTCCAATTCTTGACAATGGCATCATTTATTTGTTAATAATTTTCAATGGAATTGATACCGACTCCTATTCAATACTGTATTTTATGTAATACAGCTTTAATTGATTTAAGACACAATTCAACATTTGTATATATTCCATTCGGTCCGTGGTACTAACGGACATCATAATAATAAGCTTTTGCAAAGAAAAAAATCCAGAGAATTTTAATACAATCTTTTTGCCGGGAAATACTGAAATGTATTAAATTAATGAAATAACGGGTGAAAAAGAGAATTCTTTGAATTCGTACAATTTAATTCGCTTTCCGCTCTCCGAAAGGTAATATGTGAGGAGGGTAAATGAGATGAAACCAAAATGGGATTTTTTATATACTAAACAGGGAACTCGAGTCATTTTGTTTTCAATTTCCTTTCATGTGCTTATTATCAACTAGTGAAATATAAATAGACGTAATATTATAATAAAGTAAAGTAGCAAATACAGTTATAGTATAAAATACTATAATAATAAATAATACTAATATTTATTTAATAAGCCACTTATTACTATTTTACAATATGTAAAACTAAGTTAAATGGGCTTGTCAGTAGCCATTTGGTAAGACCTCTGCCCTTCATGCTAGGAATAACCTGTGTTATGAAGGTCTGGAAGGTTTGGTATTGGAACACTAAATTTGGCTCAATCTATATACACAAAATGACCTGTTCATCATCATCGTCTCAGCCGTAGGACGTCCACTGTTGGACATAGGCCTCCCCCGTAGACCGTACGTAGAGGATTTTGCTTTGGTTGGCAACGGCTTGCATCCACCGTGAACCCGCGGCAACCAGGTTATCCGTCCATCTCGTTGGTGGACGTCCTACGCTGCGCTTGCCGATCCGCAGTCTCCACTCGAGAAATTTTCGGCCCCAATGGCTATCTGTTCTCCGTGCTATATGTCCTGCCCATTGCCACTTCAACGAGATAATTCGCTTGGCTGTGTCGGTGAAACTTGTTATTATACGTATCTCCTCATTTCTGATTCGATCCCGTAGATAAATACCAAGCATAGCCACTCTCCATAGCTCGCTGAACAACTCTGAGCCTACACATTTTTTGCCGCTCAGTGTACTGCCCTCCTAAGGCGAAAGGCATTACCTCAAGAAAAAATCGCGTTTCTGTCATTTACACCATAAGATGCAGAATGTTTTAAGCTACATAATAGTATTAATGCCTTTTGGTGTTAATTCAATAACTGAAAACCTCAGGCACCCCAAACATTTTTTTTTCATTTGTGTCTGTGATGATCTATTTATTTACCGTTACTTTCACGTCAGTGTTTAGGTGATAGAAAAACATGGCGCGTAGTACCAGACTTAAACTTAATTGGTTCCTTTTATTAGGCGTAATTTGGCTGTCAGAGACAGATAGACACGCAAGCTTTCCTCTATAACTAATCAATTTGACGTTAACATGTTTTGCTTCAAAGTCCTTAGTAGGTCTGCAAGTAGTAGGCCTGCTAAGTAGGCCTTAACAAATTCTAAACTACTATAATCCCACGCTGCGTTTGGATAATCCGTATCGGATGAGAATTCAATGATTGGTCTGTATCGGACGATCATTATTTGTCCTAAAGTATTGTTTTGTCGAATGATAATTTCGTATAATTTTCAGTTATTGAAAACATTAACTAGTTAGAAAATCTGTAAAATAAAATGTTTTTAGTTTCAAGTAGGGATAAATATAACAAAACGATCATTCATTAGACAAAACATAACATTTAGACCGAAAATATTCGATGTAACGAAGGGCAATGATCAATGACAATCCAAGTTAATTTACTTAAATACATTTATTACACACTTCGTATAGTAATTGGACTAATATTTTTAAAGATTCGGAGCGGATTAAAAGGGCAGGTTAAAAATTGGGGTGGCATCGTTGCTCCCATGTTGCTCCCTTTTAAACCCTTAATTATTTACAACGTGACTGAAATAAAATTTCTACTCCCTGCGTGAATCGCCCACGTCATTACTGTAATTTGCATCTCCTTAGTTCACAACTTATGTAAAATGTGTTTAAAAGTAATTACGTCACTATCATAGTGACATATCACAGAAAGATCACTTACAATTTACTCATTATTAATTACGATACGGCCTACGAGTTTATTTTAGGGTGAAGCCAGACGACGATGGGGGACACGCTCGATTTCAATGAAAATTTGCACTTTAAAGTTGAATATTTCGCAAAAAAATCACCGAATAGAAAAATTGTCTCAGCAACCCACCAATGGTTTTAAAAGACCTATGCAACGATACCCCACATTATAGGGTTAGTCGAGAAAAAAAAACATCCCCACTTTACGTCTATGGGAGGTACCCTAAAAATTTTTTTTACTTTTTTTTATTGTACCACTTTTTTATTGTGGGCGTGACTGATATGATGAATGGGTATATTTGTAATTTTGTTTTGTAATGACGTATAATAATAATAATTTAATAATAAAATCTTTATTAATTTTACACCATATTTGACGAATATAACTTATAGGCTAAACAAGGTATTAATGATAATAATACACATAGCTGAACTAGGATAAAATCCTGTGTTTCAGGTGTAATAAGACTCACAATGCTAACATAAATAATCAAATGCAAAATGCAACAAATGATTGTGACCTCATTAGACAATAATTAAAAAGACAAGTTATAAATATTTTAAGTTGGTTCATAATAAGCACTTACAAATACACCAAACCCTATAAAATGACCCAAAACACTGTAGGCTATCGCCAATGTATTGAAAGGTTTACATTCTTTCTTCCAAATTTTAAACCATAGAAAAAAATAAAGTTTTGGAAACAAAATTATTGTAAGTAAAGTAGGTATCCTCTGTCAAGGTTACAAAAAAAAATCCATCCTAGAAGGATTTGACATGACCAGAATTTAGTATGCACCCCTGCAATGCTTTAAATCTGCGCACGTACCTATAAATAATAATTGTTAAAAAACACGTTTGATATTTTTGTAATTATGAAAGCTATACGTCACTCATTATTCACTTCTCCAATAAATGAAATAAATTTTATGTAAATCCCATTCCTGTTTTTCTCTTATTTAAGATATCATTCTCTCATTACCATTTGAATTTTATTGTCATCTGCAATTTATTCACGTCTGCTGGGCAGGTGCATATACTTCTTCATAGAATAAGTGTTTTGGCTGTAGTCCCTACGAAAGCCCAATGCGAATTAGGGAATTGAAATGCTTCGTTGTCTGCTGGTTTTGAAACACAGTCAGGATTTTTGAAATAATGTTTATTAGGAAGTGTTTGCTTCTAGTAAGAAAGAAGAAATTTATTGATTTTGAATTAATTTGATTGTGATTGATGTTGATTTGAGGTAAATTGTGCTAGCATGTACAATAAATAAATTCTTCAATTTCTCACGTCACGTCACGTCACATTACGTCACGTCACGCCACGTTACGTTACTCTCATCAAGTCACAAATAGCACAAATTTTAATTGTCCAAACAACCATTAAGGAGTTCTTCTTGCGGAGACGATCCTGGTCGGACCATCAGAATTTTACTACGAGATTATTGTGATGTCACAAGATCCTAAACTCAACTCAAACTCAATTGACAGGATATGGTCGAAGAAATTATTACAACTTTAAAACCAAAAACAAAAATTTCGAACAAACACAAGAATATTGTTAGTTAAATAAAAGCTTGTAAATAAACTACCTACCACTGCAACGTTGCCACTTCTTTGTAAAAGCTCGTATCTTGAACTGATATGATAAACTGCATTAAACCTTCTCACATACAGCCTAAAACTAGTTATTAAGACTACAGAGTTTCTGATTATGAGATTACGTGTGACAGACGACGCGGCGTGTTCTTTCACTGTTCCTTGCGCGGTTAAGCTGGTTAATTCACAGTGGTTACCTGACAGAAACGCAATGAACAGAGAAAACACTCCGTGCCGCCAGCCACATAGTCGTTGCCAGATCGTTAGAGAGCTACCTACATTGATTGCAGTAGCACCCAATATTCCAACACTGGGTGGTTACATTGTTACTGTTGGGTAATGGGCCGGCTAGAGCGACGATGAGCTTAGACTGGGACAAAAATCATCTTTTCTATTCCAACTATGCTTTAATTTCATCATAACCGCACTAAATACTCGGCACAAAGCGGGACTTTTCTGCTCTAGAGCACAAAAAAATTATGAAAATCCTTTATTGCATTGTTTTAGATTTTTTATTGATCGGACCACCAAAGAGGTAACACAAGTATTTTTGCTATAAAATTAGCCTGCATAGTGTAAAAAATCTAGTGTTTGGTTGGCCAACCTGGCGCCTATCCGAAATTTGACAGATCGCGGGTAAAAATATCTACTTCTGGCTACAAACTCTGCCAAAGAAAAGTAAGAAATAAAAAAAAAAACAATTGGCGGGAACCTTGCGAGTTTTCCGTGGACATTTTTTGAGAGTGCGAATGTATACTTACAAAAATGGAATCATCGAGTGCTAGTGATATTTCTTTCCTATTAATTGTTTAGCATGAGGTTTTTTTTCGTCTACTATTCCTGTAATAGTTGAAAGAAAAGCAAATTATGCACCTCGCATTAAATAATTTACATTGCCCTCGGGCTTTTTAAAGCCCTCGCTAGCGCTCGGGCTCCAAATCGGCACTCGTTGCATACTATTACAGACAATTGGCTTCATTTTGAGTAACAAACGAGATCTGTATACATATTTTACAAACGGCTACATATATTATTAAATTGGAGTTCTTGAATGTCCTCGGGAAAAATGTGAGAAATATCCAAGGTGCGCTCAGCGGCATGATTTCATAACTTTTTTCATTAACTTTGACTAGCATTTGATAAAATGAATACCTTTGACTTCTACTTTGTCACAAACTTTCGCTTTTCAAACAAATCACTTTTTCTTTATTCAATCTAAAGATAGCGACGGTGATGGCGACAATAGCTAACCCTATTCAAATCAAAACTGCCAGCTGTTGTGACCCAAAATAGAACAAACTGAAGTTCCGAAAAGTCAGAAATATTGATTACGTTATCATAATGTTTGTTTGTTTATACTCTTTATTGTACAAAAAAAGGAGATACAAAAAGGTTACAGGAGATAAAAAAGTGCTAAGTACAAAGGCGGACTTATCCCTGAAGGGGATTGTCAGATATCCTTTTGATAATGATCTGCGGCATCAGTATTGCTATCTGTATAAGGGAAGTAAAAAACAAGCCGGGAAGTGGGGAGTTTACAGATGGGTGTTTTGAAATAAAAGCTTGTGTTTTTTTTTATACAAGAAGGGGCAAACGAGCAAGCGGGTTTTTTTCTATTAAAAAAACTACGCCTACCTATGCTGTTTTCTGTGATTTACTTTATCGTGAACACTACTATAAGAATAGTATTTTATGCAACAGTTGTATAACAGGGTTCAAAAAAGGTGAGTGGCGTGAGTTACGATGTGAGCTTTAGCGAACATTGTAAGAAAAAGACGCCACGAGCTTTTTTTGACTTACTTATACAACGTACAATACTTTTTCTTCGACCCAGTCGAAGAACTTCCTAGTGCTAAAAGTACTATCTATTACCATTAAACTACTATCAATTAAATTAAAACAAACGTTCATTTAAGAAAGTTAGTTAAAATAACACAAAATCTTCGCTGTAGCTTAACAATTTCAGTTCAAATATTCGAACAATCACCAGTTTTAAGGTGATTTACTTTTTTTCAAGTATTATTTGTCTGTTGGAAAAAAATAGTTACCGCCTTACAAAGCTACATAACCCTTGTGTCTTTTCTTTTCATAACGGACGGAATTCGGATTTAGTTTTTTCATTAGTCAGTTTTCTTAACTTAGAAGAGAAAGTTGCGAAATATCTACAATAATATAATAAGACGATTGTTAAGTTAAAATGTCCGAGTACAAGTGCGAGTGCAAAAAGAAAAAAATAATTTCAGTATTATAGAAAATAATGGGAAGAAGAATTTTCAGGCTGGCTGCAAGATAGTCGTAAAGGCGTAAGCTATGCCTACTGTAAAAGTTGCAATAAGGATATTAACATTACATCAGGGAAAGACGCTCTAAAGAAACATAGTACTTCACAAGCACACTCGGTATCATCGATGAATATAAAATCCGAAGATATCGTCATTTGCTGTGGCAAAAACTCAAAAATCTGATACTACACTTGTTAAAGAAGGTAAAAATATTTAAATATTTTTTACTAAGTAGGTACGTACGCGTCACTAACATTATTAGGTATTTTATTTTGTTTCTACCTATCGGTGTAGGTGGTCTAGATATTAAATATATTGACGCGGATAACTCATGTCTTAAATCAAGTTTAGCTCGACATGTAGTCATCAAGTGTAGCCCTTCGTCTTAGTTATCCGGGTCAATGTATTTAATATAGAAAGAAAGAAAGAAAATAATTTATTTATAACAGCAATGACATATAATAAGTAAAAATAAAAATAGGAAATGTTGCCGCTATAAAAAGGTCCCGGCTCAGCATATCGCTGGTTGAAAACCAGCACTGGTCTTCCGCCGGGCCACAGGAGAGTGCAATTACGGAAAGTCACACAAAACAAATCAAAGATATATGAGTGAGTCTCACGGTAGTTTCATGTTCAAAATGGTCTAGATATCATCATCATTAGCCTATCGCATTCGCATTCTACTACTGGACATAGTTAGTACCCTAATACCGACCGGTACCGATACCGATAGGTACCGCCTGTAGATATACCGACGTGCAACGTCATTTTAATTTTAATTTTAGGTGAAATAAGATTAGCCTCGTTTGTTGCTGAACACAATCTAACATTCACTATTATGGAGCACCTACCGACACTGATACAATCCGTTTGCCTTGACTCTATAATAGCAGAAGAGATAAAATGTTCTTCGACGAAAACTCACGCCATAATAATTGAAAACATTACAGGTAAAGATAATTTCAATAATTTGTGTGAAGATCTGAAGCAAAATAAGTTTTCGCTTATTATTGACGAGTCCACTGATGTCAGTACAACCAAACACTTGTGTTTAGTCGTAAGATATGCGAAACAACGGCGCATCAAAGATTGTATTTTAGCGCTTATTCCACTAGAAGATGCTAATGCAGTATACTTATTTGAACACATTATAAACTTTTTTAGAAAAAATGATATTCCATATAAAAATAATCTACTTAATAGATTTTGCATTAGATGGAGCTTGCTTTGCTTGCTTGCTGCATTGCTTGCTAAATTGCGACAAAATGAAATTCCCAACATTTTTATATTGAAATGCACCTGCCATTCGTTTCATCTTTGCGCGTCATATGCTTGTACCAAACTGCCACAATTTATAGAGGATCTTGTAAGGGACATTTACAACTACTTTTCTTCTAGTTCAAAAAGAGTGGCAGAGTTTTAAAACTTTCAGATGTTTTGTGACTTAAAAGTACATAAAATACTTCACCCCTTTCAGACACGCTGGTTATCAGTACATGCAGCAGTGAAAAGAATATTAGTAGTAGTAAATTGTGTCGATATCGACGCCGTATACTATGGTGCTGCTGCGTATAATATACTATTTAGTAGTTCAACAGCAGATCTAAACCAAGATCAAGTGAATTCGTTTAAATGCAGATGCTTAGATTATATGTCGAAGCTTGTTAGCAAATAACCACGCGATTTCCATTGAAAAATTATCCAATCAAAGGTTTAGGCACAATTGATCCAACAAATGTGAAAAGTGGCAACACTGCTTCGATAGTTCCCATTAGTGGACTCTTTCCCAATATTGTTCAGAGCAATGATTTCCAGGCAATTGATATAGAATAGCGCATATTAAGAAACTTTGAACAACTCAAAACCTTCCCCAGAAGATGTAGAATTATTTTAGGGTAAAGTCAGGCTACTGAAGCGTGGCGATGACACTCAAATGTTTTTTTTTTATTCGTCTGGATGGCAAACTCTCCTGATGGTAAGAGATCACCACCGTCCATAAACATCTGAAACACCAGGGGTATTGCAGATGTTTCCTTTGTTGTCTACTTTCATCTTTCATATTTTATCACTGCCCCATTTATCCGCCAACGTGGAACGCATATTTTCCCACATTAATCTAATAAAAACTAAACAGCGAAATAGGCTATCTACTGCATCAATCACTCTACTACATACAAAACGATTTTTTATTGAAGCTAATGTAATGATTTTGTAATCAATTCAAATATGACTGCGGCTATGGCAGAGAACATTGGTATGATTAATGATTGTATTAAAAATTAAAAGTGTAGTGTGTTAAAAGTGTTGTGAATAAATAATAAGTGTTGTGTTCGATTTGGTTAACACGTTCGCGCGTACGCCCAAAATTTCGGTCAATGCGATATCGCACAACTTTTTCCATACAATGAGACGTCACGTCATTACAAGTTGAGCTTTGACTGTATACAGAAATAATTAGCGTTACGGCGCATGCGGAATTAATCGTCACCGTTTATAGACGTTCTACCGTACAACTGATATTGTAATTATACATATTCTTAACAACGTCATATCACGACAATATTATCGAATCGTCAAATGACGTTGTGTCACATAGTGACGTAACATAATACTACAATAACGTAGCAACGTCATATTACGGCAACATGATCGAAACGTCAATTGACGTAGTGTCACAATGCGATGTAACGTTATACTAAAATAATAAAGCAACGTCATATTACGGCAACAAGATCGAACCGTTAAATGACGTTGTGTCACAAAATCATGCTACATTATAAAATAAGAATATATCAACGTCACATTACGGCAGCCATATCATACTGGCAAATGGCTTTTTCTTGTTTTAATGGATAAAAAACTGCAAGCACGTAATAAATGCTTCTATGCATATCTTCGAGGAAGTTCAATCATCTCGAGAAACATAACATGACCCTATATATTGATGACGGGTAGTTTGGATCAGATGCAGACTACAGCCCGGGACGAGACAAAGGTTCCAGCGCAAGCAGCGTTAGTAACGTCTCCGGAGGTGCACCAATCACAGCAATATCTTTCCAGCAAGTCGGCCACAAACTATATACCAAAGCAGCGAAGTCTCCGACTCGGCTAGTGTTATAGATAAGACTGTATATGCATCTTCCAGTTCGGGCAGTATTTTTGACAATCGTTTGGCTTTGAAGCCTAACAAGTATCAAAATAAACAATAGCCCAAGAAGCCAAGGCCAAGACATGACGTACTCGGGAAGTGTGATGATGATACACTAACTATATCGGTATCATCTGAGATTTTAGATAGTCTTATATAGGAATTGACTTTACCTCAGAGATTATCTCACTACCACAAGACCCGGCTGAACTGCAACCAGACATAAGTAGATTTGGAAAAAGCTCTTACACAATAACTTTGCTACCTGAACAGGAATCAAACTGAAAATACCCTAACAGCGTCATTTTTACTCCTTGAACAAGAACCAAGCTCGGAAATTATTGATGATAAAGATCGATGTTTCACATCCAACACCGCCATATACTGGAAATAAAGAGGGTAACCAACTCTCTAATTTTTATCATCGGGAGATCATCCTAGACATCTTCTTTTACTAGATACTGCAGCATCATGCTCTCAGCAACCGGTAATGAATGGTAACGAACTGATACTACGAGATGTATGTAGTAGTTAGCTTAGCCAATTTATCTTGTATTTCATTAATGAAATATAAAGAGAAATTGAGCTCGGTCCTTCCCGGTGCTTGTGCCTGTGGAGATCCTTGATCTGTTTCCATCATTTCAGGTACGGTGTTGATACTGGAGAACTGTCGTTACCGGTTGCTAAGAGCATGATACTGCAGTATCTAGTAAAAGAAGATGGCTAGGATGATCTCCCGATGATAAAAATAAGAGCTGGTTACCTTCTTTATTTCCAGAATATGGTGGGTGGTGTTTGATGTGAAACTTCACTACCAATCAATAATTTCAGAACTTGGTTCCTATTCAGGGAGTAAAATGAAGCTGTCAGGGTATTTTTAGAGTTTGATTCCTGTTCAGGTAGCAAAGTTATTCTGTAAGAGTTTTTTCTAAATCTATGTCTGGTTGCAGTTCAGCCGGGTCTTGTGGTAGTGAGATAGACTCCAAAGTAAAGTCATTTCCTAAGACTATTATAATATTAGATGATATGTTAGGTCATCCTCATACTTACCGAGTACTTCATGCCTTGGTTTCTTGGGTTGTTGTTTTATTTTGATATTTAGTTCGCTTCAGCGCCAAACTGTCAAAAATACTGTCTGAACTGGAGGATGCGTATACAGTCTCATCTATAACATTCTAGCCGAGTCAGAGTCTTTGCTGCTTGGTAGTTTGTGGCTGACTTGCTGGAAAGACGTTGCTCTTATTGGTGCACCTACAGAAATTTACCAATGCTGCTCGCGCTGGAACCTTCGTCTCCTCCTGGGTTGTAGTCTGCATCTAGCTAAAACTACCCGTCATCACTATAAGGGTCAGGTGATGTTTCTCGAGATGATTGAACTTCCTCCAAGACTTGCACAGAAGCATTTTTACATGCTCGTAGTTTTTTATTAATCTAAAAGAAGAAAAAGCTCTCAAATCAATTGAGGATAATAATATCTAGCAGTATTATTCATAATACTATCACAGCAAGAACTACACACATATACTTTACGAAATTACTCGTTTAGATGTGAGAAATAAGTCGGTAATTGAGTTAGAACCATAGCATCTAAATTCCCTAAAAACTCACTAAACACAATAAAAAACCCATCCGAGTAAAAGTTTACATCACTAAGAATGTAACATATAACAAAAATATACTATTATTCATTCAAAATATTGAAATAATACTAAAGCTGCGTGGACAAATTGCGTTGCTGAATCAACCTGCCGCGACCAGCGCGAGCGCGTCCTCCGTCACGTGAACAGGATGACTGAATGTATAGGCGCGGGAACAAAATACAGCGTCCATCGACGTTGTGCGTCTGTGAGTAGTCACATTTAAGAGCGTGTGCGTCGCCTCTTTCATAGTCAAAAAATGTTATACTATGTGGCGCAAGATTTTTGGTAATTTAATATGATACGGCGCAAGGATGGAATCTACTGCAATTTATTATGAACACCGAACGTCCGACCATTGAAGTTCCTTAACGTTTTTATAAAGTCTGACGTGATTAGACTATGGCCACAACGCATAGTACCCTATTTGTCGGATATTAACGGTTCACGCGAACGTGTTAAATAGGTACTTTTTATAAATAAACAATATATATAAAAATAACGATTTTTAGTGGGCAACCCTACCGATTTCGCACTATGACGTTCGAGAACACTAATTTACAATACAAAATAGGAGAAATAGTAAACTTTAAACGTTTTCATACTTTAGTAAAAAGTATGTCAAACGCAAAGAGAACGTAAACAACAATAAACAAGTGAGAAATATGAAAATTTCAAAATTAGTCCAAGTTAAATTTTGCATGTTGCAGCGATGTTAAAAATACGCGTTACCTATGTTGGTAGGCTATATGGATTATGTCCGAAAAGTTTTTATTCTGTATAAAAATCCATATTTAAATATGTAACTGGCTGCACCTTAGCCTGTCCGAACGTACGAATTAAGAAAAAAAAGTGCTCTTTACGATTGTACATTGTACAGTGCTGTTATGGGGAATAGACAATATAGAGTTTTCCAGAATCTTGTTATGTATGCCTGTTATATTACTGTTCGTGATTAAGTAAATCACAGATTACAGTATAGGAGTAGAAGAAAAATCATAACAAGATTCTGGATAACAGAACGGGCCTTTTTGACCCCTGTTATAACTGAACTGAAATAAATGAATTAATTATAATTATTATTATAACAGCTGTTGGATAAAAATGTGTGTAAGTCAATATTAATCGTACCGCGATATAGGTAATGTTGTTTTTAATAGCTTTTGTATCAATAATAAATGATTTATGCCTAGATATCGTGTTGTTTTGACGATTTCCGGGACCAGCAGCTGAATCTAAATTTAGGATGCACTTCACTCGATGGTCGTCGCCGTGAGGGTCGTTGTTTCACCTTCGCCGCTATCAGACGTTGATTTATGGTGGTTTCGAATGTCATTACAATAGCACAAGGTTTTTGGAAATAAAATGGGTATCGAAGCTTAATTTCCTTCTTCGTGAAGGAATGAGGTCAAGGTTTATAATTATATATATATGGCTGTGTTTTTGTGGAGCCTCCTTAAACACCTTATTTTTTTTGAATGGTGTCCGTCGATCTAAGAGAACACTCGAAATAAAAATACTGTTTTTAGGGGCCCGTACCTGAAGGGTGACAAATTGAACCCTATTACAGTCGATTGGCTCTTCGTCTGTCTGTATCCTTAATTATAATCTCCTTACATTACCTAAAATATGTCAATAAATATTTTAACAATATTTTATTCAATCAATCAAATCAGCCCACATCCACCCACTGCTGGGTAAAGGGCCTCTTCATTTTCACACCACTTTGCCCGGTCCTGTGCAAGTCTCATCCACAGTTTAACAACCGACTGCCAGATGTCATCCGACCAACGAGCAAGTATATATTTTATGTTGAAAATAGCCTGAAGGGCTTCGAGAATAGTATGGTACGGCCATGCCTTTGTTTTTGTTTTGCACAACTTGGCGGGGGCACTACCGTGCCCCCAGATTATAACAATTTAATGCCGCTAAAATATAAAATAATGTTTTTGATTTTTATTTACAAAGTTTAAATGGTTTCGCTAGACCGATTCATTCTTGATCGGTTTCGTTACTAAGTGATACATGCATCATGTTTTAGAAGTAATCGTTCGTCATCATCGTCATCATCATCAGCCGGAAGACGTCCACTGCCCACTGCCCTTAGAACACCACAATGAATAACAAATCACCACTTGCATCCACCGGTTGCCCGCAACTTTCACGATGTCGTCAGTCCACCTTGCCAACGCTTCACCTTCCGGTTCGGGCCACTCACGGATTTTTTCCCCCATCAGTTATCTGCCCGCCCATTGCCACTTTAACTTGCTTTTTTACTTCTATTATCGTACCGAATTTGAAGCCTGCACAGAGACAGGACGAAAAGAAAGAGGAGCGTGCCCATACCAAAACGATTTGTTTTCATTCTATCTCAATAACTTTTAAACATACATACAATTCTCAGAATTAATAAACGACACAAATGTACTGTAATTCAATAAAATAATAAAAAATGGTCAAGCGCGAGTCAGCCTTAAAAAAGAAAAATGCAATTTATCTATCAGCGCCTCAGTATTATTAACTTAGTACATATGTCTCTGTACGGAAGCCTCGGAGTGCGAGTTTGACTCACACACTCGAGGAAACTGAATCACTTAGGTACCAGGGTTATACCTTTTCATAATCAATTTTCAATGCCCATAAATTTGATAATGATTATGAAAAGGTTTTACCCGGGTACATGATTCAGTTTCGTCGGCTAACAAAACTGCCTATCTGTTACCATAAAATCAAACTTTTTACTTTCTAAAAGGGTTTCAAAATGAATTCAAGAGCCACCTTCTGAAAACTTAATCTATCTATACAACAAATATAACCCTGTTTTTCAGATCAAATTATATCGCTCGGAGGAACTGGGTTCTTAATCTATTTATCGATAAGGGACAAAACACTGTCCTTAAAATAAAGTCAACACCATTTAGCATTTTTTACCTTTTGGTTAATGGACTTTAATATCTATTTCGATACGTAAGTAGATTAAAGATATCAATTATCTATCACAAACCACCATGTAATACCTACTGCAAAATATATTGCAACTTCAAAAATGTAGGTTACATTTTTAAAACTTCTACCAACTCAGTGACAAAATAAGCAACAATATATTTTTGTATAATGGACTATATAACTTGCTATCTACTATATTCAAGACATCCGTCAAGCAGAAATAAAATAAAGTGGCCAATGCTATAAGATAAAGAGCAATTGAGTGAAAAACCAATAAATAGTTTTTTAATATTTTAGATAATCTTGCAAGCAAAAAATTATTGTCAGAGTCATCTATTAGAATCTGTGTAACACTACAACTTTGGGTGTTTACCAGCAGAGAACCTGCTTTGTAATTTTGGCTCAAATCACTGGATGGCGCTTGGTGCTACACGTCTAGATTAACGCCATCTCTAGTCGTAGCGTCTAACCATTCCAAGTTAATTTCAGCTAAAGTAAGTGTTGCTGTAGGCGAACCGAGATGGCAATAAGTTGAGAAAAGGAAACGTATGTAGCTAAAAGTAACTACAGTTCTTCACACTTACGCAAGATGGCAATCATTTTGAAATGAAAAAAAAAACATTATCTGTTGCTTTGTTCGTACACTAAGTAAACGCTGCGCAATGCATTTTGCAAATAGTTTATTTGTTTATACTCTTTATTGTACAAAAAGGTTAAAAAAATGTGCTAAGTACGACGAGTTCTCCATTTTTGAGCTAAACGAAACCTGTGTCTACTACATAATATTATTGGTGTACTGCCTTTTCGGCGAAATATGTTTCGCCAAATTTCACTTAGCAATCAACCTATCATCATCATCATCATCATCATCTCAGCCGTAGGACGTCCACTGTTGGACATATTATTTTAGTTAATTGATAAGGACCTCCGCAAAGTAACGCCTGATTCAATAAATTATTTAGAAACTTAAATAGTCAACTCATTATTGTTGTCGGTTGAAGACATTTTGGAAAATCACTTGCAATTTATAAACTGCCAAGTAAATAGGTTTTTTTTCGTTAACAGCGGCAAAATAAGCTTAAATCAATCTTTAACAAACGGATTTTGATATGGAATTCAATTCACAAGCAAATGCAACTAAAATAAAATATTTAACTTGCAATGTTTGTTTCATCCTCTAGTGATCAACTAGAAATTCGGAAGTTTGTAATTAACAGTATAATGAAAATTTTAAAGTTGAATTAACATCTCGCTGTTGCGTTGAGCTGAAATTCAATAATAATAATGGCAAACAAACCGCGAGAAAGTGGCATTAAAAAGGTAATTTTTGTTAAAACTTATTTACTTCCCTAAAAAATTACAATGACACTAGAAATAGTGCAATGTCTTGAAGGTGTATTGTTTCATTTCCCTTAAGAGTCATCTTGTTGATAGATACCTATACTTGTCCGAAGTAGTATGCTGGTCACGAACGCAGAGTGTTTCACACGTTCAACAAAATACTGCGCCGTTATCTCAGGTAACTAATAGCCGCGAGAGAACAATCGGTTTTTATACTGATTATTTGCCACTACAATATTCCAAACAAATAGTAATTTTTCGAAATTTCTTGAAAATCATATAAAGTTGCAGAGTTTCGTAACGTTTTTTCTGGATTAGGTATCAGATCCTATGAAGAGCCAAGCTAAATTTCACGCGTAAATTTAAAAAAACTTGCAATTTAAAAGTTGAAATCCCATCAAAAACATTACATGTAAAAAGCTGCAGTCCCGTCGTCGTCTGTCGTTGAACTTCCGTCGTCCGTTGTCGAACGTCGTCCATCGTCCAACGTATATCGTCCATCGTCCACCCTTCTTCGTCTTTCGTCCATCGTCCGTCGTTGTCCGTCGTCCGTCGCAGTCCGTCGTTGTACGTCCTCCGTCGTTCGTCGTCGTCCGTCGCCCATCGTCCGTCGTCGAGCTACCGTCGACCATTGTCGTCCGTCGTCGACCTACCGTCATCGGTCGTCGAACTTCCGTCGCCTGTCGTCCGTCATCGTCCGTCGTCGAAATTCCCACATCAGTCGTCGTCCATCATCCGTCGTCGAACTTCCGTCGTCCGTTGTCGTCTGTCGTCCGTCGTCGAACTTCCGTCGTCCGTCGTCGTCCATCGTCTTTCGTCGGTCATCGGTCGTCGTCCGTCGCCCGTCGAATTTCTTTCATCAATGGGTACAGAGTAATTATTCAAAGGATATTCAGTAATCTAGAAATCCCCCGCAAGCATCCATAATTATTATTATAGGCTAGTAGGTATCTAACAAAGGAAGGGCTTTCCTTTATCTTTCAACAACCAAACTGATCTCTATGAAGTTTTGCATACATAATGTATGTGGTGAGGTGAGGATAAAGCAAATGATACTTTGATTCTTCCATTGTATTGGAAACACAAACCGAAAATTCTTGAATACCACTTACATTAATTTGGATGTGTTTAATCGGTTCACTTTCATTTCACAAACTAAGTAATCATTTCAAAACCACTTCATATCACAAACTGTTCATATCACAAATGATCATTTCATTTGATAAATATACTTTTAACAAACTTGTCACTTAACAAACACAAATCATTTGACAAAATCATCATTAAAAAAATGTTCATTACCTAAACAACTCTTTTTTCAAACTATTCATTTTACAAAACAGCAATTAATAAATGATTATTTGACAAACTAGTTACATAACATTTAAATTGGTAGGATTTTGTTCTCCAGCGTAGTGGACGGACGGTCCACTATACTAACTAAACTCGACTTCAATTCAAAACACGTCTTTATGTTATTTTCATGTGTATTTCCAATCAACATGCTACGTTGGCAGCTCGGATACCAATCTTCTGTTTAACCCCCTTGCGTCCGTTCAATATTATTATTCAAAAATGGAACTATGCTGCCAGTCTCAAATGAACGTACGCAAGAAGTTAGTACACCAGGCTCGTTTTTGTTTGGCATTCCTTAAGGTCGCAGTTCTATCAAACCTTACCTAACCAACTATTGTTAAATGACAGTAATTTGTTTTTCTATAGGTCGCAGTTCTAACCTAACCTAACCTACTGTACTGGCAGCAGTTCGTTTTGCTTAGGGTCGCAGTTCCAACTGAACCAACTTTACAGGCAGAAGTTAGTTTTTCTTAGGGTCTCAGTTCTAACCTAACCTATTTCTTAACCAAGTTAACCTGAGCTACAGGCACCTCTAAATTATTCTGAATAACGTGTTTATCAAATGATACATTTTATTAAACGTTTTAAAGCCAAACCTCGATGAGGTCCTCGAGTTTCTCGATGAGGGCTACGGCATAGATGTCGCTAGCGTCACTGCTTAAGTGGCTAAATAAGAAACAAACAAGCTGAGATATGTGGTGCATAGGGGAAATTCGTGTCTGTACCGTTGTCCAGCAGTGATGTAGCGGTATAGCACATGGCACGGAATGCCGAGGACCTGGGTTCGATTCCCAGTGCTGGTCTTATTTCTCTGGTTTTTCTGTGCATGTTTATTTCAGTTTGTATTTTCAATTAAGGTTTTACGGGATGACCGTAAAAGTAAAAATTTGGAATTGAATTAAAAAATACAAAAAGATGCCAAAAACCAATCTTAGTTTTAAAGCCAGACGTTGATTTGACAAAGGAACGTGATTTTTCCAAACGACGAAAATAAAATGAATAGTCTGCCAAATAATGATTTGCTAAAATGATGGTGTGTCAAATAGTGCAAGTTTTCAATTACAATAAAGCTTGTATTTTTTAGCAGAGACGATGCATAGCATCTTGTGAGAGTGCGTTGTACTTCTGGTTTACTGTTTAGCCAATCACAAGCTACTTCCACTGAGACGCCGACCAATCACAGGCTTCCGTCGGTGGCGCCATCTATAGTGTGGTCACTTCAGGACTTCTGCGAGGTGCGAATTTTACCTCATAGGGTCTCTCACCAGAAGAACTTATTAGGATGCTATGCATCGTCTGCTCAATAATACAAGTTTTATTGAAATGTAAAAATTGCACTATTATCGGCATGTGACGACGCATAGCATCTTGTGAGAGGTGTTTGTTGGCTCCTGGTGACCACGAAACGACGCCATGTGAGACCAGATTGGTGTTAGTGACCTGTACTATAGAATGGAATAAAAAAGTTAAATTTTAGTTTTAGTTTTTTATTCAACACGTAATCAACATTTCTTGATCAAAACTTTAATTTTTTAAATTGGCATTTATAATCAATCACTAATCAGATTACAATTAACTCTAAGCTCTAAACAGGTTCAAATGTTGAAGGCAAGGGATTACCAGACTGGGTGGACAAAGTTGTACCTAAAATCTGTTTGCAATAGAACTTTGCGAAAGTATTTTCTTTACGCCAGTTACCCCGAGCCATTATTTCTTCGATTGGAATATTTTCATCGCTGAAGTATCATCTGAAAAAAATATTGCATTAATTACCGATTTATGGCCTAGGACTAAGATTAGGTCATAAACGTAATATTACTAGACGAACCGACCTTGCTAGACAGCGTGACCGAAAGTGAGATGGGCCTGTCTGTGTAAATTTGAGAATGGCTGTGTGAGTTTTAGAGTTGCCCTCACTGCTAAATATGAGTTGTCGATAACCATAGGTACCGTATCCCCGGTATCCCCGTATATCCGGTATCGTCATATAGGTAAGGTACACAACACAGTACAAATAAATCTTAAAGGGCTGTTGCTGTAAAGTAGGTACGACAAACTTCCAGCGAAAATTGCCAGCGAATATCTGTCACACCCACTTATGTCACTCGTCGTTAACTTTACACTAGACAGTTAACTAGGTAGGTACATTCGCATGTCAAGAGTATAAATAGAAAGCTATGAATAAAACACAAACAAGATACGTAACTACTAGCTTTAATAAACACTTAAGGTATTTTTAGTTAGCGTGGCACAAAAGTCCAATTGTTATCTCAATATTAAAAATGACTCAAACGAAACGTATGAAAATTATCGCTCAATTGACTTCACACGATTATACGATACATCTCTGCGACAGACGCGTAGACAGACAGACAGACAGACAGACAGAGGAGGCTAAGTATAGGGTCCCGTTCGGCACCATTTGGGTACGGAACCCTAAAAACAAAACACTGAATTTTTGTTTGTAGACAAATAGTTATTATTTTATTTACTTAAAATCATTAAATTCTTAATGTTAAGTTATTTTACTTAAATTTTCTCAAATCTTTAAATCGGAGAAAAGCAGCTACAAAGTTTAGTACAAAACAAACTTTATTGGAAGAATATCGATATAGGTATCGATAAAAAATATTCAAACTCTACGCCGTGAGTGCTCGTGTTCATGGATATAATATAATATGTTTATTTAACACATAATTATTAGAAATCAAGCCATATTTATGAAATAGACTGTTTACCGCTTCATATTAGTATATGCTCCGGGGGATGACGGAATCACGACAGAACTTCTGAGAGCGGGTGGTAAACCGGTACTTGTAGTCCTCCAGAGGTTATTTAATTCCGTCATACTCGAGGGTACCACGCCGGAAGCATGGCACAGGAGTGTGGTGGTGCTCTTCTTCAAAAAGGCGACAATACCTTATTGAAGAACTATAGACCCATCTCACTCCTGAGTCATGTATACAAGTTGTTTTCGAGGGTCATTACGAATCGTCTCGAGCGAAGATTTGATGATTTCCAGCCTCCCGAACAAGCTGGATTCCGTAAAGGCTTTAGGCCATAGACCACATACGCACGCTCCGCCAGATTATACAGAAGACCGAGGAGTATAATCGGCCACCATGTTTAGCGTTTGTGGACTATGAAAAAGCCTTCGATTCAATCGAGACCTGGGCTGTATTGCAGTCCCTTGACGCAAATGAGCTGCATAATCTCTTCGTTAGTTTTATGGAATTTCGAGTTAGAATTAAACAATTCCGACGTCTTACCGAACACACTAGATGCAGTCAAGACAAGTTGCTGGAAATGATTTATTATTGACATTATTACAATTGTTATCATTTTGTTTAATTAATTTATTACATTCCTTATTGATTATTTTGAATTTAATTCTGGAATTCAATCATTTTGATCCATAAAAAAATTACCTACATGAGCTACTAGCTCAGCTAGCTAGTTATTTTGTTATGACGATTAAAGTTTCTATCTATCTATCTATCTATCTATCTATCTATCTATCTATCTATCTATCTATCTATCTATCTACTCTGACATTGTCTTAATATTTTTGTAGTAAATTTTATTTTTAGTCGCAAATCAACTCTATACTATTACACGCATTCGTCACAGTTAGTATTATAGTGTCACATTGTTTTTAATAGAAGCAGAAGGCTTTACAGATTTCCGAGAAGAGCAAGCGACGCAGAATTTCATTTAATATAAATGGCAATAACAAAGTTAATTTTTTTTTTTTTTTTTGTAATTAGTACGAGTGTGAACTAAGGCATCGATAAATGTTATCGCTGCGACGCAAACGGGATTTCAATAATCGTCTTTAGTATAATTTTTACAAGTGACTAAAGAAGTTAACGGAGTAACCGCAGAGGCAGTTTCTAAATTTAATAATTAAAGGCATGTTTGCCTTACTAAGAAGCAACGACGCTATGAGGTAAGATTCTCAGCTCGCAGAACTCCTGAAGTGACCACACCAGATGGCGCCACCGACAGAAACCTGTGATTAGTCGGCGTCTCAGCGGAAGTAGCTTGTGATTGGCTAAAAGGTAAACTGGAAGTACAACGCACTCTCACAAGATGCTAAGCATCGTCACATGCCGATAATAAAGAGATTGTGAAATGATCAATTTGTGAAATGTGTTGTTATAAAACGATTAACTTGTGAAGAAAAAGGTTGCGAAACGTTGTTTGTTAAATGAATATTTGTTGAAACGTTTGTTGCCAAATGATTGGATACCGTTTAATCATTAGCGCCAGAGGTAAAATGAGGCCATTGTAGTTTATAAAACAGATATTTTTTGCACGCATGTTATTACTTTTTGAGATATTCTCATTCATAATGAAGTTTTGACTGGGAAAATTAGGCACACATGTTTCAGCATTTTTTATATTAAAACTTGAAATATGGTGTTTAATAGTTGGATAACAACACACCCAATGAAAGCAAGAAGCGTCAACGTTTCAAGCGTGGCAGTGTTTAAAAACAACGTTACAGAATTACGTAAAAATAACAAAATGATGGAAAGAATATTAACTTACATGTCTGAGTGCTCGTGTTATGGATGTAAGAAATTCAAAAGAATGTCTAATGTATGTTATTTTAGCCATTATGAAAGCTGTTAAGATATCATGTTCATGATGTGGAATTAAAAATTGATGTTTCTCTATCAAATATATTTTAGGCACGTGAAAGCTCAAAAAAGATGGAACTCTTATAGGATCACTTTGTTGTCCTTCTGTCTGTCGAGACGCTTTTTCTCAAGAATTAAATTAATATCAGATAGGTACTCAAGTCTGCTACGCGTGGAAACAGTGGAAATCAAACTTCTAAGTCAACGCAATCAATAGATAGGTACTATTACAATCATTTCAATGCAAATTGCCGTAACCGAAAACCCTATCCGGTTATGCTTTTATTTGGTATGCAGGTAACTCAAGCACAACCAATAACAAAATGACTAAAAATCTTAATTTTTTGTCTGTCTATTTACATCAGTAACCACCTAAAGTAACCTCAACCTGCTTGATTAAGAAAAGGGCTCTGCTAACACGGGATTTTCTTAGATACAAACATGATGATAAAAATATTAGCGAGTAATATCAAAATATCACAGTTTCATGATAGCTTACTAACAAAAATGAATCACAAAGAGGTAAAATTTATTAAACAATGACATTGGAGGTGGTAGGACCTTGTGCAAGGTCCGCCCGGATTGCTACCACCATCTTGCTCGCTAATCCTGCCGTGAAGCAGCAGTTCTTGCACTGTTGTGTTTCGGCGTGGAGAGCAAGTCAGCCGGTGAAATTACTGGCACTTGAGGTTCCCATCTTAGGCCTCGAGGTTGGCAACGCATCTGCAATCCCCCTAGTGTTGCAGGTGTCTATGGGCGGTGGTGATCTCTTACCATCAGGAGACCCACTTGCTCGTTTTCCATCCAGTTGAATAAAAAAAACATACCTACCATTAATGTTACAATTTAGTTACAATTAATTAAGTAAAAACCCACTCGCATTTTTTGTTAGCTAAGTCCCCGGGAATTCACTATGCGAGCTTAAATTTACGAGCCATCCAGTAGGTATACAAATTGCCAGCTTTTGTTCAGCATCCTCCGAAATAGAATGGGAAGAAAGGATCGATAGGGCTGAATTTTTTCTGCCTAGATTTTTTCTTAGCCTCTTTCAATGGTCTCGTAGCTCACCGAAAAATGAGCAAACACGCCATTATCCGTCTACGGTCCTTGCTAGGACTTATTTGTTGAACATTTATTAAATTCCTCGTACGCCGGAAGCTTCTCATTCATCATCGTAGTAGGTACTTTAGTAGGTCTAAGCTGGGCAATAAGCAAAACATTGCCATTGCTTTTATTATTATAATTGTTAACAACTGAAATATTAATTATTAAGCAAAAAGCCACGGTTGCCTAGCTAGTGGTTTGAGCTATGGCTTCCAAGCAGAGAATCATTTTAAAAAATCCGGGCTCGCATCTATGCATTTTTCGAAATTCACGTGCGAAATTACATTCCAAATTTACCACAAGCTCTAAGGTAAAGGAAAACATCGTGACGGAAGCTGTGTCAACCTGCGAACCAATTCAGTGGTGTGTGTGAAGTTGCCAATCCGCACTGAGCCCGCGTGGGAAGGTTATTGTTTATCCCAATAATTTCACGAGACATATATAAAATTTGGAAAATTTGGAAATTTGGATTAGAGACATGACAAGTTCAAAGCTGCGGGTAAACACAATAGTCCTTAAATTACATAATTCTTCAATTGTTATCTTTCATGCATGGAACATTACTTTAACTACTGCCGATTTAGCCAGGTAAAAAGCAGCAGAAGCTCTGACATTACAGCCACTGAGTGTTGACTTTGCGATCATTCCAACGGGAGTCATTTCGCCAAATGGGCTTTTAGCTGAGAGCCTGACTCGCAATTTC
The DNA here is from genome assembly GCF_025370935.1 of Choristoneura fumiferana. Taxonomy (NCBI): domain Eukaryota; kingdom Metazoa; phylum Arthropoda; class Insecta; order Lepidoptera; family Tortricidae; genus Choristoneura; species Choristoneura fumiferana. The sequence goes on from NC_133492.1 coordinate 8,751,731, forward strand.
GAGTTTTCTTGCGATAGCTGAATGAATAAATACAGAATTCCATGAGATACTATTCTGTAATGCAAATAAACAAGTAATACACTGCAATGCAATGAATCGTTATTGTACAACACAATATAGTCAGCAGTACAGAAAACAGAGGTACAATATGAAACATTTTCAAGGTAAGCATAAATCTTGAGAGACGAAATGAATGAAATATCATTTACTGATATTACAAATTACACTTGAATTAGAAATGAGGTCATTTTAATGCCTTAATCACTTAGTAATTTCATTTTACCGAATATGACGATAAGACTCAGACTCGAAATCTATTGAGTTTATAGCCAAAGTGCCGTAACATAAAATGAATTGTAAGACGTTTTCTTAAGGTTGTCTCTGTTATCTGAAATTGGAGATCAACTAAGTCCGTTTTACTCTGGCTAGAACTTCTTCTGAAATGTAAAGGCCTACAGTACAGTCACCAGCATTAATATCTGCCACAGAGGAGCGTGCAAAAATATCTGACACGGCCGTTCCGGCCCTAGTAATAAAGTCGTATCAGATATTAATGCACACTGTTGTGTCAGATATTGGTGCTGGTGACTGTACCTATCAAATCATTAGCCCGGTCAGCTTAACTAGAACGACTAAGTCTACGAAGCCGAAATTTTGCCTGAAGATTCATTTTGTAGCGTTAACGCGTACTTAGAACGGATTTTTGTATTCCCACCAGATAGGTAACTAATGTTGAAATCGTGGCAGCCTAGTCTATTGACCTATGGCCACCCAAGTAGAGTATCGTGCGTTTGAGTCCGAGCTCTTACTTCTGACATTTTCGATATTTATAATTCGAAATTACATTTAAAATTTAACGGGAGCTTCACGGGTTACGGGAAACGGTATGGTTATTCGGCTATAAGTATTAGGGATCCTCCACACACCTGCAGAGAAATTAGTGGTGTGTGTTAAGTTCCCAATCCGCACTCAGCCCTCGTGAGAACTATGGTGCAAGCCTTCTCATTATAAGAGGAAGCCTGTCCACGGCGCCTACATAGCTGCATAGGCTGAGGCTGAGGTTTCAGAGAGGCAGCAAATAACTAACTAAGCTAACTATATACATGGTAACTAAACTGACAAAATAGCAACTAATAATTTAACACATTAAATTACAAATATTAATAAAAAAGTAGGAGAATCAAACTAATTTAAAAATATAAACTATCGCAGTTGACCCGCGTCAAGGAACCCAGGATACTGGGAACATTGCCACGCTGGATCGCGAGACTTAGCCGTTGGGCAAAATAGGAGCCAGCCCTGAGATCACCAGTGGCATGGACCAACCTTGTGGACAACTCCTTGCACAGTTTCTTTGTTTGAGACGACCACGGGCCCTAAGTCTCTACAGCCAGCGCAACAAATTCGTAATTAGCGCATAGCAGTGAGTACTTTCTGGACTTTATTATTTGCGCTTGTTCGGCTGCAGCCCCAGCTCTCCGAGCGTTGTTTGTGACGTGAGATGGAGCTAACGTATCCGCGCAAGTGGCGTCCCAAACTAGAGCACGTCCAAGACTCCACGGTACAAGTGTGGCTCCATCTGGTCTCTTGCCATCATCCCTCAGCATTCCACTCGGCTCGGCAAACCGAGGTGAGTGCTCGCTTGACTATGTCATTGAGACTCCAATGCCAATTAATTGGTGAGGTTATTTTTCGATTTCGTATAACTGTTTGTGTTTCAGAACCCTAATTTTCTGTGTATAATTTACTAGTGTTATCCAATTACTTCATTATCAAATTACTCACGATAAACAAATTAATTTAACAGTTCTAAATTTTAGTTTTAATCAATGTGAAGTCGATTTTAACAAAAACTTACCCAGGACATGCTTTTGTTAAAATGAGTTCAAGTCATCCCGTCATTTTCATTTCATTCTGCATCTCCTTCAATGAAAAATCGTACTAAATCCAATTGATATCAATTTGGACCTATCGTTATGGATGCACACAGCAGACATAATCAGATGAGTCCTATTTTAGATTGAGGAGCTATTCAGACTTTTACCCAGCAGTAGGATACTTCAACAAACTAATGAAAATAACTACTATACACTTAGTGTACTTGTATATTTATCACGGGGGTAGATGTAAGTTAATAATTTGTAAGTTAAACCCAAAGCTATGTCTTAATCCACGCCCCTTATCTCAGATAATTTAGTTGAGTTGATTATTCATAACTTAGGAACTCTTAGTATCTAACTCAACGCTACCCTCAATATTTATAACAGCTCAAACGTCTAGTCGACGTTGCTTATTTCAATTTATTTGACATTAGATGTACCTATAATAGCTGCAATTTATAATGAAGCTCTGTACAAAAATTCAAGTAGCTTGGATGGGATGTGCTCTGATACTACAGATACTACTATTGTAAAAGATATTGGTTCCAATAACAGCCACTATGCTAACTACTGCTAACTACGACAATCCGATGACAACCGGATGGCCAAGTGGTTAGAGAACCTGACTACGAAGCTTCAGGTCTCGGGTTCGATTCCCGGTAGGTGCAGATATTTGTATGAATAATACAAATGGTTGTTCTCGGGTCTCGGATGTTTAATATGTATTTAAGTATGTATTTATCTATATAAGTATGTTTATCCGTTGCCTAGTACCTATCCATAGAACAAGCTTTGCTTACGTATACCTAGTTTGGGACTAGGTAATTGGTGTCAAGTGTCCCATGATATTTATTTATTTATTATTTAATAACTTAGGTAATTTCTGGATTCTTTCTGATTCTATGATCGAAATAAAAAATGTTTAAAAAATTGTGTATTTAACTTAGCTTATGCTGAAAAATTTTTTTTTCTTAGTAATTTGGATTAATTTAGTCACGTTCATATTTGGGTGAAATTAAATAAAACTTAAAGTAGGTAGGCTTTAAATTTAATGTTTTATTTAATTAAGTAAAACAATTGAGCTAATCATTATACTAATATTAGCTGAGGCAAGAACACTAATTTTGTACCTATAAACTAAAAATATCTTTTATTATGTCAATTTATTGATTTCATCATAATCACACATTGAATGGGAAAATGATTTCATCCTCTGCCCATGTAGGGCCCCGGGAGGGAAATTTTCAATCAAAACCTTTGAATGAGTCTTTATTTCCCAATTCAATGACGCGTAAAGGGCAATGAAAATGTTAATTTATTGAAAATGAATTCATGCGAGTGGTTTGTTACAGTATAATCATTCCTATCGACTTATTTATTGATGTTGAATACTTTTTTCATTCAGTTTTTTTTATATTGTAATTATTAATTTTTTTTAATAGAAGCAGGGCTCTGCTAAATACCGGAGATTCAAACCGTACTACGAGTATATTTTAACATCCTTTATGTTTGTAATATAATATTTGTGCAAAACCTTCGGTGCGCCAGTCCAACTTGCATTTTGGCCGGTTTTTTAAATGAAAACCAACAATGGACCCGTAGTTCGCCTTATGTTAACTGATCACTGTCCCCTTGACACCTATTCTACACCACTTTCTATAACTTTAAAGCGTTAAAATATTCAAGTGAAAATTTGAAACTTTTAAAGCCTGGCACGAGGAAATTGGAAAAGCTAAGCTAAACATCCTGTAGTGCGCAAAATTGCTTTAAGGAAATGAAAACATGCGAGATCCTATTGGTGAAAAGTAGTAAACCGCATAAAATCTATAAAAGTTGAAATATTTGACTTAACAAGTATCTTTTTGTAAAAAAAAACATTATACAAAAGTATGTACTAATTTAAAAAATAAAACTGTTACAAAAACTTACTTGCATAGATTTATTTATTTCTGATAGCTAAACAAGGTCTTGCAAAATACAAAGCACATTATACCTTTTTTATTATTATAACTTACAATACAGTTAAGTAACTTATAATTTATAAGTCATCTAAATGTCTTAGTGTTTGACATGCTTGTGCTTAATTGATGAAACCCTAATGCTAAGTGCAACTTACCCTGGGACAAGCAAACGATTTTTTACATAAAAAAAATATTAAGCGGACCCGATAAAAATGTCATTAAAGGCTTTATTTTTGAAATCTGAAGATGTCCACTGCTAAACAAAGGCCTCCCCCTTTGAACGCCACAATGAACGACAACTTGCCACTTGCATTCACCGGTTGCCCGCAACTCTCACGATGTCGTTGGTCCACCTAATGGGAGGCCTGCCAACACTTCGTCTTCCGGTTCGTGGTCGCCTCTCCAGGACTTTTCTCCCCCAACGGCTATTCACCGTACATGTCCACAATTTATTGTACATTTTTACCCTACCCGCAACACAAATAAATTTCCAATACCTATAATGTTACATTTCAAAAGATTGGACAAAAACACGTGTAATCAAATGAATAATAAGAATTATCCTTCTTCCGTTGCTCAGAGGCTAAAATTAAACCATTCACAATCACTTTCAGTACAAATCACAATTAGTATAAATCAATTGTTCAAATCTGTTACTTCTGAATTACTATATATTTGGTATACAGTAGGTACGTTCAGAAAGGAGACCTGTGCAGCGGGAAGTATAAAATAGGCCAAGATGTTTGTGATGTGACGTGAAAAGTCTAACATTGACAATTTTGGAAGTAAAAAACATAAACTCGCATTGATTTGCATACTTTAAGACTAAACCCGGATCGGAATAGCTCCACGAATTTCCCCGCGTCCAGGTTTATTGGGCTGATCGTAAATAAGTCCGGCCCGTTCTGTGGCTTCGGAACAAATAATCGTTTAGACCCCGTCCGCGTATGCACAGAGTAGCGAAATAAAGTTGTGAGGCAACGATTGTATTTCGGGCTGCAAATTGCTTATTGCTTGCGTTTCAAATTGAAATTTTATTGCACGTTTACAGTCGATGCTATTATTGATTTTGGAAATAATGATGTCTTTCTTAACTTCGTAAAGAACCAATTCTTTTAGGAAATGTTTATTATGGCTTAATTATTTTTTTCAAGCTTGCACCAAGATCAGAATTTTATAATACGGCAATTTTTAGGATTTGGTTAGTTTAAATATTATAACTCGTAGAAGACACTTTTCAATTATTTCATGGGTAATATCTTCACAATATTCTAACATAGTAACTTTAAGAACCTTCATTCCATACATACTTTTTTTTCAAATATTTATTACACTTTTATAATTAAGTATAATTTATTAAGACCGCCAAAAGATAATGTTTTTTTTAGTCAAAGTAGCTTAGGAATACTTATCGAAAAAGGACAATTATATTACATAATTCAATATTAAACTGTTTGTGTCAAGTTTGTGCACATGTGTATAAATAATTTAGAACTGCGTAAAAATAAACCCTTTTAGTGAAAGTAGGCAGCTTCGTTGTCAACCGGTCTGTCACACCTAGGTAGGTGGTAGGACCTTGTGCAAGGTCCGCCCGGATTGCTACCACCATCTTGCTCGCTAACCCTACCGCGAAGCAGCAGTGCTTGCACTGTTGTGTTTCGGCGTAAGAGTAAGACAGCCGGTGAAATTACTGGCACTTGGGGTAGGTTCCTCTCCCATCTTAGGCCTCTAGGCTGGCAACGCATCTGCAATACCCCTGGTGTTGCAGATGTTTATGGGTGGTGGTAATCTCTTACCACCAGGAGACCACTTGCTCGTTTGCCATCCAGTCGAATAAAAAAAACACCCGTAATTGAATATAAAATAGTGTTCGTCACAATGGTTTTTCGTTTTTCCATGTTTTCAGCACTGAGTTTCTTCTATTTAGATAAAATTATATTATAATTACAGTGATTGACTGAACCTGTAAAATAATGAAAAAGGTGATAAAAGCTTAGGGTAAAAAGCTACTACCGTTTTAGTGCTTTATGACTGGAACTGATACAATGGAAGTTATTTAAAACTGGATAAATAATGAGTAACAAGGGGTAGCAGGTCTACGCCCTCTGCGCGTTCGTGAGAAAGGGCCTTGAGAGATGGACGGACGGACGGACAGCAAAGTGATCCTATAACGGTTCTGTTTTCGCCCACTGACGAACGGAACTCTAAAAAAGACAGGATACAAGATATACGCCTAGAAATGAAAATAATTTCATTGTGAACAAGTTCAGGGAGCAAATGGAGTTGAGTATAAACGATGCGGAATAAGGTACTGTACTAACTTTTTGCGTACGTTCATTTAATACTGGCAGCATAGTTCCAAATTTGAATAATAATATTGAACGGACGCAAAGGTGTTAAACAGAAGACTTGTATCCGAGCTGCCAACGTAGCGAGTTGATTTGAAATACATAAATGAAAAGATCATAAAGAAGTGTTTTTCTTAATATAATAGAATATTATTAGGATAGTGGACTGTCCGTCCACTACAGTACCAACCATCACACGCCATCTATAGAGAGAATGAAGTGGGTTTTCGAAAAAAGCCGTGGTGGCCTAGTGGTTCGACCTATCGCCTCTCAAACAGAGGGTCGTAGGTTCAAACCCCGGCTCGCACCTCTGAGTTTTCGAAATTCATGTGCGGAATTACATTTGAAATTTACCACGAGCTTTGCGGTGAAGGAAAACATCGTGAGGAAACCTGCACAAACCTGCGAAGCAATTCAATGGTGCGTGTGAAGTTCCCAATCCGCACTGGGCCCGCGTGGGAACTATGGCCCAAGCCTTCTTGTTCTGAAAGGAGGCCTGTGCCCAGCAGTGGGACGTATATAGGCTGGGATGATGATGATGACATTAGTTCCTTGGGATTTTTGTCGTCATTGTCTTCAGCCGAATACGTCTACTGCCAGGATATATGTAGGTCTCCCCAAAGAACGCACCATTGAATGATCCTAGACCGCCCGTACCCATCTACAGGTTATCAGTCCCCTTGCCGTAAGTCGCCGCCATTCAAGAACACTTGGCATCAAGGTCATCAGTCCCCTTGCCGTAAGTCGCCGCCATTCAAGAACACTTGGCATCAATGGCCATTAGTTCTTCGAGCAATGTGTGAATATTTTGTGATACACTCATTGAAATACTCAAGACTCGATCGCATCTATGAAATAACGCTACCTTTAGAAAGTCGTTATTTTAAACACAAGTTCAATTATGGGATTATGATTGGTTTTTTGGAGTCTTTTTGTATTTTTTATTTTAACTCCAAATTTGTTACTTTTACGGGTATCCCGTGAAACCTAAGATACGTCTGCATAGGAAAAATTCGTGTCTAGATTCATGTCCAGCAGTGGTGTAGGGGTCATAGCACGCAGCGCGGATTGCTGAGGACCTGGGTTCGATTCCCAGTGCTGGTCTCTTTTTCTGGTTTTTCTGTGCATCCATGTCTCAGTTTGTATTTTCGATATGGTTTCACGGAATACCTGTAAAAGTAACAAATTTGGAGTTGAAATAAAAAATACAAAAAGACTCCAAAAAACCATTCATAATTTGATTGCTTAGTAGCGACATCTCTTGTTAGGGTGAGCGGTTAGTTCCGAAAGAGTGTGATGTCTGTCGACGAAACATAGATTTCGCTAGTAGCAGCACTAGCAACTGCTTAAGTAGCATAGTAGAAATAAGCAACCTGAGATATGTATGCATAGGAAAAATTCATGTCTAGATTCCTGTCCAGCAGTTGTGTAGGGGTTATAAGCACGCAACACGGATTGCTGAGGATCTGGGTTCGATTCCCAGTGCTGGACTCTTTTTCTGGTTTTTCTGTGCATCCATGTCTCAGTTTGTATTTTCTATATGGTTCAATTATGGGCACCTAAAATATATATTACAGGTAAAAAAAAACAAACAAAAGTGTCATATTTTCATTTTTGCGATATTTATGCACTGTAAATTACTTTCCTTTTCATTAGGTAATTTAAGTGGTTGAATTTTTCTTTCTTATATAAGCAAAATAGTAAACAAAGCCATCAAAAGTAACCCATCAAAATACAGTCAGTGAGGTAAGATTGCGCGTGGCAGGCAATTAACAAGCCGTCTATTGTTATGAGGCCTGTTATTGACGTACAGGCGCTACCAACCAATTTAAGGTGACCAGGCCCCCTATTTAATAAGATAAGATAAGATAAGATAAGATAATTTATTCAATATTTTCAGTACAAAATAACAATAGATACAATATTTTACTAAATTCTATGTAACACGTTTGCCTGCACTAGGGTTAGTAGAAAACTCTGTGTCGCAGGCTTAAGAGAGCTAGCATAAAATAAAATTAAATTAAATTAAAAATTAAAAAAATAATAAAAGTTACAAGTGCTGTTCTACATAACTGTCACCTTTTTGTATGAGAAATTTAACAATTATGTAAAATTGTAGCACTTGTAACTTTTATTAAATAGGATACAGGCCCCTTGGATTGGCTTGCACACTTCTTGCTAGGAAGTTATTCTTGTTATGTGTCCCCTCATAATTCGTTTTCTTAACACAGTTTCTTTAGTTCAACTATTCGCCAGAAGAATAGCATCACACATATCATCATCATCATCCCAGCCTATACACGTCCCACTGCTGGGCACAGGCCTCCTCTCAGAACAAGAGGGCTTGGGCCATAGTTCCCATCACACATATAAATCAAAATATTTTAAAATAAAAAAACTCGAAGTTTTCAAATCGAGTTTTAGACTCAAAATATCCCTCAAATGTTTTCGTCGAAATCGTTAGCCGTTTTACAAGGTATTTATTTTCTTTTGCACTTAAGAGTCCACCCACGCCAAACTGCGCGAGCGGTTTTGTACCTCACCCCCGCGACCCCTCTGAGATAGATCGCGTGCAACCGCGATTTGTTCGTAGGCGTTATGTGACAGCAACGCGTTTTCGCGCGCAGCGCCGCGAAATACGGTACCGCTAAAGTTTTTCAGAAATGTCAAAACGATCGTTTGTTATGGAGTTTGTATTGAATACGTCATATACTGACTGCTATGACAAGGCTATGACGTTACAATTTCCCGCGTTCAAACTGATTCAATTTTATGTACTAATAAATAGGTAATTCGTTTTTATTAACTTGAAAATCGCCGAAATTACGAAAAATGTGAAAATTCGGTTATTATGAGTATTTTCAAAGCTGCATTCCAATACAATACAATGACTCTTTATTGTACTCCGGTCTGAGTGGAGAGCCTTTGGAGAGGCCTATTATGTCCAGCAGTGGACGTCTTTCGGGTGACACAATACTAAAGTTCACCTAACTTTTATTTTCTTAGGTACACTTTAATTTAACTATGGCCTATGAAATACACCTACATTTCTAAAAGTGTATTAGTAATTTCTTGCTAGTGAAATACCTATATCAAAATATTAAAAATTAAGCAAGATATATTTCTCAAAATGTAGACAAAACTGAAGATAACTTATAATACCTATACTCATTTAGGTAGGTATACACTAAAATATGGATCCATTTGCAGATAGGTATCGATTTTTTATTTGAAAACCAAAAACCTCATTTGCTTCGTACAGTCGGATAAAACATTCAAAGGACATAACATTGCCTGGCGGGCAATTTTTTCAATCACAAGTGGACATTATATTGAGTAAAATTACCCACGTTTATAATTTTATAAAGCACTTACGTTTACAAACTTAAATTTTAATAAACACAAAATAAACATTGTACTTTGCTCTGATAACTGTTATTTTTATATGTTTTATGTACAATAGAGAGTTATATAAGCCCTTTATTGAACAAAAAATACTCATTCGTGACAATCGATTTTATAAGAAAATGGCCCTAAGGCAAAGTTGATGGTTTTTTGCCCAAATTCAGAACCAACATAAAAAATACAACCGAATTGATAACCTCCTCCTTTTTTCTGAAGTCAGTTAAGCTCAGGCTTCTAATAGACTCTCGTTAATAATCCCTTTTTACAGCCCTTAATGCACAATGTACTTTTGTGTCAATATTAGTTCCAATTCCAAATATTACCCGCTATGATCCTGTTACAACAAGGCCATAGTCGGTAGGAAAATACAAACTGAAATATAGATGCACAGAAAAACCAGAAAAAGAGACCAGCATCCTCAGCATGACAGAGGTGTCAACTTCTAGATTTTTTCTCGCCTGCTTGCCTAAATATCAAAATTTTCCAGGCGTTACTCCAAACAGGGGACAGGGGTCCTGTCAAAAATCAGCAATTTGTATTCAATCAGTGTTCTATCAATGTCGTATGTATACAAACACCTCTATATTATGTTTGAGTTTTCTAATAATTTTATCATATTTATGAGTTAAACGCTAATAACCAATAACAAATTATAACAACAACAGTTTGTATATGACACTAAAAACACCGATTGAATACAGAACTAGGCCACGTATGTCCCTTATTTTTAATAGGAAGTACCACCTACAAAACTTTGATATTTCGGCAAGTAGTAGGTCAATGTATGGTTAATTCTTAGAAAAAAAGTTAGAGGTGTCACTACTTCAAAACCAAATAAAAGAAATGTGTCTTTTTATTTGGTATTTTTTTTAAATTTATATGATTTTTGAGTGGCGATGTAAATCTATATAAAGAACAACTTTAAAATTTGAAACAAATCGCTTGATTACATACTGATAATAAATACATTAAAAAAACAAAAGTCAAGAACTGACACAAGTAGGATATTCATACTCAACATAAATATTCTTGGAGATACGAGTACTCGCAGAAAAAACTGTGCCCATTTGATAAAAGGGACGGCTTACTAGAAAAACCAAACTATGAACTGTTACCTAACGACTAAATGCAATCACTTTGTCTGAATTAATAAATTATTTACTATTTTAATTGTACTTTAGATTTATAAAACTGGAGTTCCAAGAGTGGAGAAATTACGTATAAAGAAAGAAAGAAGGATATTTTATTAACACTAATACAAAAAGCACAAAGTGCAGTATTTGAACCTGTAAGTGAGAACTTTTTCTACTATTATAACGCATGTGGGCAATGTTGTCTAAATAACTTTGCCCGTTATAAAATTCAATCAATAAGTTACTTTGCCCAACGATTAATAAAGTAAATATTTGTTTTATATAAGTCATGTTATTCAGTGGGTGTCTCAAAATAATGTAGGTACTTACTGTACTAAAATAGTGCTTGTGTAGTGTAGATGTATCATCATCTGGTTCAGAGACCTCAGTGCGTTTTTTTACTGTAGAACATGTTAATCCAGGGTATTTATTACCTGTATGGCAAATTTCATGCAAATCCGTTCAGTAGTTTCTACGTGAAAGAGTAACAAACATCCATCCATCGCCATACTTAAAAAAAATGTTTAGAATTTTTTTTGTAGAGAATTTTATGTAGATTACTTATGTTTTAGAACATTTTTTTGCTGTGGTTTACGAGTTATTTACGAAAAACTAAATGGGACTTTTACACAAACTCCTCCCCACCCGTTAGCTCTACCCCCACCCATCAGTACCTACTTTTAGTATGTGGTCTTAAACACCATCCCCTACAACTATGCCAAAATTGACTTATACGCGAGATTTCCCCGGAGAGGCAGTTTTTGGTCTTCGTTGGGTAGGCTATATAGACTATGTACTCGTACCAGACACGTATTAAGTTTGAACACATGTCCTATATTCCTACTATGGTAGTTATCAGTTTATAAGTAATAGACAAAATATGGAGCCAATAAAACTATTTAGACTACTAACCAATTTTTCTGTACTTACCTAATTCTTGTAATAAACAACACACTTACTTTACAACTTCTGACATCTTCTGACATGTTGTCTGTCATTGTACGAGTATGAGGGCTTCTTGTTTTTTTTGTGCGTTATTTAATTTATTTCTCGGTGTTGACTATCCTAAAACACCTTAAATACCCAAAATACAGTGATAACGTAATTTAATAATAGATTGAGTGTTATGAAAGAAGTGTAAATGTAAAAGTTTTTTTTCGTAAATGAATTTTGTGGAGAAAAGCGACGCAGGTCAATCAGGCAGAGCACCTAAGCGCTCACTGTTTCTCTGCGTTGAAGTGACAGAGAAGCAATATGTCGTCGGCGTGGCGTAAGTCTTTGCTCATCAAAAATTTGGAAATAAAATAAATGCAAAGAAATTACGATTTAGATTTAAGAAATAACACGACAGATATTATTATTACGTTTTGTTTGTAAATCAGACTTAGTAATTTGATTATAGTGTCTTTATAAATAACGGAGTATTTTTGGTTTCTAAATCAAAGTAAGAGCTCACTTTGGCAATAAAATCTATCGAGCCAAATTAGTTTAATCGTGTTTTGAAAGCAACGACTAACTCAGGAATACGATCAAGATTATCTTAATATTTTTTTTATTGCCACGAAGTACACCAATTTTATACCACGTCTGTTTAAAAATAGCAGTGACTGGCGTAGGTCGCCTCTTAAGAACATTCCTCGCTGAATGCAGGTAGTATAAGATGTTCTTATATTTATTTACAGAATGGCTTGTTTAATTGTATAGGATAGCGATATAAACGAGGTGCACTTTAGCGACAAACGAGGAACGATTTTTTATGTTGGCTGAACCATTTTGCTTGTAGTATTTTGCAACGATTTCAAGGAAAATTTTAATTTGTGTTTATTTATGTGTTTACAAAATTTTTAATCTTTTCAAATTAAGTTTTAAATCAAAAGTAATGTTACGTTTTCAATTGGAGTCAAAATCTCAACGTTTTGAAAGGAATCTAAAGGATCTGAGACCTAAAGGATCTCACCGTACAATTCTACAGCTAAGTATCTGTTCTTTGATCAAAATGTGACTTAAAATTGGGTTAAACACAAGAGGTTTACAATATAACACTGGTTAAATATTTAAATATCGAAAGTTAAAATATCTACGGGTAAAATGTCGATGTTCAAAATATCGAAAATTAAAATATCGATTGTATCACAATATCGAAAGTTGTTATACCTATGGTATGTATTTCGATTGATTAAAATATCGAATGAGTAAAAATATCGATAGCCAATATATCTAAGTTGTAAATGTCAACATATTTGAATGTCGAAAATTAAAATATCGTACATACAAATCTGCTTTAATTGTTGCTCTTTTCTCTTAATAGCATTTATTTTACATAATCTAGTCATTTTTAGCACTCGCCGGCCGCTGCCGCGGCACGCTCGCTTCGCTCGCTCGGCTCGTGCGTTGTTGTGGTCACAGTTTTAACCTAACCGAACCAAATACTTTTGGTAATTCATGTTCAATAGGTTAGGTTAGGTTAGTATGACGTCAAGGCGCGAAGCGCCTCAACTGAGCGGAATAGGAGCTCCGCAAAGCGGAGCTCCGTCGGCCCTGTCACGTGATAGTTCATACATAGGATATTCGATACTCTGTACTTCGATATTTTGGACTTCGATGTTTATATCTTTCGATGTCACTTTTGTAGATAAATATATTTTCGATATATTGGACGTAGATTATCTAACCATTCGACAATATAAACTTTCAATATTGCGATACAGTCGATTTTGTAATTTTCGATATTTTGAACATCGACATTTTACCCGTAGATATTTTAACTTTCGATATTTAAATATGTAACCATAACACGACATTGTTAGTGTAGCAATACCAATATCTTGTCCCAATTACTTTTTTATAATTTTATATTGGGAAAGAAACTGCTTAAAATAACACAAAAATATGCAAACACATTTCAGTTAACACATTAGCCAAAACAGTTCATCATTTAGTTCCAGTTCATAATCAGTATGATGAGTTAGTGAGTTCAGTATGTTTATCCGTTGCCTAGTGTCCTTAGTACAAGCTTTGCTTAGTTTGGGACTAGGTCGATTGGTGTCAAGTGTCCCATGATATTTATTTATTTATTATATAATTATCAATTACTTTAATTTTATTTAATCTAGGCTAGAAACATAAAAAAGGTATATTAGGTACAATAAAATTTAATAAGCTAAAACTATAATAAATCTAAAAATGGACCCTGCGGCATGGTACCAAAGATGCTGGCAGCATTTCCCCGCTGGATCGCAAGACTGATACGTCGAGCGAGAAAACTGCCAGCTCTTCGGTCTCCTGGTGTATCTCTTGAGTCTCTTTGATAGATCTTTGAAGAGACTCAGAGCGCCAGGGCCCCACGGACCAAGGGTCTCGACGCCGAAAGGTACAAAATCATATTCGGCACCGAGAACAATCCATTACTTTAATTAACTTAAGAATATTGACATATTTTTTCTTAACATTAAGTAATAAGAAATAACGGAAATGGTAAATTGTGCTTCAGTTCAGCGGGAACTCTAGAAGCTAAAACGGAGTCTTTTGCTGCGTCAAATTTAAATAAAACTCTATTGCCCGTGCGATCGTCACGTGGGTATAACGCATAAACGTTATTTTTTAGTATTATTCTGTTACACAGAGCCTCGGTATTTCAAAAGTTTGTTTCACTTGACTGGATTGCCTACCCGAGTATGAAAATCTATTTTATTAAAAATAGCAACCGTAAAGTGTAACGTTATGAAATTCGCACCTTAATTTTTTATATTAACTCTAAATAATTAATTAACAGAACGAAAGGGTTCAGCATCAGGGTTGGGAATTCGTCCTATTTTCTACGAGGTTCACATAATAATTGAATTATCCCGAAACTATTCCGGCCGCGACACTGTCTAACGGAATTAGAACTTTAGGGTTATCGTGTTATTTGCGAATCTCAATTATTTCATCTGGCCGGAGCCGTTTATTCATATACGAATAATTGTAATTAGTTACGGTATTAATTGTCTCGTTGCCAATAAGTGGAGGCACGTTTTTGCTTACAAACTTACAAGTTACAAGTAAATTGTTGCCATTTTCTTGCTATTTTGTGTCCACCAAATATAAAAAAATGGCCAAGTGGTTAATGAACCTGACTGGGAAGTTTGAGGTCCCGGGTTCCTTCTCCGGCCGGGGCAGATAATATTTGTATCCCTTGGAGTGGCGGCGCCATATTTAAAATTTACTGTCAAGTGGCGCGGCCATTTTTAAAAAATCTCCCTTGAGTGGCAATGACACCTACGAATTAATTTCGCGAATTCGCGAATTTTATAAAGAATATCATAAATAAAAACACTAATGTTATATATGTCGGCGGCCGATCGTAAAATCCGCCAGATCACGAAATTCCTAGGCATATCGTGAAACGCCGCCATTTCATGATATGCCTAAACGTTGGCCAGGCATATCACGATGTGCCTGAGAAATAATACGGCAGATCGATTAGAGCAACGCATTCGTCGATATTCTTTGCTCTATACCGGGCACATCGTAAAATAGTTTCTTTTTTGGCCACTGGTGGCGCTGCGTATGCAATGGCGGCCGTGACCAGCTGACCGGCCGTGTTTGTTTAGCGCGTGAAAAATGTCAGCGTCGCAACAAAACGATCTTTAAACCGAAAATAGTGATTGAATTCAAAATAGAAGTGCAAAAGAAGCTTTTGAACATCAGCTCCGTTCTTTTTATGTGAATCAAACGTATTCTGTGCACAATGTGAAAAATGCACGTCTGCCCGTATTTTAGAGGTTAGTATATTGTTGATAAATAAAGTATTCACTAGTTGTTATTTATTTATATAGAAAAATTTAGGTACGACGAGCGTAGCGAGGAGTGGTTAGTATGAATTATGACCACTACGCACGAGCCGAGCGAGCGAAGCGAGCGTGCCGCGGCAGCGGCCGGCGAAGTGCCAGAACCGATATGGCGGCGTTTCATGATACGCCTAGGAATTTCATGATCTGCCTAAACTGGCCAAATAATGAAATGGCGGCACTTCATGATATGCCTAGGAATTTCATGATCTGCCTAAACGTTACTAGGCAAATCGCTAAACGGTGAATTATGAACGATATGGCGGATGTCCCTTAGCCAATTCATGAAATGGCGGCATTTCACGATATGCCTAGGAATTTCGTGATCTGGCGTATTTTACGATCGGCCGCCGACATATATAAGCCTTACAGTGATAATTTAGCATAAAATGGCATACCTAATTATATAACACTGAATGACCTTCAATTTCTGTGAACTTTATTATTCATTATCAAATATCTGATAACCCAAATTTTTCACAGTCATGTATTAAATAACTATTATTACAAAATAATACAATTACCTGTAGAAAACACTATTTATTTCGTAAAATATTAATTAATTTACGAAACAAAGCCCTTTTATAGCCTTTCAATAGCAAATAATAGTATAATACGAGGGCAGCGACCACACAGTGAAACTAGAGTGAACGGTAGAAGGAAATTTCTTCCGTAGTGTTGTCGCGGTCGTGAGTAGGTACGAATGTTTATTCTCGGGTCTTGGATGTTTAATATGTATTTAAGTATGTATTTATATATATATATATGAGAATGTTTATCCGTTTCCTAGTATCCATAGTACCTAAAGCTTTGCTTAGTTTGGGATTAGTCAATTGGTGTTAAGTGCCAGTCCCATGATATTTATTTATTTATATTTCCCCCGTTCCCCTCTCCAACCCTTCCAGATTACCTTATCTATTGTGTCGCAAAAATCACTTTCAAACAGTATCCACCAAGCATTTAGCTTTATATAAGTAAGAACTAGCAACACGTATACAAAAAGAAGTGGCCCGAAGTCTTTATCCCTCAAACCATGTATAGAGGCTCAGACTATAAATTTAAATTCCTCTTCAAGTAACCGCAGATTTATTTTAGTGTTTTGAACTTAGCTCGAAAGATATAAATAACCCCGGGAGACATTTAGTCGTAAACGTGTGGAGCAAATTCGGTATCCCAAGATACAGATAACTATGTAAATATACCCAAGTTCGCTTTATCGTCCTACATCAGCAAACGTGGATTCGGGTCGGGATCAAAAAGGAATTTAAGTATATACAATTTTCTACATTTCTACGAATATATTAGAATTCTTCGATGTTCATGGATATCGTGAAAAATATTTTGTCTGACACTTAAACAAAGTTCCGTAACATTAGGGGTCTATTTATAACAAGACTGAATAGTTACATTACTATTTATAACAAATACTGGGTAAATAGTACTGAGACATGGATGCACATGGGATCGAATAAATATAACCCAATAGTTACACTTGGGAAACTTGGAGTAAGGGTTGTTACAATACCAACCCACACCACCTCAACCCCCACCCCCAACCCCAACCTCAACCACCTCTTTTCATCAAAATTCTTTTACCATCATTCACCTTTTAATCCAATGCTTTTAATAATGCTAATTTTGATTAACGTAGTTTACTTGCTTCAGACAAATCAAAAGGCAATAATTCCTAAGGAATATTTTTTTTCTTCCCGTTATAGCTTCTTTATCAAGCGTATAATTTTTACCCGACTGCAAGGAGAGGTATTGTTTTTCGCGCGTATCTTGTACGTTCATTATTATTATGGAATATTCTTTATTACTTTACTTCATCGCCATTACCATTATATTATCATCATAATTACCTACTTTAGCGTTATAGTTTCGTCTCGTGGTATGAAACCTTATTGCAAAGTCATTACTACCCCGCGTTAATCATCTGTAACATGTGTTTACTCATCATACTAATGCATATAGATATAGCTTCTAGTCAAGGACACTGTTTGCACAGTGATACAATAGACGACATTTTGGATGACAATGTCATTCCTAATTGATCAAAGCAATTAAATGAGTAAGTTTTCTTAAATTCAAATAACTATAAATTAACTAAACCACAAGTATTTACTTTTATTTACTGCGAAAACCTCTATGCACGAGTATGACTCATACATGCCCGGATTTTGTATTATTTTTTTCAAATTTTCAGTTAAATCTAAACAAATACGCACAACTTAACTATCACGAACGTAAATAAAGAAAGGTAATTTAATACGTCCCGTCCCCTCATAAAGCGAGGAAATACTCGTAGCGCCTAAACCCTTAATAGTGACAGCCGTCTTTATTACCTAATCTCACTAATATTATAAATACGAAAGTTTGTAAGTGTGTTTGTTTTTTATTTGTTTGTTTGTTTGTTACTTCATCACGTCTAAAACACTGAACCGATTCCGATCAAATTCGTTATACAGATAGTTTAGATCCCGGAGATGGACATCGGATAGTTTTATCCTGGAAAATTGTATAGTTCCCGCGGGATAGCGATAAACGAAACGCGGGTAACGGCTAGTGCCATATAAAATTGAGCAATATTATTCTGAATTCACTGTTTATACGCCCTTTGATACTTGACGCTTGTATAGATTCCTTGAAGTGTCTAGTACTCTAGGCAAGCAACAATATTGTTTGGTGACAAACAACAGTTTCAAAACAATAGCCTGTGTACCTACTCTGCTTACGTACACATATCACATATACTCGTATACGTAGGACAGCACGTTATTCAATCTACCTACATGAAAATAATAATACTTATATAATATATAATACAATACTTTATAAAATAATACTTGAAAATAAATAAATAATGTTACTTCGCTCACGCAATACGTCAGCTATAGGTAAATATTTTCATGCTCAGATAGTATTGTACATCCTAAAGGCACTATTTAAGTACGTACCTAAGTAAGCACAATTATTTGTTCTCGAACTCAAATAAGTAAATAAACTTTTATCTTATCCTTTTTCATTGGAAGTAAGTATAAAATAAACAATATCCGTTTGTAAATAAATCATGTTTAGAGTTCTCGAAAATAACACTAACGAGGTATTTAGTAACTAAGCCACTCCTGTTAGGTACCACACCGCCCGATTATTCACAATAAAATCTTGATCTACTCAGATTTCGTCTCTGTATTATTATTTTTTATATTTCGCAATCACCGACAAATCTAAGCAGCAAGGGTAATCACCGTATGTTACGCCAATCACAAACTGCTCAAATGATTACGACAAGTTAAGATTAGGGGTATTTTGAGTCTAACTAGAAAACGATAATATCGAGCTAATTCACTGTAAGCATCTTAATTTTAGTTTTGTATTATTTTGGTTAGAGAAAAGAAAAGGAAAAGGGGAAGACCAAGAAGGACAAACATGGAGCAAATAAAAGAAAAAATAAATGTTTCATTATATAAAGAAGTGAAGGAAAGAGCGGAATGTAAAATAAGCTGGAAATTACTCCACCAAAAAGAGCCTAGCTCTTAAATATATGACGATGATTATTTTAGTTACGCCATTTTTAGCAACTCAGAAAAAAGTAATCGTGTCCTGATAGCTGAATTATCTCCAAAGACCAGCCAGCTGCTAAAAACGTAATACGCAAAAGTTAACTACGATTTACTTGAAAATAGAAAATTGTAAGTAGATAAAATACTTATAATTTCGGGTTCTTACACTATGAGGACACATTGAAGGGAATATTAAGCTAATTAAAATTAAATACAAAGCAAACGTTATGCCGTTGCTGAAACAAACGTGGCGCGCATTTACTCAAATATAATAAGCCTACATCCGCAACATTACGCATCTGGTGACCGGCCGAAAATTTGATGGCGCAAACGACGGCGGCTGAAGCGCGCAACCCGACCCCCATACAAATTGAAGAAATAAAGGTTGTTGGCGACACAAAACATAGACGTACACATTCACTTCTACCTAAAATGTAAAAGATTTACTACTCTTACATAATTGAAAAATAGACTTTTCGCCAGTGTCGCTATTTTCATTCGAACTCTTCCTCAGCGAGGACCGGCAACATACAATAAAAGTATCATTAACACTAGTTGCGAAGTCACTGATCACGGATATGGCTCTATGGAGAAGTAAAATGTAGAGAGATAATAGGCTTAATAATATGCTCACGGCCTTGCTACCATGAAACACTTAAAAAGCAGGAACTACAAAATATATAATACAAAATGCAACCTTAGTGAAACTCCTATGTATGATAATCAAAGCTCTCTCCAATGGTTTAGGACGTGTGTTGTCTGTCCGTTAGTCAGTCAATCGGATTACTGTTTTTTTATACATATTACTACCTAGCATTATCCCGTGGGTTCGCTTCTGTCTAATATCTAAAATTGGTTTATTCTCTATCCCGTAGAAATTCCGTAAATCCCTTCTTAGTACACTTTTAAAATCCTTTTATTCTCAAGTACCTATCGATATTCAGTAGTTTAGTTAGGCTATGTGCATTGTCTGTCAGTAAATGATTTTGTGGAGATTTTTAAAGATTGACACGTGATTTTTCCAGATCTAATACCTAACCCCCTAATACCCCGTTAAAAAAATTCACCGATTTAAAGCACCTACAATTGGCTGTAAAAATACAAGTGTAGATAACAGGAAATAATTTAATGGACAAGTAGGTACTTACGTCATAAAAACATAGTTCATACACTTCAACTTTTTCCTCGTCTCTAATCAAATTGTGGAGAACGCGGCGTCACAATGAACGACATTGCTGCCCTTAAGTACATCTGTGTACGTGAGAGGGATGAGACATAACGAAATTACACGGGTCGAGGGACTCACGTTCATACTCATAATAATAAAAACTTTGAAAAGCATTCTTAACACATTGAGCAGCTGCAGTTTAAACTGTATACTTTTGTCGCAGAGATTTTTTGGAGTCTCACAAAAGCATTTTTTTAGTGTACAAATAAGTGGAGTTACACATTATAATAATTAATAAACACCTTTTTCCAATTTGGTATTACATTTTGATTATGTGTATTCTAAATAAATTGCAGGTGTATATCAATGTTTTGTAAATCAAACTCTGTCTACCCTCATCTTGTGCAGGTAGAAGCGCCGAAATTTCATCCCAAAACTATAAAAAAGCGACTAGGTACTCCAAACACAAAGCACAGAGACCCATCAGTCACTGTTCTTCCTGAAGCCTAAAAAGGCTTTGTAAAGTAAAGATTCAATGACTGAGGCTGGTTTGCGTTGCAACTACGAGTTGCATAAATTTCATGCGAGCTTCGCATTTGTGAAAGAGTTTTGTATTGGAATGAGTTTGTAGACGTGTAGCAAACATTGATAATTATGAGTGAACACGACACGATGTGCAGTGCTTAATCTGTATACCATGGTCCCCCACGGAAATTTATAGTGCAAAGATAAGCTTAAGGCACCTCCCGCTATAAGTGCTTGGTGCTTTAAAGCGACAGAAGCCACCATCTACTTTGACGTTGACTGTGCCGTTGCAACGTGACCTACTTGTAACAAACTAGATGTTGTCCGCAACTTCGTCTACGTCCCGTGAGAACTTTGTGCTTTCCTGATCCTGGGATGGAAAACGCGTATTTTAATCAGGCATAGCGTGGCCGCGTGGATTCGCATTGGCAAAAGATTTTTTTGATTGATTCAGAAAGTCGAAGTAGGTATAAACCTTAATATAAACAGACGCACAAAGTTGGCTTCTAGTTTAGTTGCGATAGATGGCGCCACACGCCTCTAATGGCGTTTGCAAACGACCACAATTACTACGGGTGAGTTAGACGGGCGGGAGCATGTGTTGCAGTTGGTAGCAGGCGATGCGGGATCGAATCCCGCCTGGCACACCTGAAAACTTTTTTTAAAATCTTAAAGTTTACCCCTTTAATATATTTTGCCAGATACCTTTTTTGCTAGCTTTTATTTAACTTGCAACGTTCAAATGCAAGTATGCAAAGTTTGTTTGTGAGTTGTAGTTTCATTTGTATACCATTTTTCAATCACTTCCGACTCCGACTGAGACGAAACTTGACATACTTATGTAAATTTGATGACAGTGCAATAATTTGGTAGGTAGTCAAATTCTGATGGTTCAGCCAGGATCGTCTCTTCCTTAGAGAAAGCTCTATAGCCAGGAAACAGTACATTCAGCAAATAAAATTTGTATAGAAAATAAATGTCTAACAAACTTTTAATAACAAAGTTGCAATATTTGTACGTATTTAATATTCATTTGGACGGTGTGAGAAATATTGTGCGTATTTGTTGTGTTGTGGGTATTTGTTATTATGGATTTATAAGTGAGTAAAATTGTCGTCTGCAATGTACCGGAACCCAAACGATATTTTTTGCACCGTCTGAATGTAACTTTAGCTGTCTGTAAATTGAACGGGACGTATCTGTGGTAGCTTTGGCAACTTTGGTAGTCAAGTAATTTCTTTAGTGTAGGCTGGACACTTCACACATAGTTTCTAATAGCTTTTGTCCGCGGCTTCGCTCGCGTTAAATTTGGGGTTACATACTTACTTATTAAATTATATATTATACTTAAGTTTCGTTAAGTTAGAGATTTAGGCTAGGCGTTAATGTGTCATTGAGTTAGATTTTCTTTGTCACGAGATAAATGATTGGAATAAGTAATAACGACTTTGGTGATCTGAGAACTTGGTTTTATTATTTAATCCGTATCCTGAGTGCAATTATCACTAATGGCTTTAGTTTATCTGAACGTGGCCAGCATTCTGTTGCAGTTAATTAATTTCGAAAGTCTTGCTACCAAAACTACAAAAAAAGGCAACCGGGCATTTAAATTGCTGCATAAATTGGCATTTTACTGGGTAGTAAGTACGTTTAAGTTCAATAAAATGTGAAATGAAAGAGTAATGACGACATTGTTTTTTAAAATTTTAAAGGAAAAAATACCTTACTTTATTAAGATTGATTTTTTGGAATCTTTTTGTGTTTTTTATTTCAATTCCAAATTTTTTGTTACTTTTACGGTCTGTGAGCCTAAAACCAATTTTTTCCATAAATAATTTTAAATAAGAATGCAATTTACGAGTTTATTATAAGAGTAGGTATATTATTTAATTAAATTTTTCAATTACTTACCTACTTAAATAAATAATAAATAAATAAATATCATGGGACACTTGACACCAATTGATCTAGTCCCAAACTAAGCTTGTACTGTGGATACTAGGCAACGGATAAACATACTTATATACATAAATACATACTTAAATACATATTGAAAATCCAAGACCCGAGAACAAACATTCGTATTATTCATACAAATATCTGCCCTGGCCGGGAATCGAACCCGGGACCTCAAGCTTCGTAGTCAGGTTCTCTAACCACTTGGCCATCCGGTCGTCTGAAATGATAAAATAGCACATCTACTAAATATATGGGAGCTGGAAACATTTTCAGATAGATCCATCCAGTTTATTCTGTAGCCTATCATTAATACTGTTTGATAGAGCTCGTGAAGCACTTTCAGGGTCAGTAACCAGTTTTTCGATATCTTGTATAATTTATAAATACGACTGAGATCACTTTATCCTTTCCACCCTTTATAGTTAGCTATTTTAAACTGCGAGCCTGTGTAGTTACCCTAGAAATGTTGCAAAAGCTGAAAGGATGATACAAATTGTAGAATAACTCGATATAATAAGTATATAAATCTTTTTAAAAGCCGGGCTGCAGCCGACTTCATTATCACTTCAATAAGTGACTTTAATAAGACGCTGCCTTTGACGCTCGGCGTTGGTACGTTCCGCTTGCGAACGAATTTTAACAATTTTCCAAAATAGAGAGTAATTCTGGGGACGTGATTTTTTTTATTCGACTGGATGGCAAACGCGCAAATGGGTCTCCAGATGGTAAGAGATCACCACCGCCCATAAACATCTGCAACACCAAGGGGGAAGCCTAAGACGGGATACCTCAAGCACAGAATATTATAATAGTACTAACGTATAGAATGGCCACGCTCCGCCCCGCGCCGGTTCGAGTTACCCTACCCCTCAAGCGCAGATTGCAGGAAAACCGCAGGAAAGCAGTCGGGTGCGCGACGCGATGTATCTCGGCCGCACGGCACTAAGTTCGGGAGCAATCATTTTGCGAAATCCTAACGGTACCCTTAAATTCCTACTTCCTTTTTCTAAATAAATACTTATTTCTGAAATTAACGCGATTAATACATGAAATAACTACCTACCGAATGATTATTTTAAGTTTATAGACGTATATCTATTGTAATAGAAAATAATAATGCTTAAAATACGCAAACAGACACATTTTAAGTAGGTTTAAATAAATCGAGGATATTCTGGCAGAACCGGATAAGTGCACAATATTTATTTTTTATACGGTTTTGCTAGATAAATAAAGCAGAAAACATTGAGTATGCCTATGTAAGTAACTTTAAAAAAAAATGCACTTATTCTGTTTTGCCAGAATACCCTCGAAATAGGTAAGATTAACGATTACATTTATTTGCACATATCTAAGCCATACCTACATATGAGCAGGGGTTGGACACTCCGCAGTTTAGGTACGTTCGGCCGGCGCACCCAACCATTGGGTGCACGGCAGTGGGTTGCCGCTTTAGTCGCGCGTGATTTGCGTAGGTACCTACCAACTTTTCTTATTGATTGAATACCGTTTAATTCACGTAAAAGTAAACACTTTAGACCCATTTTAAAACAAATTACAATTGCCTAAGTAACTAAGTTTGCTCAAATGTTTGTTTATAAGTAAGTAGGCACTTTGTCAAGCCAACTTAAAACAAACTAAACAAAAATATCACTAAAGATTGAACAAAGCGGTACCTACTACCAAATGGTTGCTGTTGCTTAGCTGCTTAGCTTTAGCCATTAAAGTTTATTTACTTATTTATTAAAGGTAGCTTATTGAATTCATATTAGTACCCACTGTTATCTTTATTCATCGGCGAGTGGGAACCCTGTGCTCTTGGCGCCAAACCGGTTTCGAGTCAACGGTGCCGAACGGAATATGAACGCTTGTGTAACATGATAAGTTTCAATTTCGCGTGCAAGTCGTAAGAGTAGGTAAGGATTTATACCTAAACTTGACTTTTGTTCGAGAGAGTCCCTTATGTACGGTAGTACTATTAGTTATTCTGTGATATGAGTACCTTTGAATGTCATTGGTAGCACTTATTCGGTTTTGCAATAGTCAGCCCTGTGCAGCTTACGCACACAACGACGCGTGTACAGACATCGTCGTGCCTATGTAGATTCAAGAACGAGTATTTTGTACGGCGTGGCCGCCCTGTGCCTCAAGTGCCAGTAATTTCACCGGCTGTCTTACTCTCCACGCCGAAACACAACAGTGCAAGCACTGCTGCTTCATGGCATGCTTAGCGAGAAAGATGGTGGTAGCAATCCGGGCGGATCTTGCACAAGGTCCTACCACCTGCTGATTGGAATCAACCCTACACAACTCAGAAAAATTAGTGTATACAAGTTGTCTACCAACATTATATTCACGTTAAGTCTTGTGTGTTTAGTATAATTTAAGCTGTATCTATTTAAGCTCTATTTTATTCAGAAATGGCTCAGGGTAAACCAAAGCACTTTGGTCAGCATCTGCGCTACAAGGACGTGCTCAAGAGGCACCTTAACGGCTGCGGAATTGATCCTACAGGTTGGGAGGGGCTTGCTTCGAACAGGTTTTTGTGGAACAGGTTCTTTCTACCATCTTCAGATCGATTGGCACTTTTGAAGAGAACCGCTTGACAGCACTCTATCTTAAACGCCAAATTTTAAAAGACAGACCCAAGCCCTCCTATACTTAATACATACAATTCACAAGGCCAACTCTATTGTGCACCCTGCGATAGAGTTTTCAAGACTAAGTTCGGTCTAGCGAGCCATATTAGAGCGCACGCTAGAAAATAAGTGTTTTTCTTGGTCATTATAATTGTTTTTGCAAAATTTTATACAATGGATATATTTAGTCAGGGTCGCCGTGATCGAGACCGATGTGGAGGACTATATATATATCCATTGCCCAGTACCCATAGCACAAGCTTTACTTACTTTGGGGCTAGGTCAATTGGTGTCAAGTGTCCCATAATATTTTATTAAAACAAAAGGGCACTACGCTAGCCTATAATTAACTGAGTTTTTTAGTGTTGGTCTTGGTCACGTCTAGAATCGCCCTTAGGAGACCAAAATTGAATATCGTCATTTCATTTGCTGGAGGCGAGGCAACACAAATCGCAGAAACCGACTGGAAGCCAGAATTGGCAATATCTTTTGGAAGAACGCCAATGGTTAGCGAGAAGTAACAAAAAGGTTTTTTTTTGTCGAAAGCGTCATAATGCGAAACTATCTGCATATTTAGGTCTAACATGACGTCTGATTTTGTTTGACCAATATTATCTACAGGATTAGAACTGTTTCTATATTTTCTATGTGCTCAACTAATAATCAATCTTTATACATCGTTAGGTACATCCGTCCGAAATAAAACAATGATACACATTATCTACTACCTGATATATCATTTATAATGTGTTAGTGTGAATACTAGAACACGCTACATCGTACTGTTGCTGTTGCTCTCCACTTTTGAGTCTATGAGAACTGTATTTGAATAAAGTTAGTGTTCGTAGAAACTATTATAAAACCTTGTTTATAATAATGATAGTAGTCGTAAAAAATCCTACGGGTACATCGTTTAAGTGATTATATCTCCAGATATGTAGAACGAACCATAGAACGTTCAAAAACAAGGGTACGTATCGGTATAAAAACGGACGATATACTGTTACAAAATAACTAAAATACGTACAAAATCGTTGCCATGCATTTGACCTGAGTATTATACTCAATGTAAGTGTAAGAGTATTCTTACCATGTTGATAACGCAGTCTGCTGTAATATTATTAAAAATTAAATTTACCAAATCGAAAGCGGAGTAGAACCCTAAAATGGTGAACGTGAACATCTGGCGAACTGTCCCGGCTCAGTTGAAATTCTCTGCTATGGATGTTGCTTCCCGGTACAGCACACCTATGCTTGCGTGATTTTTAAATTCCGTTATCACCATTATTTTACTAAACTAACTAGACTACGCTAATGTGTGCCAGCCAGATATGGCACCAGAATGCATTAAGATTCAATATACACAGAATATCGACAAACAGACAATAGACAATATTTTGGTTGGTTGATTGGATTTTTTTTGGAGTATTTTTGTATTTTTTATTTAAACTCCAAATTTGTTAGTTTTACGGTCATCCCGTGAAGTCCAGCGAAAATACAAAAAAACAAAAAACAAAAAAATAATAATTTGATTGCTTAATAGCGACATGTCTAGTCCGGGTGAGCGGTTAGTTCCGAAGGAGTGTTGACGTCTCTCGATGAGAGCTACAACATAGATGTCGCGAGTGTCGCTGCTTAAGTGACTAAGAAAAAAGCAGGCTGAAATGTGTGGTGCATGGGAGAAATTTGTGTATATATTTATGTCCAGTGGTGGTGTAGGGGTTTAGCACGCAGCACGGAATGCTGAAGACCTGTATTCGAATCCCAGCGCTGGTCTCTTTTTTGTTTTTTTTTTTCTGTGCATCCATGTTCCAGTTTGTATTTTAATAGATAATATTATCACTGGCATTTTATATACTTCTCTCTACTAAATTTCAAGCTACTCTGATCACTTAAAACGGGTAAAATTCAACTTAAAACATTTGAAGACAACTTTGCCTAACAATGCAAGTACAATCAGCAAAACAGCTTGCTTAAATTAAGAAATAGATATTATACTTATCTACTGCTTGTTAAATAAAAGCTATTAAAATTTAACTCACAATATTTGAATAACTGAACCCATTTTGATTCATTATCCACTCCTAATTTTAATTAAGTCTTGGTAATTATATTCTGTAATGATTATACTATCGCAATAATGAACTTTTGTCTAAGTATTAAAAGTGAAGATATATCTTTACGAGCGTGGTATGAATATTTATTAATTAATTCGCAGAATGACAATTAATATTTTAGCACCGTTAATTAAAAGAGCGTTTAAGTGATTGAAATCCGTCTGAATTTAACAGGGAACCGAAATAAGCCGTCATTAAAAGGCGAATTACCTCTTAATTAGGGGTTGTTGAAATTGGAGTGGACGCTCTCTTAATTCAAATAAGACTAACAGGCAAAATCTTTTTCTGCTAAATTAGCACGAGAATTTTGCTGTAAGTGAAAAATGCCCCAAGCAGTTCCGTCTTATCTAGCAGCCTTTGATTTGTAACAAAATAGTTATTAAGCTACTTATTTGAAACCATAGTCACTAATGCGATCTTTGAAATCAAAATTTATCACGCTGTGACAATAAAACAAACGTAGGCAGTTCAAAAATTGTCTTATAGAGATTGCTTATAAATAAGCAATGAAACTGCATATTGTCAGTTTAATTTATTTGATTTATAGTAGTTATGTGTTGTTTTGTGTTACAATATAAATATTTTTGTTGCATTTTTGTTTCTTTTCGAGTACCTACTTATTGTATTTTATCCAGTGCTTACGTTTGCATGACAATGTTAATAATAGATAAAACGTCTACAAAGGCATATTTATTCTAGTTTAATAATTCTAGCAATTCGTTATTCGCAACACCATTTTACGTGATGAAGGTACACCATAGTGTTATTACTAATAAGATAATACAATAAGATTATAAGTTCGCTGTCACAATTTCGTTTATAGATAACATTTACTCGGACGACGCCAGACCGCATTTAGTGGATCTTGTTTCTGCCTTTCATGCGCAATAAACTCAACATTTTATGGTTTTTGCCTATGACAACGGTATCATGAGCTAAATTAAGATGGTTAAAATATACTGAAATTATTTTTATTGGCCCCTACAATATGATACGACCGTCAAACTTGCTAGCAGTTTTGTACGCATTAGAAAAATAAGACCAATATTCTTTGTATAAATTAGGAGGTGTCTTTTCAACTCACACACGAGATTCTTAAGATATCAAAGAAAATATTGACTGTGATCACCTATTTACATTAAGTACATATTGAGTTGAATTAAAACAAATTACGTTGAAAGTTGTTCGTTTTGTATCAAATCCAACAACATTACTTATTTTGCATAGGTATATGAAAAGTATATTAATGTTCAGTATTCTGGGTGTTCGAAGAACGATCGAATCAGAAACCCGTATAACCGATGTGGGTGTCAAGACCTAAGCTGAAGTGTGACTGGGCTGGACATGTCTGCCGCATGCATCCAGACCGATGGTCACGAATCGTTACCGAATGGGATTCGAAGGATGGTCAAAGGAGCAGAGGCAGACCCAAGAGGTGATGGCGGGACGACCTAAGCGCTTTGCAGCTCGATTGGCAGTTGCATGCTCATGATAGGGAAGAGTTACGAAAGAAAGGGGAGGCCTTTACCCAACAGTGGGACATATTACAGGCTATGTAAAAAATATATATGTAAAGTACGAGTTTGACACGTTGGTGTTTTGTACAATTTTAAAAGCGAACAAAAAAATAACACTCCATTTCATAGTATTTTGATAAAAGTTAGGCAATAATAAGGTTAGTCTCATTAAAGGGAAAAATCCCTGACTTAAAAATATGTTTTTTGAATTTTTTTACTACGCAGCCTTATTTCTCACCAAATTGTATAATTCCATGTTAAAGGAAAGTACCCAATAAATTTGGACACTCCAGGAATGTGTATGTATGAAAATATAATTTTAAAACATGGAATCTTTTGATAGCGAACTAGGAAAGTTACTTTTTAATAGCTCTAAAACAGCATAACTTGATACTTCTATGTGTTCTACATGTGGATAACAGACGTGGGTATAAAATTTATTTTCGATATAATTCTGTGAATATATTAAAAAACCCGTAAGGATTTCGTTTTGTCCCTTATAATTACAGAATACTGAAGAGAATGTTAGTTCCTTTGAAATATGTTTTTTCTTACTTTTAGTTAAAGGAAACCTAGTGCCTATATTTTTTGGAGAAATAAAGTGATTTGTTGAAACTGTAAACAAAATATTGTCTATATATAACTATGTACCTACGTAAACTCGAGCCCATATTTATTTATGTATCTATTAATAATAATAATACTTTTAAACGAGCAATTCTTGTATATATATTTCGGGGATCTCGAAAACGGCTCCAACGATTTCGATGAAATTTGGTATGTAGGGGTACTCGGGGATGGAAAATCGATCTAACTTGGTCTTATCTCTGGGAAAACGATTGTTACCGAGTTTTATCCCAAGTAAAGCAAAGGTACCTACTTATTTCTTGTGTCAGACGTAAACGCAAACCTGTGTCGTATCGAATAACATTATAGCGTTTGGTAAAAAAGTATAGGTAAATTAAGCCTTTCATAGCTTTTTGGAATGGAAGTATGTCCTGTTTGTCACAAGGATGGGACCCTTCGTTCAAAATTCAAACATCTAATATGTTCTCATACCCAACAATAATTTCAGCGTGGAAAATAAAAGCAAATATAAATGTAGCTACCGGAATCATAATAAAACACAACACAATAAAATGAAAATAACAATGATAATATGAAATAGGAAGAAAAGAGGTAATCCATGAGGGTCGTATGCAGATGAGTAGGTACGACTCGAGAATCGAATAATGTGTATTATTCTGTAATTAAATATAGTTGTCAGGATGTAGAAGAATGTGATTACCAATAATGAGTTTATGATAAAAATTATATTTCGTATAGCCGGGAAAATATTTATAGTGTGATTAACCGTAAATCACTAAAAACTGCTAAATGTTAATTTGTTTCATTATAGTATCTTTAATAATAATCATATGAAAAAAAAATCTCAGAATTTTCTCTTTTTCTTCGTATTTCTTGATCTTTAAATTGTTTGCATTATCGATCATAAAATTTGTTTTTAAAATACCATGTAGGTTACTAATGCCGCTATTCTTAACTCGCGATTCGTGATTTACTATTTTCATAAAAGGCAGAAAAAGAACAATCTAGGCTTTGTCTGACGCTTGCTACATGCTAAATAGATCTGCTCGAGTCAACTTGATATACAACTTGAAACTATGTTAACGTGTAATTAACGTTGTTTTTGACCAACGTTAGCTCAACATGACCGCAGAGCGGGCAAAAACTAAATGCCAGGCAGGGGCGTACCCAGCTTTTGGCCCCGGGGGGAGTCACATTTTCTAGCTTGAAACCCCATGCTTGTTTCCTCGTTCACACAACATGGCTTGCGAGGTTTATCAAAAGTAAATGCATAATACAAATTGAATAAAGCATACAATGTTTAGGGGGGGGGGAGCTGCCCTCACCTGCCCCCATGGGTACGCCCAAGGCCAGGTATCAATACATTTAAGTATTTAGCTACCAAAAAAACCCCTGCATTGAGTAAATATAAACTTAATACCGAAACGAAATGGGGCTTCGAGCGCTAGTAAACGGAAAAGCGGCTTAACAACAAACTATGTTCCTTTTTTTGGATATTCTTTTTTTATAAGTAGGTACGATTTTATACGAGGCGGATGTTGTGGATTTGATCGTAAATATTTGATAGCACACAAAAAGTTGTCGTAACTTTGTGGTTTATAATCATGACGAAATAGATCAGTGGACAAGAAACAGTATTTTAGCGTTCTTTTAATAAAAGTATACTTACTTACATCTTTATAAACACGATATGATAAAATTGTTTGCGTAAAATTACAAGAGTTCACAAAAAAAATATATATTTTAACTTGCTACAAAAGCGATTTCATTGACGTAAACCTCCGCAAAGTAACGGCTGAATCAATAAAGAATTCGCAATGTCCATTCAATAAACGAAGTTTTTTAAAATCATTCAACACTATTATTTAACTCTAACTCTACACTGATGAAGCTTTGAATAAATAACGGCCAAAAAAATCAGTTCAAAATCACCAAAAATAATAATGCTGATTTCTATTACTTAGTACAAAAATAACTATAAAAGGCTTTGCTTTCTCAAGCTCACATATCTGAGTCGGTTCTGCGTTTTCTTAATTTATACTGTTTATACTCCTTTGTAAGAAATTGTAAATCGCGCGATGCTAGCGAGGAGCGAACTGAGCCAGGCTTGAAGCGACTGATGTGGACTGATGTACCATCAGCCAAATATGGTGGCCTAACACCCTAAAGTTGATATCGTTTGCATGTCTTAAAACAAAATGCCATTAGACGTGTCTGTCAACTTGAAAGTTCGACTTTAGTAACTTCTTTTGACTTGTTTAAAAATTGATAGATCACTTATTTGATGGTACAGTCAAGGGCAAAGATATAGACACGGCCAAAGTTACAAAAGTATACACGTCTTTATGCTCTTAACATTAAGGCCATGTAATATTTTTGCAACTTTGGCCGTGTCGATATCTTTGCCCTTGACTGTACATAGGTAAGGTTTAGATGGCTAAGACGCCTTAGCCTTCGATATAAGTATTTTTTTACATCAGCGAGGAAAGTTTCTCTTAAAATAACATAAAAAATACAATTTTAACCGTAGGTTGGTACGCATTTCTACCTATATGTTGGCATTTTCTGGATTTCGACGGTATTCCTTATAATATTATAACCTACGAGTTGTAAATATATGCATTTAACCAGTAAATATGATACTTGCCACTATGATAACCTTTAATCAGTGTACAGTCACCATCATAAATATCTAACACATCAAAGCGTACATGGATATATTTGATACGACTATAGTGAGTAATAGTACCTACTGAGGTCGGTAGGATGTATCAAGTATTTTTGCACGCTCCGCTGTGGCAGATAGTAGTAGTAGTATGTGACGTACCCTTGATCATGATGCATATTTTATAACGACGTCGAAATATAAGTAGAATGATCATTATAGACTATCATGATGTTCATCTTGTAGTAAATTTATCTAAAATTAAGGATAACCTACCATTATAAGCATTTTATTTAGCTTCAGCCTTAACAACAGCAAATAATGAAAGACAAAGTTAAATTAGTTCGGAACGTGCCTTGAGTAAGCCTGCCGGTGAAATGTGAATATGCGTGTATTTCACACGTAATAGGAGATCTAACGATGCCAATAACACATAAGTATGTGTCTTCTTAATTAAAGGAGTGAGAATTGATGGCAAGTGCTTTGGAAGGAAGTTTCAAATAACGTTTATTTTAATGAAAAGAAATAAAGCTTTTTATACATACTCGTAGCATACATTTTTATTTCAATTTTAACCGGTTTACCTGTCCAATAGAAAACTGCAAACATGCGATTTCCAGTTTTTTTTTTAAATAAATAAAATTTAATCTGTTTATTTCAATAAACGACCAAACTCTTCATATTAAATATAGTTTCTAATTTTAATTGTTAAAGATTTTATGTTTTTTTTTCCGTTTTTTTTTGGGAGACTTCGCTTCTTGTCTAATTTCATAATTAATAGGCAATAGGAAAATAGGAAGTATTGTCCGGTAGCAGTAATTATAAAACTTTATAAGTAGTGGACAAACAACTAGAAATTGATTCTACAAGAATTGCATTTTTATTTAAAAGCTTTTATTTAACTTGCCATGCACGGCAGGGCTACTACGTAAACTCGAAACTCGAAGTTCGTTTCGTGCGATCCCTCTGACACTTATACTATTTAATACGGGAGCGAGAGGGACGGTACGATACAAACTTCGAGTTTCGAGTTTCGTAGTGTAACCACGCTGTTCGTTTATTTGTTTATTTATTTGGGTCAAATCTTGCAAGTTAAATTTGACCCACCTCCAGTAGTCCGATCGGCTTGAAATTTGATAAACTTATGTAAATCTGGTGACAATACAATAATCTGATAGTGACATCCTGGTAGTCCGGTCAGGATCGTCTCCACAGGACGGAACTCTTCAACGGTTAATGGCATCGATTTGAAATTTGGTATGGAAATGTAGTTTGGATGGCAATGCTACATTCAACAAAAGTACAGTCAGTAAAAAGCTTTTATGAAAAATTATTTCTCCCAAAAACATCCATACCTACCCCTAAAAAAGATTACAGTGTAACGTTATCAATCTATATAATACTGGGTTAACTCCAGAGATCTATTCATGTGCCATCATCAGTCACACTAGCTGACACGTGAAGGATCTGCCTCGGAATACGTGATAAGTACTCACTTATAAGTACGCACTCACTTCTTCTAAATAAGGACAACATAACACTTAATGTTCTTTATCACATTTCTAAAGCGCTATAGCTGGTAAGACTAAGTAGAGGAAATACACTTGCACTCAAATACACCTGTAGCCCATTTCGTTTTTTTTTTCAGCATAATGTATAAATGGTGCACCACTTAACATAAGTAAATATCTTACAATGTTTGTCTGTATGTATGTGCCCACAACCTACGCGCCGTGAAACTTTAAGAACGTTATGACGCCCCACTCTCAAGGCGTCCCCTATTTATGAAGAAAATACAGACCGTACTTCCATTCGCCACTGCACAGACTCACACGTTCAGTTCAATTTTATTCTTCCGGAAAAGTTTGCTGCTTAACTTTTACTAAGGAAAGCAAACTTGGTAGTTGCATAAAGGTTTTGTACGGCTACGGCTAGCATTTTACTGTAGTGCGCAAGACGAATAAGCGAAAGTATTTTAAATGCACTCACAAACATAACTGTTGCTCGCGACTTTATATAAAATGATTCTTAAAAAAATGCTTAGCTCTTAAGTTATTTAAAAAAAAAATTGGACAAGCACTTTGTTTTTCGTCATTCGAACCTGTCATGTTAAAGTTCCTTTGTGATGTCACGCATTGGTATACTTTTTACTTAAATGTGACTCCACGGGTCTCCACTTCCGAACTTTGACGCGCTTTATCTTTGTCATTGTATTTTTAACTGACGAAAGAATAAGTACGTGTCCAATATTAACTAAGAAGCCAACTGACAGACTTATTACAATGATTATTTTTCCCCAGGACATTATAACCAATTCTTTTGTTGCTGTGCCGAACAAACAATGTAAAATTTGATATGATATTAAAAAAAAACATACTATTATTAAATTTACATCCGTCCAATGTTTTTTTCATTTTACTTTTGATGAAGTTCTATTTAGAACAATAGATAGAAGCAAATTGGTGCGGCCCGTGCCAAGTTGGCGAAGGAAGGTGGACTTACCCAAGTTCGCCGCCGACCTTCTGACTGGCCACGGGTTTGCGATGATGATCTTGAAGGCAGTGCATGTCGTTGTCTGTATTATCCTCAATCCTAACAGATTATTGAGGATAACTTCTTAATTATGCGTGTCAAGCGGAATGATTTGTTTATATGACAAACAGAAGACAAGATGACAATGAATGAATACCGCATGGCATAAGAGGTTTCCGGCCAGCGTTGCCTAGGCTTGTCCACCTTCTTGCACACGGCAATACGGCGCAACCACAAATCTTGTACCGAAATTTCACCAAATAAAACCTCGCGAGTATTTTCTGAAAAGACAAAATAGACTTTGTTCGTGATTGTAAAACGGATGAGTAAATTTCACAATTCATCTCTAAGAAACTTTATCTTCCAAATGAATATTTCCATAGTTATTTTAGTAACAGCTACTTAGCTTTCATATTATATAATTATAAAGCATTATAAAGGTTTCACTGTTACATAGTCATGACTTGAATGACATTAATTAAGCCGAGAGTAGTGGGCTCAATCTAATTATTTACAGCGAATTAGCGATAATGAATTATTGCTTCAACTCATGTTCCTCAATATTAATAAAGCGAAAGGCGACCTACTAAATAACATTGTCGGATACCTTAGTAGGAAGTAAATCTGAGTATAAAACAACTTGAATATATAGGTATATAGCTATCTGTCGTAGACACAAGTTTTTGAGATGAAGATTGCAAGTTAATTGTTTTAATCGGTCATTTTTAGGGTTCCATAGCCAAAATGGCAAAAACGGAACACTTATAGTTTCGCCATTTCTGTCTGTCTGTCTGTCCGTCCGCGGCTTTGTTCAGGGACTATCAAATGCTAGAAATCTGTAGCACGAATATATATGTACCTTCAAGTGCAAATTTTCATTAAAATCGAGCATCCCCCCTTACTACCATTCAGGATGGTAGTAAGCATATCAAACTTACAAGGAAAATTGTAACGGTTAAGTTTTCTTGAAAATTATTAGTAGTTAAGAGTAAATAGCAGCCTTGGAATATTCCCTACAAAATATGAAACCCTTAGCAAAATATTACTTATTTTTTTCGTAATGGCTACGGAACCTTATTTCGGGCGGGTCCGACACGCTCTTTGCCTGTTTTTATTATTAAAAATTGCACGGACATGAAATCATTTGAAAACTTCTCACTTATTTTATTGTTTTTTTTTCACCAACTAGTGTTGTACTGATTACTATTACTATTAATGACCTAATGATACACAAAACTGTACAAAAATATTATTTTCCATATTTTTTACTAATAAAACTAAGGGGTCTATCAAATATGTTTGAAACAATAAATAAATAAGCAAAGCTCATAAAAATATTAGGACCTATTACGACACTATTTTGAAACAACAATAAATCAATGCGAAATTAGTTTTCAATGACAGAAAACTCATCCGTAGGGAATTCATTGCTTTCCGATTACCAATAGTTTGTTCGAAACTTGTTGAGTTATGGCACTTGCCAAGTTCGGAAACATTAAGAAGCTCATAGCAGATGCAGGGACAAACAGACTGACTCTGCAAAATTGCAATTATCACGGATTCCCCTGAGCTTCTTTGGTTAATTTTCAATTAATGATACCGTTGTTTTTCTAAGTAATGTTCCAAAGATGTTGAGATGTAATAGTTCAAGGAAGAGTTAAACAAGCACAGCAGCTGTTAATTGGTCATTTATTTGTATATTTTTTTTTCAGTACTAAACTTTCTATTTATTTAGTAAGTAAGTAATTTACATTATTTTGTACAATTATGAGTTGACATACATAAAAAAGAACAAACCTATGATAGTTTAACTAACTCTCTTCTTCAGCCCATAGCCACCCAATGCTGAGTGTAGGCATCCTGCATTGCTCGCCACTCATCTCGGTCCAGCGCTCTCCTCATCCAACACCTTCCCGCCACTTTGTTGTCTTTATTTGGCTATCTAAGTATTTGTCATTTCTTTCATCGCTTTGCGTTACAGTTGTGTATTTAGTCCAAGTTATTTGCTCGAAGCATACATTTTAAAAGATTTACTAACTAACTATTACAATGAAAATAATAAAATATTGACTACTTTAGACTGTATTCAATCTTTACCAGATCAAACTTTGTTTCAGTCACAGAGAGTTTCAGGCAAGGGCAAAACTATATGTACATAATTATAATATTAAACAAACTGACTACTTAATTAGGTAACTATTTAAGTTTATGAAGTACAGCCGCTGACATAAAATACGACAAACTTTTTTGTTTGTAACCTAAATGATAATTGAATGAGAAACTCTAAAAGAGTTTATAGAAAGCGAAAAAGGGAAAGCAAACCATTCCAATCTTAGGATCAGCCGTAAAATTCGACATAAACAACACGTCAGGATACGCTTTGACCTCAAACTAGAATTACTTACATAAAAACAACAAAAACGAAACGGGATTTCAAGAGTACCTGGTAACAAAAGGCTAAGTGCTAAAACGACTCGTTTACAAAGGATTCCGCAGATAATTTATAACACAGTGACGATCATATCCCGATGATTTAGTACCTAAGGCTAAGTGTTGTGTTCTGCATGCTAGAAAATATCGGTCGAGAACAACTTACATTATCGCTGTAATGTTATTCGTAAATTTAATTGAGTTAGATTGTTTATTTCTTGCGCGTATTGTTCTTATAAAGTTTATTACGTAGGTACCTATTATTTTTAATGGAAAAAAATGTACCTATTAATAAGATGTAAAATCAGTATTATATGAATATCAACATACCTACTTAGTATTATATTCCAACACCTGTAGAAGGTTGTACTGTAACATTTGCATGCAGTGCAAAACAAAAAAAAACCTACAGAAGCCAAACTACTTTAAAAACCTTTTGCGCTCCAGTTTCAAATAGAACAGAATAGAAAGATTCTTTTCATATTTTTACATGCACAGGAACTCTAAAAATCACTGATATTTTCGAAGGAATACTTGGTATTACCTTTTCGGCTTGCCAGGTGGCACCGAGACCCGGAACCCTTGAATCAAAGGCATATTTTCCAACTGTTCAAATGTATATTCAACTACGAAATTATATGTATTGGCATTTGCCATGGAAAGAATTTTCTTAGTTCATTGTTATATAAGTTACATAACACCCGTGATCTTCAAATGAACAATATGATATTCGTATTTACTTGGATTCTATTACCGATTTAATGAGTTTCTGAGAAAATGAGCGTCATTGAGTGTAAGAATTTTATAAAATGATACCTTTTAATGCTTATTTTTTAATTTGCGACAGAAAACTGATTACATTTGAAACGCTAGTACTAAGTATCCTTCATAAAAAATGTAGGTAATTGTAATATCAGAAATAATATTAGAAGCAATTATAAAATTTTTTCGTTCACCTTTTTTTTTCATTACTACTAGCTTTCTCCTTAACGTAACAGCTTCATAAAAAAGGTGTATTAGTTGCCTTGTCTAAAGGAATTGCCTTAGAAGGCGCACAACGATCGGGTTGCCTCGTAAATACTCGTTGGGGATCGCCTTCGATGTTATTAATGATAATTTCTGTTTATATCCAATAGTTCGTAGCGAACAAAAGCGATATCTGGGTAATATACGCTATCCGCAAACTGGGGGGCTACTTTGAATTCCGAAAATCGAAGTTCATAATCGTACCGTCCCTCTTACTCTCTTATTAAATAATATTAGCGCCAGCAGGACGGCAAGATACGAAGTTCGAATTTTGCACATCGTAGTATAGAGCCTGGAACGGCGTCCGATGTATTGACAGTCGGGAGAGATGCCTCCTAACCTAACTGCTTCTACTATCGCTCCAAAAGGCACTATCAGTAACTGTAAAAAAACTTCAATATTGGTGAGAGCTATAATGGCAAAGGATTATACAATACCATTTAATCTGATTCTTTTTATTTTACAGTGAAGTGAATATATTCCGTATCGTGAGACTCAAACTATCTGGAAGTTTTCATTTTAATTTGATAAATAAAAGTGTAAGGCGAAATAAACTGGAGGCGTGACTGACTTGTTATTATATTTTATGTCGATTAGATACTTACTGTCAATTTAAAACCTGCTGGTTGATGCTACAGAATCAAAAATATTAAGGAAAAGGGACTAAAGAGGGACGGGTACAGTTGTAGCGTTATTACTCCCTTAATAACAAGTACCTACAGTGACCGCAACGAAACATAATTGGATTTTATTTTGTCCAAGTCTATAAAAGATAATTCGGCTACACAATTACGGAACCTATAACCATGACAGTCGCAATATGTGGTAAAAACTAATAGGGAAAATGACTACAGCTAAGTAGTCTTCTTGGGAGGCTATTTGATCCTTTTTTTGTTAATATGTTCTTATGTTTTGGCGAGGACATAATTAGTTTGATCAAAATAAGAAAATATTTACTCTAATAAAAGTTACCGACACGTAATTCATTATGATTTTTTCTTTCTGTGTTTCTATTTTATCGCGTTCATTACATATATCTATAGGAAGTTGAACCAATGTACTCACTTGCTCAAAACTGAAAAATAAGCTGTCATGTGACAGTATTTCACTTCGGCCCACCGCCTCCAGCTTTATAAGGCGCAGGTTCGCCCACATATGGAATACTCCTCTCATCTGTGGGCAGGGGCTCCCCAGTACCAGCTTCTCCCTCTGGACCGCATACAACGGAGAGCGACTCGAATAGTCGGCTGCCAACGAGTTTCCGATCGACTTGACTCTTTGGCGCTGCGTAGAGATGTAGCTTCACTGTGCATCCTCTATCGCATGTACAACGGGGAGTGCTCCGAGGAGTTATTCGGGTTGATCCCTGCCGCATCCTTTCGCCACCGACCTACGCGACAACATCCTCACCATTAAGATGGTTGGCGGTCCTCTACTGTGCGTTTTTCCAGAAATTTCCTGCCTCGCACAGCAAAATTCTGGAATGAGCTATCGCCTGCGGTATTCCCGGACCGCTATGACCTTCAAGTTTTCAAGAAAAGAGCGTACTCCTTACCTTAAAGGCCGGCAACGCACTTGTGACTCTTCTGGTGTTGCAGGTGTCCATGGGCGACGGTAATCGCTTACCATCAGGCGATCCGCCTGCTCGTTTTCCCCCTATACCATAAAAAAATATTAGAATTCCGAAAATTATTTGATTTACTTCCAAAATCTCGGCAATCGTGGAACGTCACTCGAGATACGTTACCGAATTTTCCGACAGAAGACGATTCAACACTGAACGAACTGATACAGGTAATTTATTTTCACAAGAAAGTTCGCATTAATGTCAGGAGCTGGCAATTTATCTTGGCGTAATTCACGTAAAACGCTTATTGGCTGTCGTGGTCCACGCAAAGATAACATGATTTATATCCGGCCGCTAATTATTTTTCTTGATACGCACCGGTAATATGATAAGCCACTGCTTCTCTAAAGCTTTTTATATCTTCAGTATTAAGTAAGGACGTAACTTGACGATCTCTTTATTTTATCGCGAATCAAATAATTCACACTTTGATTTCAGATCGACAATTCAAGCAGAGGCCATATTGTCTAACGCGCTGATGTTCGCTATTGCATTCACCATCTCTTTCTACCCTCGTCTTATACTGTTTGGCAGACTGGCAGAAAGTAGTGAAAAAACAATTGTAATTCCGAGTTTGTTAGACAATGCCTTAGAGGTTGAATTCAGAGCAAAACGCAACTCGCTTTATATTAAAACTGACAGACAATGCGGTGAAACGGATATGCGGTTTCCACCGCGAACGGAGCGGAGTCATTAATGACTTAGTTCAACTTACATCGATCAATTTTATGGAGTAAGTAGTTTCATGCAGCCGATCGTTGTACGTTAAACCGAGTCCGTACGGAGTCCGCTCCGCTCGCGGTGTAAATTGGGCTTAATTGATCGCCGTCGCCTATGGACGATTGCGAGGAATAGTACACTCGCCTTTTATAGGCACCCATGTCGTAGCATGTTTATTTCAAACGTTGCACGAAGGAGCAAGAAAAATTCTTAAACCGTAATGAGGAGCAACATCACCTACCGAGGTGGTGTTGATGGAAACACTGTTATGTTGTTTAGTACCTACGATGATGGAATTTGGTTGCTAGAACAAGGTCTTAGATTTCATTGAAGCAATCTTTGTTAGATCCTGCAACAAACGCTTGGTTAATTACATTTTCTCCAGTGCGAACAAAAAACGGATTAAAATTACTCGTCGCCTTAACTTTCACGCAATAGAAACGTCAAAAAAATCAAAGGAAATACAGCCCGAATT
The DNA here is from genome assembly GCF_025370935.1 of Choristoneura fumiferana. NCBI lineage: Eukaryota > Metazoa > Arthropoda > Insecta > Lepidoptera > Tortricidae > Choristoneura > Choristoneura fumiferana. Next base: position 8,792,838 of record NC_133492.1, read on the forward strand.
GCAAACAGTCCGAATTTTCGGTTCATTGGAACTCGCGTAGTTGGCAAATGTGCATAATATATTATTCGGAGCACTGTAATACAGTAAAGAAGGAAGTGACGCGTGCATTAATGGTTGTCTCTGCGCTCTGCTTCCACAATTATGCACTCTCGGCCGCAATGCAGTTTGTGTCACGAGTACTGTTAAAGAGATTGCGCTTAGGCACTTGTCCCACCGCCGACGATGAGCGAGAAGCGAGCAGAGCGAGTAACTAGAAACGAGTGGGCGAGCAGTGAAAAGCGAGTGCTCGAGCACAAGCTGCTCCACTCGCTGAGCTACAGCGCTTTCTGAGCTAGTTTTGCTCAGCTAAATGTTGCTACAAAAGATGTAATCTTTATGTGAGCCAGCGTCAATAAATATATAGATTCTTAAGTCCTTGAGAGAATGCGGCCCGTTAGTTAACCAAGAAATACTATATAATTGAAAAATGCTAATTAAAAGATATCATGAAAGAAGAATGTAGATTTCTATCGTATTTATATGGGATATTTCCAGTAACTTCGTATCTTCATTTTTAGGACAAGGGAAATAATATAAGGGAGAAAGTAATGTAGTATTCTCAAGAAAAAACCGGCCAAGAGCGTGTAGGACACGCCTGAAATAGGGTTCCGTAGCCATTACGAAAAAAATAAGTAATATTTTTCTAAGGATTTCGCATTTTTGCACGGAATATTCCAAGTTTAGGTATATTTTATACCTTAGGCTGCTATTTACTCTTAAACTACTAATAATTCTCAAGAAAACTTAACCGTTACAGTTTTCCTTGTAACTTTGATATACTTACTACAATCCTGAATTAATTAAATTTTTCCACCCACCGGCTCTGATTTTAGAGGGGGGGGGGAACGCTCGATTTTAAGGAAAACTTGCACTTTAAAGTGGAATATTTTGCAAACAGATCACTGAATCGAAAAATCGTTTTAGCAACCCCCTATTGGTTTAAAAAGACCTATCAAAAGATACTCCACACTACAAGGTTGGATGAGAAAAAAAAATCACCCCCACTTTACGTCTATGGGAGGCACTCTAAAACCATTTTATCGGCATAGTTAACGTATATATATTCTTGCAAATACAGCTTTCTAGCGTTGATAGTCCCTGAGAAAAGCCGCGGACGGACAGACAGACAGACAGACATGGCGAAACTATAAGGGTTCCGTTTTTGCCATTTTGGCTACGGAACCCTAAAGAGTACGATGACATGTTTATTCGGTTCTTAAAATAATGAGGAAGTGCCTGTTAGAAAAAATGTAGGAAGCAAAATATTTTTTTAACATAAAATATGAAATCGCAGGAACATGAGAAACGCTTTATCTTCAATAAGGAAGCGTTTGGGGCGGACGGGGAGATTAGTATGGAAGGATGTTATAAATTCTGTGCGAAAAAAGTTTCTATTTGAAATTTTATTTCTGACAACGATAAATCTTGACGTACGTTTACTTTATTGGTTGAAAACTTGTTCCCTCTGCTGAGATTTTTATTTTCTATATCAGATTTTCATCGAATATTGAATAGGGAATCATTTATGACCGATATAATAATAATATTACTAATTTAACACTCTTATATTTTTAAGAGTTGGGCAAAACTTCCATAAATATTCTCAGCATTAAAAAAAAACAACCAAAACTGTTTTAACATGAGCGGCCTACCGCTGAGCAAACGCCTCTCTACCATACTGGCTAACAAAAATAACAAGTAATATTTTAAGAACTTTCCATACAAAATGAGTATACTAAGCCTATACTCAAAACTGGAATTCAAGACCAAAAAATCTACGACAGATATATCACTGTTAAATCTCTCAATGTCACTTCTGTTACTGTCAAATAAACTTTTCAGGTTTCGCCAACCTTTTTTAACAGTGATCACAAAATTCTATATTGCTCTCGTGTCTGACATTTTTTAATGCGCAAGTTGTCTCCGCGTGGTTTCTGGAATTTTGCTATCAAGTTTCAAAAACTACAATCACCGTACAACGTGAAGAAGAAGAATATATTTATCTTTAATTTAACTGACATTGGCCTAAGTCTTAAGGCCGCCATTAAGGGGAATAATAATAACCTTTTTTTAATATGATTCCTTGTATTGTTATTAAATAAGAATTTTGTAAAAAAAAATATTTAAGTACTAACTTATTTTCAACTCTCAACTAACATTGAGACAATTTTATTCTAAGGAAGTTAAACAGGATAAGGTTGCGTTGTTCTACCACAATGTAGTCCTGAATATTTATTTTATTCCATTTTTTTTCGTATTTGTTGTTATGGCCGCAACAGAATACATTATCTGTGAAAATTTCAACTGCCATGGTTTATGTTATGAGATACAGTACAGCCTAATGACAGACGGACAACTGGGTCTTAGTAATAGGCCTCATATTAAATCACAGGAAAGGAATTTGAAAAGGTTAAATGAAATATTTTTTTTAACAGTTTTAACCACCATATTTAGCCACCATAAACCCCATAAAGCGCGCTACACACTATAACTCTGCAGTTTTGTTGATTAGCTAAATGTACGTAAAAAATTAAATCAAATATTAGTTTGATTTTATCTTAATTGTAAATTATTGCACCAAAATGTTATGAATACCTGAAGAAATACAAGCACAATACCAGTTTTTCAACCAAAAATTACGAAATAATTAAGTTTTTATTCAGGCGTCTGACCTAGTGTTTATATAAAAGTAAGTAAACAAAATTACTTCTTTAAATTATAAAATCGAAATGACTAATAAAAAGAATATTCTATCTTGTGTTTAAAAAAAAGGAATGTACTATTGCACACACATCTTATTTCAGTGGCAACATTGTCGTAGATTTTTTGGTCTTGAATTGCAGTTTTGAGTATAGCATTTCGACGAAATATTATGTCAGTATTTCCATTTCAGCAAGTACTGGCTTGCTTGTCTCACAAAAATCATTTTAACACCTTATCATGCTGAATTTAGTAGGTACGCATGATTCAACTTGTCTTTTGATAGTCTAACTAACCCCCTGTTTCACCAACCATTGATTAAATTTATTTGACGAATAAATATGATGCTGTCTCTGTTTGTTTTGTTCAAATAGACGGAGACGGCATCACATTTATACGTCAATTAAAATTATTCAATGGGCGGTGAAACAGCCCCTAAGACTACCGGGTTTGGTTTGTGCACGCACCAATTAGCGTAATCATTCGATACTATGAAGTTTAGATTCTAGTAATAGTGACACTTGTGACTTGCTTGCTTGCTTTTACATAGTTGATTGTAAAATTTGATGATTTATAAGTGCCATCATCATTATCATCATCATCATTTCGGCCTATATACGTCCCACTACATAGCACAAGCCTCCGCACAGAACGAGAGGGATTGGGTTCTCGTTCTAACGTGTTCTAAGGGGGAATCCTTTGTTCAGCAGTGGACTTTTTTTGGCTTATGATGACGTGCAGGATTTCTCACGATGTTTTCTTTCACCGTAAAGGTCATGGTAAATTTCAAATGTAATTTCGCACATAAATTCCGAAAAACTCGGAGGTGCGAGCCCGGGATCGAACCCACAACCCTGCTTGAGAGACTATTAGGTTAAACCCCTAGGCTACAGCTTCGTAAGGCAGTTCCTACTGTAGAATAGAAAATATTGCACGTCGCTAGCAGTACCTACAAAGATATAGGTATTTATCAGCTATTATTTTATGTTTTACTTATAAGTACCTTTCTTTGATCTTTTTGTAATTTTAATATTTACATTTACAACGCATTTCATTTTGAATATAATTGGGTGGAAAAACAATCACCGTATTTTTTTTGCCATAATTGGCATTGATCACTTTTTAACAATACCTATAGTCTAATTTCAAAACCATTTCGAGATATACGTTTTTAATAATTTTATCACATTTTGGTAATTTTTGAGACCAATGCCAATTTATTCAATATTTAATTCAGTTTGGAGTATCTTCAAACAATGAATTTTTATCATTATTCGAAATTTTTAAGCATAGAGAAAAATATCCATTGGTTAGTCTTAACTGACGTTTAAATGTGATGCAGTATCTATTTGTTTTGTTCAAATAAACGGAGACGGCATCACATTTGACCGTACGTACTTACTACTTGAAATTCCAGAAATACTAGTAAATTTTATGTAATTAGCGAAACATTTGTTATGATTTTTGTTGGTGCTTACCAAATTAAATGAAATTTCAAATCCAAGAGTTAATTAAATATCCAAACGATATGATTATCTACCTACATTATAAAGCTATTGATGGCGATTGTTGGCGACTTGGACATTAGTTTCATTATAGTATTACCCGACTGTCCGGAGGAGGTTTATTTGTCTATGTTTGTTTTACTCTTTATTCAAATCGTCTGCAGTCGAGCTGACAAAGCAAAGATAAGTCTGTTATTCAAATTTGGTGCGATAATGTTGTCTCCTATAATTCCCTGCATTATTTAAGTTAGAAATTATCAAATCTCTGCTCTTTAATTGAATTAATTGTCAACAGCCTATCGTCACTCAATAATTGAAATGATATCGCACGAGAAATTATCATAACTTGACACTATTATGTACCGAAGAACAACAGAAGATAAAATAACACCGAGATCCATCTGATTGCATATCGACGTTCCCATCAGCTGAATGCTCGATATGCAGCAATCGTTCAGGGCTGTCGCATCGGAACTACCAATATGGTAACTTATAGGTAAAGTACACACGCTGCTGCTTCGTACACGATTGTTATACACCTTTTATTGCTCTGCATTATTTTCCCCTTAATACATTCAGCGCTACCAACTCTTATGTGTTAACGGCCGCAGATTTCTGGTGTCGATGTTACAATGGGGTAGTTGACAGCACCAATCAGCTGACTTACTTTTTATGAGGTGTCAGAAAGCGATTCTCCCATACATTTTGTATGGCAGTAGAGGTCTTATGTCCATGGGCGATGGATGAAATTTTTAAAAGTGGCAGATTTTTTTATTGGTAGGAATAAGCTTACTCGTCAATAGAAAAAAATATCAGATTTTTCTGTAGTACCAATTAATTATAAAACATAAAATAGTTTCTATTCCCGCCAAAATGAACTACTACGCCTGAATACGGCTTTTGTCTTGGTCCTCATGAAAGAACGAAAAAAACCCTAACGTCAATGTCAAATTGTTTACATTCGACATAACCTCTTTCGCATGTTCGAAGTTTTCATATGTTATAATCTCGATCTTACGTTGTTTATCTACTTGTTTTTATAATATGGATGTTATAAAGAAGTGGTGTTGATATTTCATAGAATTTAAAATAACTTACGTTATAATAATCTTCACAACAAAGAAGTTTCCGTTTAGGACAGTTTCGACGCACCAATAGGCACCAACCTTTTTACAATTCTTTTCTAATGGATACGAATTTCTGACATTGGTATTAGTGCACGTCGGAATGAAATATGTTTTGGGTGCTCTCCATAGTTTATCACATAGTTTAATCGGCAGATTTCTAGGTACAGAACAGTTTCAGTTCCGTAGGTTGTCGTAGTAGCTTCCAAAATCGAACCCAGGGTCAAAAAAGAGTATCTTCGTAAAAGTAGGCATAGGTAGGTCCGGTGGGAATAAGAAAGCAGTCGTAAGATCCAGATTATATCTTAAAACATATGAAAACTTCGAGCACGCGGAAGAGGTTATGTCGAATGTAAACAATTTGACATTGACGTTAGTTTTTTTTTCGTTCGTTCGTGAGAACCAAGACAAAAACCGTATTCAGGCGTAGTAGTTCATTTTGGCGGGAATAAAAACTATTTTATTTTTTATAATTAATTGGTACTACAGAAAAATCTGATATTTTTTCCATTGACGAATAAAATTATTCCTACCAATAAAAAAATCAGCCACTTTTAAAAATTTCACCCATCGCCTCTAATGATGACTTGATTTTTGGTATACTACCTTCAACAAATAATACAATGAGCAAAACAAACTTGTACCTACTAAAAATTAAAAAAAAACCGTATTAAGTATTTTCTTATAAATAAATAACGCTCCGTTGAACGGGTCGTACTTATCAACGTTTCGCTACCAAGTTTATTGTTTTAAGACGTGAAACCAGAACCCTTGTTTTCTTAAGCAATGCCTTCGTTTGTTTGAAAGGCAACCCTAGTAAACCGCAGACGGTTATTGCGGAGCAATTAACTTCTCAGGTGGCACCAGCCACAGGGCATGGAACAGAGCAACGCTACTACCTACATGGAACAGAGTACGGTATTGCCAATATCCCGGTGTATTTTGCATTATGAGTTAGCATGCGGGTGTTCTGACAGGGGAACCTTGAGATGCGTTAATCCCTCTGCGGGTATCCAATACACAAACGTTATCAACTTATCATTTATCGCTGAAAGTTAGATTGTACGAATAAGCAAGCATTTTTTTAACAATAGAGATTACATTTCAACTCTGTTACAGTTATATTGGTTCAGTCGGGTGCCCAAAATAAGAAAAAGTTTTTTGTTAAAATTTCCTTTTTTATACAAGCTTTATGCTGACTATACTTTTTGTTGATTGTACATGCATTGTCATCTAAACTACATTTCCGTACAAAATATCAAGGCGATGCCGAGACGATTCTGGTTGGACCATTATGGATGTCATTACCAGATTATTGTATTGTCACCATATTTACATAAGTAAGTACATCAAATTTCAAGTCAATCCGACCACTGGAAGTGGGTCAAATTTAACTTGCAAGATTTGAGACAGCGGATTTAAAGTAGCTATCACAAGTTTCATATGAATAAGACTAGTACAAGTAAGTATTTATTTTCATCTAAAAGGTGCGTAATAAATAGGATGTTTGAGATGTAGTTTTCTTGCAAGAATAACATTTATTGAATTTAATTATCTATGTGATTGCATTGCGGTAAGTAAGATAAGATCAGACCAATAAACAACATGATATCTATTTTATGGAGAGAAGCTACAATAGTGATCTCTCTGCAGGCAGATGTCTAATACATAAATCTATCTATCTATCTAAGCAATCGCACTAGTCATATCCATATTAAACTTGTAACAGCTACTTCAAATCTGCTCTCTGTACATTAAACTAAACATACATTGCAAGTTAAATACAACCGAACCGGTGGTAGATTTTTTTTGACATTCATAAGTGCTTGTTTTAGCCTAAATTGAATAAAGATATTTTGACTTTGACTTTGACTTTGACAAGCTTTTAAAATATTATGAATTTTTAGTACTTTGTATTTTGAAGCCGATTGCAATGGAACAGAAACAAGCATCTTCCAAGCTACCTGTCTAGCTTTTCACGTATGAACTACGAGACTACATATTGTGTCATATTTTGGAGCTATGAGGTTGTCATCAGTTTTCAATAAATATTATATCGATTAGCAAGCCATCTCAGCAAGTGGTTATGTCCTCATTTTGCATAGGTTGTTTAAGTTTAGCTCGTAAAATAATTTTTTCACTTCTCATGCTCGTAAAGTTCGTGTTTATGCTGGATCTAGGCGACATAAAATGACTTTGTATGCTCTATTGCTTATAAAGTAAAATCTTCGTCTAAGACCAAGTTAATCATGTGTCAACAGCCATTTATTTTATATAAAACTAAAAAATCATTGGATTAATCAGAATAAACCAATAAAACTAAAAATGAATGATATAGCAATGCATGAAAAATAAAAGGTACCTAGTAAGTGAACAATGTTTCCACTGTTGCTATTTCATTTCCTCTCAATCGAAGTGAAAAGTAGTGTAAAACTCGAGCATTACACGCATTTTTCCCTCGACGTGTCTATCCACCCTAGCCGTGCCGGCTCGTGTGGTTATATGAACGTTTCGGATAAAAAAGGATAAAGTGTCAAAAAATGTGAATCTTTTGACGGTTACATAGCTTTATATTCTATTACATGCGAAGCTGTAATTGGTCAACATTATAACGTCATGCCCTCTGTAGTGCGTTTTAATTTTACTTTACAGCGTAAGTAAGTAGTTTTATGTATTAATTTAAAACATTAATGATAAAATAAAAACAGTTGAGTTTGCAACAATTACTTGAGCCTTTCAGAAAGGGTTCAGGGCTACACTGATTTCCCAGGACATCTTAAGATTACTTTACCAGTACATAGTAAGGCCACACGCTAGCGCAAATTAAATCTGTCAACGACAGACATCTATGCAGCTATAATTGATAAATGATAAACATGGTCCGCCCAAGTATGTTCTCCGAACAGTTTGATTTACTTTCCAAGTACGTACAACTCTCAAACAATGTGATGTGTTACCTCGAGCAGATCCACTCTTGTTGGGTAAACTATCCGATAGTTGTCGGTGGGAAAGGAAGCCGCGACCAGAAATGTTCCAGTTAACAATTGTTGACGGCCGCCGCCGGCTACGCGAGACATCGAGTGGGTCGATTGTTTCTGTCAGACAATATTATTTGTTATTATCCACATAATTACGAACTTCTATTTCGACGTGGCTAATGTATTGCTTTTTATTTAGCCGTGTTACGTTGGCTTGTGATGGAAAAGTTCAATGTGTACGGGCGAACTTGAAAGTTAGGGATTGGCACGACAAAGTTTGAACTAGGTATGTTTCTCTCGATGAAACAGGCGTACTTATTCGAACATTGCTTCTGAGCGAAACCGAGTCCTAAATTATAGTATTGGATGTGTTGTTCCTCAATCAATCGATTTATTTAAGATAACAAGTTTATCGTTTATTTGATAACTATTAAAATAATTAAAAAAACCCTTTTAACTGCAACCAATTACTTTGCTCACCCGCGACCTTACGATAGCTTCGTATATGCAACAAATGTTGTTCATGCAGGTCCCCTACCTCCGCGCTAAAATATGGTGAACAGTTGAGTTGCTCTGATAATGAACTCTGATTGAGTTCGAAACCTGTCAGCGTAATGTGAAGGTGTGAAGGTGTGTGTTCTTACAGCGTGAAGGCAGAGAAGCTGCATGACACGCATTTGTTATAAAGACAGCTAGCATAGTAAGGTCACGGATATGGACTTCCGAAAGGTAACGTCAGATTCAAATTATTTTTTAAACGGGCGCAATTTTTACTCATATATAACACCACAGATTTACTACGATAAAATTATAATTGCTAACATTAATACTTATACGTCTACTCGTGCCCAGGGATACTGCATGTGACCGAAACGTGCCGTCTATCCCACTAGTCCCATTGAGTTGTCCCATTGATGGGACAACTGAGACGATTACGTCCCAGTAGTCCTATGGGACAAGTGGCACTAATATTTTTGTCGAGGTTATTTTAACAATATATTATATCGTCGTGATTATAAGCCCCGAGAGTGGAATTTAACTACAACTGACACGAATAATCCCTAACTTTCAAAATTTAGGGAGTAAACCAAAAACCACGTCAAGTCACGTTTTATGAAAAAATATTTCCAATGACGCAAGTTTTCATTTCGTCATAAGTTTATTATTATAGGTATTATATTGACAGATAAACATTTCAAGTTGTATAAACGCTAATAAAACAGATTTTTAATTCAACTAGTATTTGACGGTTAACTTAATAATGAAAAAAAAAAAACATTTTATAGCGATAATAATATGTAGTATAACAACTGTAAAATCGAGCTTACTTATACTAATTCAATTGAATTAACAATGGAAGCGAAGCAACTCGAGGTAATTATTAGAATAATTATTTCAATATAAATAGACGCCAACTGTTCTACACTTATGCAACACTCTTGTTATAATTATGCCTTCATAATCAGGTCTTTTATACGAATATTGTTATTATACACCATGCCGGTGCTACGACAGTTCATTTACGCTAGGTTGCTACAAACTCGAATATGCGTAGCGGTGCTACGCAAATTATGGTTTCGCGAATTCAACCGGTTAGAGTGAAAGTTACTTTTAATTTTTCAATACTATTGCACTACGAACAAATAATATTATTTATTCGTAGACCATGCACAAAAATCTCGCTTAATTTGGAAGTATTTCTCTACGCATAGTATAAACTGTGATTGAATACAAAATTCATATAATTCTTTTTTATCATCTTTGTGCACACAGTCACTTCCATGAATGTCACTACCGTGATCGTGTATGTAACTACTCTTTGAAATATTTTAAAAAAAGTTTATCTTACGATGAGTTCGAAATATTAGAGAACGAAATTACATCCACGGTAGTGAGATCCATGGAAGTGACTGTGTGCACAAATATTAGAAATGCCCATAAAGCCATAGTATCTTTTTTTTTGAGGCGTTCATGAAGAAATCCAAACTTATACGGTATATGTGAAAACCTTGAAACATTTAAAACGAACCCACTACTAGTTCCATAATGCGATATCGGGAAAAATTACGCGAACCAAGGATGCATCCATTGTGTGGAAATAAAATGAGTACCGACGCCATCGACAGTATCCGAGGCTTTTGTACTCCGCTTAAGTTTCATAGCGGAGTTCATGTGAACTTCAATAATATGTAACAATATTACGTATTGTACTTAAAGAGCAGTTTTCTTTTCTCGGTATTAATTTTATCATTTTTGAAAATTACATACGTATGGATACTCGCGCCTGTATTTCATTCTTCAAAGTTCTCACCAAACCTAAGTCATGAATATTTAAAATTCCTATTTCTCACTGTGTTAGTTAGTACTAATTTAGGCCCATTAATTTACTCCACTGTTTGGTTATTATGGTACTTGTAATGATGGGTAAGTAGGTATTACTAAGTAAATGAGATATTACTAAGTACCTAATAGAATACACTCAGTGAGTAATAACGGGCAGTGTGACAAGAATTTTTGGTATATTTGCTCCTTTCTAAATTTTATGTACGTACTAAAAATATCTTGCTAAAGTATCGCATACTCAACAAAAGTTTCCTAAACCGGCGATAGTTTTTTGAAATTCAAAAGTACTTGTGATCAAGCATATTTTTTATGCTAAAAATGATGATGTACTTATTTTGTATAAAAATATACCATAATAACCAAACCCCGTTATCTAACGCTCAGTTTGGGGCAAGCTAAAAGAGTGCTGTGCTGTTGCTTCACATTTGTTCACTTAATAGAAATAATTTAAGTAATAAAAGTCGTGTTTAAAAAATAAAATGGAAGCACGCCGAGGAATTCTGCGTTCTCTGAAATAGTAATCAGATAATATAATAGGTCGTTTAAATAGTTTACAGTCTATTACCACCATAATGGATTCGAAAACAACCTATCGCCGTTCCAGACTGGCGTTCACAAATATTACAAGCATTATCTTAAAATAATGGAATCCATTTTCCTTTTACACATAATGCCTACTGAATAGCGAATTGTCTTAATAAATAAGGAAAACTATTACGACGAATATCAAACAGATGCATGGTCGTATAGGTCCTTTGGAAAAACAATCATGCCGAAAAATAACATAAGTGTGTTTAAAAAAAAGGAAAGGTGTATTTTTCTCTCCTATATCGCTTATATGTAAAAGTTTATGAGCCAACATAAATTTTCATGTGTTGGCTGTATTTTTTATGTTTGTTATCAGAATCTCTATCTGCAAAATTAGCTTCTCTATTACGGCATAGTGTTCATTCCAGATACAAGGAACACTCCTCTATTGTTTTGAAACTATGCTTCAATTCGTTTTAAGCGAACACCGAGACAGCAAATTCCGTCCGCGTTCAAATGAGTTTAGAATTACGCTCAAACATACCGTATCAGCAGCATTAGTTTCAAACGTTTGCTCGTCGGAAATTTTGTGACAGTCAAAAATTTACCAACTAAACTGTTTTACTAGTACGTAATAAGTTAATTAATTAGATAACTTTGAGACCTCTCTAAAATAACACAACTCAAGGATAATTTGGTACACATGTCCAAAACTAAAATTGACGTTTTACAGAACAACCGATAAATTAGGTTAATTAGGATAAGTTTAATAGCTAAAAGTTTTATAAACTTGCTTACTACTTAGTGCATAATATTATTATACAAGTTTTTTTTATAATTTTAAAAAATAAAATGCTGCATCTATTTACCTACTAAATGATAATTTTATTTTACTTTTCACCGAAAAAGGAAATTTTAAGAAAAAATAGCTACCCGGCCACTTTTGAAATTAGTTATTAGTTGATAATCTTCGCCATTGGAGTCATAAATAAATTATATTGTATAAACTTTGTAGAAAAACTTGAATAAACTCGTTGTCTCCCTAGCCACACAAAAGCAATGATAGTTTATTTTACTATCGAATGTTAAATGAACGAGACTTGAGCTATGCAAAGTAAAGTTATGCATAAAAGGTTTGTGTATGCATTAGTTTCGCAGTTAAGAGCGGAAAGTTTCGCGTGATCACTTCGTGATCACTTCACTCTATACTAAACTTCAATAATATTACGTCAAGTGCATTTTAAAGCCTTTTATTCGAATAATTTTAAAGAGCATCACACGTTTGTAAGATTGACACGAAAGTCAAGTATAAAAAAAATACACTGGAATGGAAAACTAGTGAAGGATATGTGCTGAACATCCAAAGCTCCTTATTTGATCTTAATTTATAGAATAAAAAATTTCATTTTTTTTTTATCAACGATTTTTTTTTAATTGCCGTGGAATCTAAGGCAAAATGGGCAAAATACAGATTTTAATTAAAAATGTGGTTTCAATTCATTCATATTTTTATTTTTATGACATCAAACATTAAAATTTGTTATTTATGAATCGATTTAAAAAAATCTTTTTGGTCACTTACTTATTCCCTAATTTGAAGAAAACTTACCACCCAAGGAAGTTTCCTGAACTCGTTTTTAGGGTTCCGTAGCCAAAATGGCAAAACAGAACTCTTATAGTTTCGCTTTGTCTGTTTGTCTATCCGTCTGTCCGTCCGTGGCTTTGCTCAGAGACTATCAGTACTAGAAAGCTGTAATTTTGCACGGATATAATTATGTAGCAACCATGCCGACAAAATAGCACAAAATTTTCGAACATATTTTTTTTTTGTATCTCCACTAGACGTCAAATGGGGGTTATTTTTTTCTCATCCAACCCTATGATGTGGGGTATCCTTGGATAGGTCTTTTGAAATCAATGGGGGGTTGGGGGTTGTCAAGACGATTTTTCGATTCAGTGATCTGTTTGCGAAATATTCAACTTTAAAGTGCAAATTTTCATTAAAATCCCCTTTAAAACTATTGGTTTGAAAATATAAAAAAAAAATTATATTAGTAATTACCTTTATCAAATTTACAAGGAAAACTATAACGATTAATTTTAGTTAAGAATTATTAGTAGTTTAAGAGTAAATAGCTGCCTAAGGTATAAACTTGGAAGAACCTACTTGATTTATTCATAACGGCTACGGAACCCTATCTTGGGCGTGTCCGACACGATCTTGGCTGTTTTTGTACACTTATTTTACCCATATTAATTTAAGACAGGCTTATATAAAACAAAAACCAAAGTAATAACTATGTCAAATCGTACCTATTTTTCGTAAATATTTATAAAATTCATGTTAACCACAAGAATAGAGGTCGACAGCTCTCAATCACTCCAATCTTAGTTTGAGACCCCGCGTCACGTTTCAAAGCTTGAACGCGTCAACTATTTCTGCTCGCCGACACGATAGGGGAGTGGATGCGGTGAAAATGGGAAGCGTTTGCGTTTTTTCTTACGACGATTTTCCTTGCTTTACTTATATGTTCTAAGCAACACTTGACCTGTGTTAGATCGATTCATGTTATGTTTCTGGTTTCGATTGAAACATCAGCACCTACACAGACTCGAGACTTAATCCAGAAAAATGAACTAAAACAATCTCACAAACAACTTTGTTAACCCGCGACCTTTATGATAGCTGCGTTTATGCAAGATATGCGTGTTCATGCAGTTCCTCCACCTCCACACTGTAAGAACACTCAAAAATCACACAAGCCCATCTATCACCACCACCACCACACTACTCTGACACGTTTCGAACTCAACCAGAGCCCATCTTTAGAGCAACACAACCGTACATCATGCTACCAGATGTTAGCATCAGATGCAGAAGATGATTGGGATAGTTTTATTGAACTTTACATTGAACAGAGTAGTAAATATTTAACATTGGAATTTTGGATGGATATTTTGACAATCGCTTTGAACATCGATCAACGTACGGAAAAATTTGTGAACTCAATTATCTTTTGTCCAGATTAATTTTACGTATAGGTAGAACACCTTGTATATTTTAATGAACTTTATCCTTTTTGCCTTGACATAATTTATGTGTACTAAATTAAATTAATTATATATGTGTACCTACTCGCATTTTCATATCAGATTGATGAGAATATTGATTGACAAATTTAAGTATTCAAAACATGATGAACTGTTTATCTTCAGTAATATTAGAAATGCGTTAGTGAATACATCTGTTCTTTTGATTGTTATGCTTTCAAGCTTAAAGCAACGGATCGTATTGAAATTTGGCATGGAGGAAGTTTGAGTCCATAAGATATAGGGTAAGTTTATCTTAGAATGTATGATTTCCGCAAGCGCACGGTAAACGAATTATTTACAGACGAAGTCGCAGGCAAAAGTTAGTCAGCAAATAAAGGATTTAATAAATGACTACCTCAAAGTCAATTCAATGAAAGATTTACCTCTTTGATTATAATTTAATTTCAATTGTTCGTCAGTCTTGACTTTGATTTAGGTTTTATGTTAGTAATAGATGTCTGCTTGAAAGACTTAAATTGGGTATTCAATTCTATTTAACAAAGCAACTGCTATAATAATAACAGACGTCCAGACCATTTAATCCCACCATTTGATATGCTCTGGAGGAAAAGGTATCCTTTAAGTATGTCTACCAGATTTTCTTTACTGTGCTTTACATTTTTGGACCTTAATTTTGGAGAATTCTAATATAATTGGGAACGGAATTTCAAGTTTCTTAATATTTAATTGTTCTGAAAATTTAATAATCTCTGTTCGCTTGTTATGTGCTTTACTTGCTAAACGTTATCTATGTATGTAAACTCTTTATTGTACAAAATAAGTAAACAAACACAATTGACAAACATTGTGATATATGTTTAAAGTGAACGTATCCCTTTAAGGGATCTCTACCAGTCAACCTTTAAGTGGATGAGAGGAGCATTCAGTTAAGGACAGACAAAAAGTGAGTTTAAAAGTTAAAATAGATAGTGGAAGCTACAATACAATGCTATAAATAATATACTCAGTGACAAAAAATTTGGCCCACTCTACGTACAAAATAACCTATTTTTGCATACATTTGAGGGCCAGATTTTTTGCCGCTCAGTATATAATAGACAAATCTACATTTCAGAGTCAAAAATAATGGAAGTGATCTAAAACTGCCAGAATTACTTTACTTTTTGTGCTTTTGCCATATAATGTAAGGAATTTTAGTAAATAATTAGACATTTTTTTTTTTAGGTTATCATTGTACGTACGAGTAAGCACTTCAACAACTCTCGCTAAATCACACGTTCGTTATATAAGCGTTAAAAAAGTCATTTTTATACTGAATACGCAACAGCATTTGTAACGTTGGTTGGTATACACTGCAAACTATAGTCAAGTACGATCGAGAATAGCGAAATAACAATAATATTGTGTACATAATCCGGTATTTTTTTTGTGTATTTACCTGTTCTTTTGTATGTAGGTGTTAATCTTTGCAACAGCTCTTCTACTACGAGGTCACAGGAAGCACACAAAGTTGCAGACAAATACTAGTTTGTTTTATAATTGAATACGAGAACAGGTTTATTTAGTGCTATTTTGATCTCTCTCTCTCTATTATAGGAAACCTAAATTGTTCAATTTCTTAATTAATGTATATAAAATTACATCAAAAAGATGTCAAAGTTTAATTTCGTTACTGTCGCGAAATATAACACGCATCTTCCAAAAAAAAGGTTTTTTTTCACAAGCTTTTATTTAGTAATTTTATTCCGACAACTAATCTGTTATTTTCTTCGTTGACACGAACTTCCTATTAACAATGACATGAGAGCAAGTGAAAACTTTCACGAAAATCGCCAACTCACTGCAATAATATCTTTCGGCAATATTAATACGACAGTGTTCCATGAAAGCTCAGCACTATTAATTGTTGGGATTTATTTTAACAACTTTATTTCAACATGATGTTTTCTGTAACAATTTGATGTCGCAAATTTGTCTTCCAACAGTTATACGAGATAACCAGGGGTCGGACAAAAAGTGCCGATGACGTCAAACCACTTATAGGATGATTTCAAATAGTATTTTTGATTTTCATAAACAATTATCACTTATCATTTATTAAACGATATGAAATTTATTTTATTCACTGAATTCCATTGATTTATTTACGATTATTTTGTTTCTTCATTAATGCTACTTTGTTACTACATGTCACTCGGAAGTTTAAATAAAAACATCATCTCGTGTGCAAGATTACGTCATTTTTACGTCATCCGCACTTTTTGTCCGACCCCTGGAGATAACACTGATTCCAAGTTTTATTATTGTTAATTATGGAACACACAGTTCAAAACCCTGTAAATAGTGATTTCTTCATTAACATCTACAGTAAGCAGTGTAAGCCGAAAGGAGGGCGTACAGTGACGCTCACACCGTTCCGGCTCAGTACCACGCAGCCTCTCGTGCGGGCTGTATCGTACCGAACCAAGACGCGTGGAGTGCAGTGATCTGTGTTGTTCATGTTTACCCGTGCAATTTAAAATGTAAGTAGTTTATTTTTATTGGTGGTGCATTGTGTGCGAATTTTTGAAGTTTTAAAAATAAAGTTGCTAGTTTAAATTCGAAGGTTGTAAATTAAAAAGGTCTGGAAAACTTTTAAAGATGCGTTTCTTGTTTAAGCGCTACGAGTATATTTGACAATTATGGCAGCAGCAGAGTTGAATAGTATTGGTAATTTTGTGGTAGAAAAGTTTAAAAATAATTAAAAAATAATAGTGACGTCGTTCGATACAGATTATTCGTGATAAAGTAGGTAGACAAGCTTTTCTTTATTTCAATTATTTTCTGTAAAATTATTTGCGGCACGTTCTTCTGCGCAATCATAGATTCCAACAGCGCTGCTAGAAAGAAAAAATACACGTGAAAGAGTCATTTGCAGCCAATTTACTAAATATTTAATTTATTTATTTTATCGGAGAAACAACGAATAATTAAATTAATAAGAAAAAAAAACGTTTTGTTTTTCAATTTACTATGTACTATTACTAAAATGAAATCATTAAAGCTTTGCTTGCTATAAATTAAATATTTACAAACGATTATTGATTATATTCGTGATTGCATAACTGAGTTATCATTAGGTAGTCGTCATTAATTATCATGATTACAGGCTGATTATGTAATTACCGATTTATCGTAAATTAATTTAAAATTTAAATTTAACTGACATCGTTTCATGCTTTGATTCTTTAAAAAACATCTCTTTTTACTTAACTGTAGGCAAATCGTATTATTAAAATTGTATAAAATTGAATATAAATTATTAATGTGAATACACTAAATACATAACTGAGCAAAGGTTGTTTTGTATTTAAAAAAATATTATAGTCCATCAACTTCTTGCCGGTTATCCCAAACTGACGTCAATCTTATTGATTTCTTTTATCACATTCAAATAATATAAAATCATGACAATATAATAATTCTACCTTTTTCCATTAGCACCCTTACTTAATGGAACTTAGTCTTCTACTAATATTCCAAATGTAAGGGACGAGCGGAGCGGAGAGGAAACGTGTACGGATCGACCAATCCCTACTCATCTGGTGATACTGAGGCGGAGACGAGATGAAGATTCAACTAATACGAATATCAATCCCTACACGTCCCCTATCCGCTCCGCTCGTCTCCGCCTCAGTGGAACCGCAGACTAAAAGTTTGTGAGTATGTTTTTGTGTTTGTTACTACATGCTAAAGTAGCTCGACTAATTTGAATGATTTTAATAATATATAAATACGTCAGCAATAACGCATCAACTGATTTTACACACACACACACACACACACAAACATCACGCCTGTATTCCCAAATAGGGTAGGCACTACACGAAACGTTACCGCTTCGGAGCCACTTTTAGCAATTTTAGGTTTTAAGTTTGACAATAACGGTACTAGCCTGTCGCCTACAGTACCTACAGTACTACAGTACCTTAACCTATATCCTCAGTCGCCTCTTACGGCATCCACGGAAGAAATGGAGAGGTGTAATTCTAACCCGACGCCACACGGGTAACAACAATCAACTGATTTTATACCAATATATTCCAACGCGATCCATTTAAAATTCCAAAATCAACTATTCACTAAGTCTAGAAACATGAAATTGTACTCTGGTGTTCGTCATAAAACGTAGGTATGTAAATAAACACCACGATGTACCTACTTAATTTTTGGGAATTTAATAAAATGTTGAGCCTGAGCCTTTTGCCACATGTAGCTGAGCATGTACCTTCTCACTTATATGTATGTTTTTTTATGAGCAATAAATATTTTATCTCCCTTTCTTTTCTTTTAAAAGCGTGCAATTTCCATTCGCCTGCTAGACCTCCATTTGTTTATGCGAGCAAAGCTGCGCTTAAAGGCTAGTGGTAGAATAAATGCCGGTTGATGTGGTAATGGTTATTGATTTAATCATTTAAAATAGTACAAAAAACAACCATATACAATTCTAACTGAAGCTTTTTCTTTTTATAACATAAACCTGCCGACAAACTATAGTTTGGCTAATGAAAGATGAACCCAGCTATAATTTGAGTGGCAACATTATTCAAATGTCATGGGCAAACAGACCAAAGAGTATAAGTAAACAGACACTTGAGCTTGTACTATTAGCTATTCTGTGATTTGTTGAATGTAATACCTTCGTGTGTTAACATAGAGTTTTTTGGAAATTTACTGCCGAAACATGGGTGAAAAAGATTAAAAAGTGGTGTGCACAAATTATTTTTATCACGATAAGCAAATTCAAACAAAAACAAGCAGAGAGGGAAGCCTTGTTGAAACAGAAAAAAGAGCGTTTAGATGCGCCACCGAATTTGTAGGTTAAATAGGCATGGTAAAATATTTTGATACTAATGTCCATTTCAGAACTGGTCAATACAATTATGGTTCCTAAGATTCACTTTTTCTCAAAAGTATTCGTATTAATTCATCTTTCATTAGCTAGACTTTATTTTACTATAATGTAAATCCAGGGAGTTGTTGAACGATTATTGTTTATTTTATTAATTATCTAAACATACGTTTCCAACGTTTGATATAGACTAAATTCATTACTTACTGAACTATATTTACCCTACATAGTCAATCGGCACGGAGCCACAATTCCTAGAATTCGACCACGACCTAAATGTTGGCTTGCAAGATAATACTCTTCAGAAAGACGCCCTGTACAATACTTGAGGCAATATTTTGACCGGCAGGACTTAGCATAGCCTAGTTTCCTTTCAGAGACTATCGAGTCAGTACAGTTTAAAAGGTACACATTTACAACATTTATGACTATAGTTCTTTACTAAAGTGCTTGAATGTAAGTACCTTTTTCTTTTTGTACGCATTCAAAAAAGGTAAAGGATATCAATTTGCCGTGTTCCTACGGTCAGTTATAATAGATTCGAATGCGAATATTTTATTTCTCTGTATTCAATCCATTTCCGTCTAAGACTTATGACGTAGTCCATGACACTGCAGAGCACAGGCCTCCTCTTTAAATAAGAGGGCTCGGGCCGTTGTTCTCACGCCACGCGAGCCCAGTACCGATTGAAAAGTCACACGCACCAGTAAATTTCTTCGCAGATGTGTGCAGGTTTCCTCACGATGATTCCTTCATCGTAAAAGCTCATGGTAACTTTTCAAATATCACACATACCCACAACCCTGCGCTTGATTACCTACTCAATTTAAGAACGATTTTGATTTTGAAATAGATATGGTACTAATGTATGTATGACAAAAGTCGCAGAATCCCACAACTACACCCGCGACGAGTTGAACCAAAATTCTGACAACTATTCACAGAGAAACTTTATTCCCACTTTATGATAGTGTGCTATTATCTGTTTCTTGACGCTTGAGTTGATGAAAGTCGGTAACTGTAGCCTTATCTACTTTGATTCCACTGCCAGCTCTTATATAGAGATACAGTAGGTATCTACAGGCCACGGTATATGAACGAGAAACAATAACTTAACCCATGCATGTTTAGACGAGAAATAAGAGGAATTGCCTATTTTAAGTACAGGCATTTTGTAGGTATATATTTTTTATAATATAAATAATGGTCATAATTTTTGTAATTATAATTATAATCATTTTTATTTGCATTTCTAACACCCTGTAAGTATATATTAATATCCACGAACCACAATGAAAAGGAGAAGGTAATATGCATTTAGCATAAGAGGTTAATTTAGTTTTCATTACTTAAGCTCTGAAAGTAGGTTGCATTTAACTTGAAATCCGTGTTGTAAATTCGATTTACATCTTTAGGGATGTAAGTAAATTTAAAAATCGAATGGTGCTCCTTTGTATTCACGAACTGGTAAACAAGGAGTTTGTGATGCGTAATACTTACTCCACGCTGGCATAATGCTGCTGGCCAGTGCTGGCTGAATGTGCCAAAGCCAAAGAGCGCAAGGCCATTAAAAAAAATACTGTTTGGCGCGATAAATTTTCTTCTTCTCTGTTACAAATTGCGTACATATTTATAACGGTTTTCTTTATTTCCTCTCATTTGTGATGAAAAGTAGTGTTTAACTCAAGTGTAAATGATCAATTACAACCCCTGTTATCAATCTACTTTTATCTACACCCATATAGTAAATCCTCCATTATGCGTTCAAAAACCATAGATAATCCATAAACCATAATAAACCATGGAAAACACTCATGTAACCCAGTTATGAAACTAGGCTACGCCTCGTTTCATAAAACCACACTCGTGTTTTAAGGACCCCTATTACGATACAGTTGCATAAATAACTATTGTGCACAAACGAATGTTAATTTTTATCTCCAGAACAGTTATACCGATTTAGATGTGGTTTTCTGTAAGAGTTTTTAGTTTATTGGGGGTAGTTTTTAGATAGGTTTTATGGCGTTTATCCGCTAGGGAGCGCTACAGTAATCACTTTTCACTCGTAAAATGACCATTGAATGTATACATTTATCTTCAGAATGGTTTGACTGTTATTGATATGGTTTTTATTATAATTAATAGCCGTTACCCGCGACTCCGTCCGCGTAGAATTCGGTTATGGCTATCCCGCGGGAACTATGCAATTTTTCGGGATAAAATCTATCCTATGTCCTTCCCCGGGACTCGAACTATCTGTTTACCGAATTTATCTAAATTGGTTCAGCGGTTTAGATGTGATGCAGTAACAAACAAACATACTTACAAACTTTCACATTTATAATATTAGTGGGATTAGAGGTTCTTAAATAGGTGTCATGATATTATACCCACAGGGGGCGCTACAGTAAAAAAAAAAAAATTTTTGTCGTTTTTGATGCAGCTTTCTGTAATGCGTTTGTTTTGCTGTGATGGTTTTAGATAGGTGTTATGTAGTCAACTCGCTAGGACTCGCAAACATTTTTGTTGCTAGTAAATTGGCACGGTTTGCTGTACTGTCGAAACGATCAATGATCGATATGCAGTTTAATTTTAAAATTAAATGCTAATTTATGTGAATAATTAAGAAACGTTTATTGATTGAAAATTATGAGTTCGATTTATAAATGGGATTTTTTCCCTTATCGGAATACACACCATTGTAAAGGCAACAGATAGAAAACCGGCCAAGAGCGTGTCGGACGGGCCCGAAATAGGGTTCCGTAGCCATTACGAAAAAATTAAGTAATATTTTTCTAAGGATTTCGTATTTTTTACGGAATATTCCAAGTTTAGCTATATTTTATACCTTAGGCTGCTATTTACTCTTAAACTACTAATAATTCTTAAGAAAACTTAACCGTTATAGTTTTTCTTGTAAGTTTTGATATACTTACTACCATCCTGATTTTTTTTCAAATTTTTCCATTCACCGGTTTAGATTTTAGAGGGGACGCTCTGTTTTAATGAAAATTTGCACTTTAAAGTTGAATACCTTGCAAACACATCACTGAATCTAAAAATCGTTTTAGCAAACCCTTAATTAAAATTTTTCGAATTTCTATTGTACCATTTTGTCGGCTATATATATATCCGTGCAAAATAACAGCTTTCTATCATTGATAGACCCTGAGCAAAGCCGCGGACGGACAGACAGATAGACAGACAGACGTTTTTTGCCATTTTGGCTCCGGAACCCTAAAAATAATAGAAAGCAGTACCAGTAGAAAAGTAGCTGAAATAACACATGAATTCTACAATGTCTCCAGTGTCATCCTACGTACGGGTATATCAAAAAATGATTCCACAAGTAGATTCCAACTCGTGCCCTCTAACTTATCTGTAAGGGGCAGAATTTTTAGACTGATAGATCAACTGATCCTAATTAAGTATTTCTGAAACAAATCATTTAATCTTGAAACGTTTATTGTACAATAAATATAGAAATAAAACTAACAAATATATTTTAAACATTTAAAAATGAAATTTGCAATAATTTTAGAAACCCGCGTAAAATATGGGAAATAGTCAATAAATAATCATTTAATTATAAACAACTTAAGTCATAGAAAGTTTGGAAACTACAAAATAATAATAATATTAACCTTAGATGATGCTGGTATTACGGCATCTGTGTAAGTGGGCTTACGGTAAATTTTGAATTGGTTTATTAATCCTTGTAATTGTCAAATCCAAAAAGTTTAACGAAGAATTTTCTTCTAATTCTTTTTTGAACTTTAATATGTATCTGAGTATGTATTTATCTATATAAGTATGTTTATCCATTGCCTAGTGCCCATAGTACAAGCTTTACTTAGTTTGGGAATATTGTATATTTATATAGTATAATATTTTTTGACCCCATCGGTGATGTTCATGGCCACAGAGAGAAGATTACGGTGATCCCACTGATGCTCACGCCAGCCAACGTGTTAAATTAGTTCATACTCGTGGCTTGGCCTAGATCGAAAAATAAAATAGGCTAGCTCCCAATAACGTGGTAATTTCCAAAATCCCTTCTACTATCTCTACAATCCTCAAGAAATATGTCTGAAAAATTTCAAGTCACTAGCTAAACTTTTAGGCTATGCGTTATCTGAGTCAATCAAGTTATAATTATGTATACTTACATAGTACTACTTTTACTATTACTTATTCTGTGATAGTACAAAATAAAGTCACTGTCCGTCGTCTGTAGGTAAATACGAGAACGTGGTAGGTACGCTTAGATCTTTTAAACTAAACGACGGATTAGAATGCGATGTTTACCGTCAGTTAGATAATTTTTCACGGAAGGGTATTAAGATGGGTATAGTTTTTGATACCCTACGTAAATCATCGAAAGTCAAAACTGAAGTTTTTTTATTATTAGCGTAATCGGTTTTTATTGGGTTATTAACACATTTACAAGCTTTGTACCAGTTTCGATCATTTGCCTACGTAGGGGCCGTCGAAATGTGAAGTGCCTTTGATAGAGAACTTTTTGAAAATAGTACCCGTGCAAAGCCGGGGCGGGACACTTATAGTTTTATACAAGCATTTTTGAACATCGAACCAGCTCAGCTCAAGCCTTCTACTGAATTAATAGGTACTCCATAACAATATGTAAATGACTGATGAATGTGTCGTTGCTAATTACTGCAAAATTGGTAGCAACGCGAAGCATTCCCATTTATAGCTAAAAGTGATGAATGCAAATTCAAAAGCTATTCATAGTTTTTGCTTTAAAAATTGGTATCGTATTTGTGCTTAAGGTTTTTCAAAGAGTTCAATAATTGACGGAAACAGTATTAATTGCTATTGGTACACGATTAAAACAAACGAGGCGTGACGTAGATAATAAAAGAGTGAAATTAGTTAGCAGCACTTGAAGTCATCATCATCATCATCAACTATATGACAAGTAACATTTAAATATACAATTTACCTCGCAAGAACATTTCAGTACTTATTATAAACAATTATAATAGTTGATATCTAATATAATACTCCTATTATCCACTTAAAGGATAACTAAAACATATCGTAATGAGATAAATTCATCATTTTATTTTATTAATAAAATGATAATAATAATAATATAAATTTAGTTATTTATTTATTTTTATATATCTGTAACCAATCGTTGACACCAGTTATGGCCTACTATTTGACACCTAAATACATACCTGTCAAACACTGGGTCCCCCTATAGTAAAAGAGTCTTTGACACCCATGTCAAAGACTACTCAAACGACCGTTAGAAATGTCTTGATTGCAGATAAATGCTTAACTTGTTATCTTCTACCTTGCGATAAGGTTGAAATTAAGATTCATAAAAAAATCGATCGAAGAAGTGCTTGACGTAGGTGTCAACCACTGGGAATTCAAGAAATTTTGTACCAGTGCTTGACATGCCTATTAAATAGTACATAAAAGGAGATTTATCCATTAAAATACACAAAATAAATAATTAGTACATTTAGCAACTGCTTTTAGTTCAAACTAACCAACTGAAACAGTATTTCAGTGAATAAATCCACAAAAACTGCAAGAAGTCCTTAATCAAGCACGTAAGAAAAGTAGCACACTTTCACTCTGAAGCACATGTTAGTAAAGACTGACGTCAATTTTAAAAAGTATTGATTGACTGAATTAATACTTTGACATGGGAATCATATATGGTACTAGTAGTATATTAAACACGGTTCCAGCGTTATATCAATTTCGTTCTCTTATTTTTTCAAAAAAACGGCTGAAATGTCAAGGATTGGGGGGGTGTCGGGATTGGGACATTTAAGTTCTTATTAATCAATTTCGTACAAATGAATGACTGAACGATTTGAGTAAACAATTCACATTGAGTTACATTAGGAGTAGACTTTTGGTAATATGAATATGACTTTCTTTACATGCTTTCTTACAATTTTAGTAGCTTAAATTAAGACTATTTATGTCAATTGCTGTTAATGTTTATTCTAACTTTAGGATACAATTACCTTACGGTTCCAGAAGACAATTACAAATTAGGTAAAGAGATTGGAGTCGCATGAATATTATGACCGTGACAATAACAATTCAAAAGTAAATTTAAAAAAAATACACGTCCAAACGTGTCAACCACATGGCCCCCTGGAAAAGGTACAAGGTCATTAGAAGTTTGGGCGCCGCGATTGCATCGAAATATTATCATTTTTAAATCTGCTAAGGTCTGAGAGACCGCACGTAGGGGGTTAAGGGTTGACTAGTATGGAAAAGTGGATACATAAATTTGGGAAACGACTATTAAGTGCAATTTACAAAATATGTTACATATGTTATCTAAGAAACATCTTTAATAAATAATACATACTTAACACGATATAACTAATAATTTCCAAGTGTTCATAGAATAACACCTCAGTTTTAAGTTCAATTCTTACAATTTTTCGGCTTACATGGACGTAAATAGCGTTTCAGCGCAGCCCTAATTACTTATATTGATAGGATGCCTATGAAAAAGATTGAATGGAACGCAAATTTTTCATAAAAATTTAATAAAGTTATTTCACGTTTCGAAGATAATTAAGCTCATTTTTTAGTTTCCACGTTACATTATTGGTTCCTATTAGTTAAGTCGTCATTAACTGATTAACTATTAATTAATACGCCTTATACTTTACGCCTCTCTTAATCTGTACAAGCGCGTTTAATTAATGTCACGAGGTATTATTAATTTAACCTTCGTTATTTAAATACAGACTTGATGTAACCCTAAAATCAAGCCTGACATTACTGGTTCAAATTGGGCGCGCATTGTTTCACATGATTTTTTAAGTCCTATTATCGGAAGTCTGAAAATGTTTCTCAAACCATTATTAAGATATTTTTTTAATACTAACGATCGAAACCTATATTCATCAGAATTCATAATATCACTAATCATAAACCTTGTTTATACTAATATTGGTTTTCATATTTTTTCTTATACTAACGATTGAAATTCCTAATCAATCTAATTCATAACGCCAATATTCATAACTTTGTTAATACTAATATTTGTTGTCATATATTTCTTAAACATTAGTGTTATTTACCCGCATTATTGACGCGCAGTGGTGCAAAATGATGTATTTAAGGAAGGACTCCGTTAGGTACGACGACGAGCGAAGCGAGGAGGAGTGTTAGGTAGAACTGTGACCCTACAACGCGTGAGCCGAGCGAGCGAAGCGAGCGTGCCGCTGCCGCGGCATCGGCTGACGAAGCGCCAGGACCGAACTTATTTTCAACGAATACTAATATAATATAAATAATAAGTAAATCTTATTTTTAATAGGTAGTTACCGTTGTGAAAACAATATTATGAGTTCAAATGTTTTTTTTATTAATGCCATTATTGAAAAGAAAATTATGATATTCGTCTGTTATGAAGCAAAATTTTCTGAAAATTATGAGTTGAGATGTATTTTGTTTTAGTAATGACATTATGAGTAAAAACAAAATGAACACTGTCTGCTATATTGTATTCCAATCCAATTTCTGACAAGCGTAAACAAAGACGCCATTAACCCGACCATAGACATTTAGCGATGTGAAAACCTAGAACCTTTTAATTGCAAAATAGTTAATCATTCAGTAATTCGATTATTTATTAATTGAATAGATCAATGCATTTTTGTCTATTTTATTATTAACAATACTTGTCTTGATTTCATTCCAAAGACTACTTTTAATTTAATTTTAAGGAAAGCAAATAAAAATCGCTTATTCATTCGCGCATTATTCGATTTTTAAAATCAAAATCATTTTTTTTAATAAAATCTACGGTAGTCTATGCTACTACAGATTACACATATGTTTCAATTAAGAAATAATGTCAGATTTTGACGAAGATTTTTCAAATAAAAAATAAATATTGAAATCAAGTGAATTTTGCTTAAAAAGGGATTAGACATCTATCGAAAATACAAACTGAAATATAGATGCACAGAAAAACCAGAAAAATAAGACCCGCGCTGAGAATCGAACACAGGTCCTCGGCATTCCGTGCCACGTGCTATACCGCTACACCATAATACTAGCGTCGGCTGAGTAATGTGGTGCATATGAGAAATTCGTGTCTGTACCGTTGTCCAGCGGTGGTGTAGCGGTACAGCACGTGGCATTCCGTGGCAGGCAAGTACTGACACGATCTCAGCCTGTTTGTTTCTTATTTAGTCACTTAAGCAGCGACACTAGCGACATCTATGCTGTAGCCTTCGTCGAGAAACTTTCAGCACTCCATTGGAACTAACCGCTCACCCGGACAAGAGATATCGTTATTAAGCAATCAAATTAAGATTGGTATTTGGAATCTTTTTAAAAAATACAAAAAGATAATATAAGAAACATACAGGCTGAGATATGTGGTGCATAGGAGAAATTCGTGTCTGTACCGTTGTCCAGCTGTGGTGAAGCGGTATAGCACGTGGCACGGAATGCTGAGGATCTGGGTTTGATTCCCAGCGCTGGTCTTATTTTTCTGGTTTTTCTGTGCATCTATATTTCAGTTTGTATTTTCTATATGGGTTTAACGGGATGACCGTAAAAGTAACAAAAATTTGGAATTGAAATAAAAAGTAAAAAAAGATTCCAAAAGCCAATCTTAATTAGACATAAATTATAGATAAAATACACGAATTATAGATAAATATGTTATTGATTCAATCCAGTGGGTGTTTATACAAGAACTTTGATGAAATCGGTTTGTTTACACTTTTAATAAATTGGATAGGCTAACGTATATGAGTTCCGATGTTAGTAATAAAAAATTATGAACAAAAAAAGTATGAGGAAAAAAATTATGAAGAGTGATTATTATGAATATAAATCGGTAGAAAAAAAAAATAGGAATAAGAATTTTATGAGAGTCAATATGGACCCGTTCAAAATTAGAACAAGGATTGTTTTGTATTTAACTTCAGACAGTCAAATTTGCTCTAACTTCAAAGGTTTTGCGATACTGATTCGCTGAATTTAAGTGCGTCTGTGGTCGTATACGTAAATAGGCGGCTTACATTTGAATTTTAGACTAATTTAAATAGAGTAAAGCAAAGACAAAAGACGATGCCCCAAGTGGGCGATCTCCAGGGTATTTTTTATTCGTAATTTTGATTTGTAAAATTTTAGTTTGTTTAATTATTTGTTATATAAATAGAGTAAAGCTCTATATGTTTAAAAAACATTGGCAGACAAAACAATTCCTACTAATTGCTGACGTGATTTGAGCATCAAAAAATCTCTTTAACTTAAAACAACGTAGAAAATTTTCATTCGTTTTTTTTTATTTTTACTAGCTTTTGCCCGCGACTCTAACCTCGCATAATTTCAATTTGTGGTACTTAAAGCTTTTTGATTTCCTTCAGTAAATAAAGTTTTTGCTACAAACATCAACGGAGGTTTAACCTGCTATAACGCATGTCAAGTTGGAGGTGTTGCAATAAATAAATACTGAATTCTGAGGACTCCAGTAATTATAGTACCGGAGATAAGGTCTCTAAGTCAATGTACTATATTAAAACTCTTTATTCCTTATCCCATTGAAATTCCAATAAATCCGTCTTAACTTTTCTACATCCTAAGGGCAACTTCAGCTTTCACCCTCCTAGGACCAAGGCATTTGAGCCATCAGTCAGTCAGTTTTTCAATCAGTTACACCTACGGCTTATCTTATTATACAACACGTATAGATTTAATGAAATATATGTATTAAGTTACATATTCCTTGTTTCAAAATTACAAAACTTCCATACAACCCTTTGCCCCCTTTTTAACCCTCTTAGACGGTGTAAGTGAAAATTCACTTAAGTTAATTTTTTGGTCAAATTACTGTAGCCTCATACGTACCTAGGTACCTACTAAATAATAATTGAATGACAAGTATACGTAGATATTTCAAGTTAATAAATTATGAAATATTATTAGAATATGCAGGTGGACAAGGTTCGCCCGGATTGCTACCACCATCTTGCTCGCTAATCCAACCGTCAAGCAGCAGTGCTTGCACTGTTGTGTTTCGGTGTGGAGAGTAAGACAGCCGGTGAAATTACTGGCACTTGAGGTATCCCAACTTAGGCCTCTAGGTTGGCAACGCATCTGCAATACCCCTGGTGTTGCAGATGTTTATGGGCGGTGGTGATCTCTTACCATCAGGAGACCCACTTGCTCGTTTGCCATCCCGCCGAATAAAAAAAAAATTTGAGGATGCTCTGAAACATCACATTACGTAAATATGATTTAGGCGAGTTATTTGTAATATTGACTGAGAAGAGAATTGTTAATTTAACACTCCGATGCTCCAAGAAGAAATTTGCTATCTCGCGAAATTAAATTACAAAATCGGTCTCAGGATATCCAATTCTTTGGAGTTTCAATGCTATAACCATTACCTTATATTAAATAATTTATCTTCATGTTATAAAAAATAATGGCTGACAATTAGGACAAATATTGATAGGCGAAAACTTTGTATAGAGCGCAATTACCTAAAAAAACCGTTCAACCATATTTTGTAAACGTTTTGAAGATAAGAATAAAAGCTTTTCGTGGAGTCCTACCCTGTAACAAGTTTTGATAAGCTCTCTTGAAAGGGGATTTCATCGACATATTCAGGCTCGTTCTTTTAGCGTGTTTTACCTTTTTGTGATCAAATATTCACAATAATAGTCTTTAATCTTCAATTTTTATCAAAGGGTTTTGCTGACTGAAGGTAATTTATGTTTATTCGTTTTTCACAACGTGAAGATCTGGGTAGGTTGTCGATGGGATCAGAAACTTTTACAAGTCGGTGCCTTTTTCTTCGAGACATAGTTTTGTACCGAACCATTTCATATCATGGACTTATTTGCCCGTGACTTCGTCTGCGTAGTTTTTTATATCGACGGTTAAAAGGCTATTTGATTTAAGTGCCATTTTTGGCGCTATTGAGTTGTATGTATATTATTATGTAGGTATGTCGACGCCCGATTGTAAAATCCGCCAGATCACGAAATTCCTAGGCATATCATGAAATGGCGCCATTTCATGATTTGGCCAGTTTAGTCAGATCGTGAAATTTCTAGGCATATCATGAAACGCCGCCATATCGGATTTAGGCCTTAGAAAAATTCAAGCAAAATTAGTATGGAGCCAGCACTTAGAATAATTTGAAGTAGGTATAATTTGATCAAACAATAGCTAAGGTTAACGACTTAATTTGGTTCTGGCACTTCGCCGGTCGCTGCAGCGGGACGCTCGCTTCGGTCGCTCGGCTCATGCGTTGTGGTCACGATTCATACTAACCATCTATTCATACTATTATTTTTGATAGAGCTAGGAATATCGACGAATGCGTTGCTCTAATCGATCTGTCGTATTGTTCCTCAGGCACATCGTGATATATGCCTGGCCAAAATGGCGCCATTTCATGATACGCCTAAGAATTTCGTGATCTGGCGGATTTTACGATCGGCTGCCGGCACATACCTACATCATTGGAATCGGCGAAATCGGTGAATTTATCTACTTCATAGCCGGGTTTGAGGTAAATCTGAGCACTTTTTTGGTGCTTGGCTCCATCGTCAATTTGAGTATCATTTCTGTTTACGGGGTATCCAAGTGTAGCCAATTATTTTGGTCTTTTTTTAAAGCATGTTTATAGATCCACAAAAAAAACCTTTTTTTTTACTCGCACACACACAAACTCGCCGAAAAAGTCGCCGTGGACCAGGGCCCTTAAACTTTAGCATACATAATATTTGTTTGCCACTGTCTGTCTGTCTTCATCTGTCACTTTGTAATTCAAATAGAGAAGCATTTTATTTCTACAATAGATTGGTTACCTGTTGAAATTAAGGGTATATTAAGGGTCTATTCAAGTTGAAACTTACTGTCTTGTGTACACTTCCATTAATCAAATACTAAACTAAACCATTTATAACATTGACGCAGTTGCCTGAAGCACTTGCGAACTAAGCTAACGCCTTTGTGTGGTACCCAATAACGTTAGACCTGCTTTACCTATGTCTTCAGAGTAATTATGCCATGTTAATCTTCATTTACGTCTTAGAATAACTGTGCTTCGTAAGCACATGTAAACTGGTACCTAAATAGCCTACATGACGTGCAAAATGTGGTAATTACTATCTGAACCGACAAACAATTTATTTCAAAACTTAAATTCAAAAAACTATCCAGCCATGAAATACTAATAGTATGACGAAGTAAATTTTCTTCATCTTTGACTTGCAAAATCAGAGGCGTTTCCTAAAATGTCTTTAGAAAATCACTGACTCGGCGCAGTAAGATGGATAACTTCATCCGTCGATATTTCGGGTCCATGCTCGAGTTCGACGGCGACGCTATTAGTCTCAAGTCTTGTGGAAACGATTCGTGTTTCTAGTAATAACGTGATTCTAGTGATTACATTTCCCAGTGAAATTGCAATAACACTATAAAAAGTAGTGGGAAAGAATAGAGGGGAGTATTATTTGACGGTAAGTTTTACTATTCTGTCGCAATCTGATGGGAAATTTAAGTGTAACTTTCCGGCTACATAATGCTCAACGGGCGGCCCACAATCAGCGTTTTCTGTGACTGCGTATGTTGTCTAGCAATCACTGTAAGGCAAGCGTTTCGCCACCGAGCTTTTCTTTAGCTTGTCCTGTGTTATTTATTTATTTGGGTCAAATTTTGGAAGTTAAATTTAACCCACTTCCAGCGGTCCAGTTGACTTTAAATTTGACATACATAATTTGACAGACAATGTCAATACAATAATCTAGAGCCGTGACATCTTGGTGGTCCTGCCAGGATCGTCTCCGCAGGAGGGAACTCCTCAATAGTTAATTGTACCGACTTGAAATATGTTTAGATGACAATGCAAGTACAGGCAGCAAAATTTTTTTTTATTAAAAATTTTTTTTTTTGCAGAAACCTATTAATAGTGAATTACGACTTAGCGGGACATCAGACTTATTTGTCTTATCATGTTAAAATCTTGATCATTAATACTACGATATAGACAATCTTTTCGGTTTTCGATTTTAAAGAAAATCTTTTGTACATAGGTACCTACTCTATTTTCTCACCTGGTTTGCATGTTAATTGCGTTCAAAATACATAGTAACACGATTCAATACCTCGGTTTTGTGCTTCAGAAAATAGAATAGGTTAGGTAATAATAATTATAATAACATAAGCATCAAGCGGTTATCATCCTGGGGTTCAAAGTGATAATACTATTACATATTGTTAGCAAATAGAACTTATATCTTTTAAAAAAGGAATAAAGTGTGATTTTCGCTATATTATTCAAATTTACAAGAAAATAAATTCAACTTTATCTATGAGAGTTTTAATTTTGATGTCGTATTTTGTTGTATAATGGGTCGCAGGAGGTTAAATTATTTTGAAATCATAAGTATAATAAATTAGTAAAAGGTTACGAGTAAACGATTTTTAAGTAGGTATTAAGATCAGAACAAAAAACCGGCCAAGAGCGTGTCAGACACGCTTAAAATAGTGTACCGTAGCCATTACTAAAAAGTTAAGTAATATTTTTCTAATGATTTCGTATTTTGTACAGTCACCAGCACCAATATCTGACATAACAAGCGTGCATAAATATCTGATACGACTTTATTTCTAGGACCGGAAGGACGTGTCAGATATTTCTGGACGCTCCACTGTGGCAGATATTAATGGTGACTGGTGACTGTACGGAGTATTCCAAGTTTAGGTAAATTTTATACCTTAGGATGCTATTTACTTTTAAACTACTTATATTTTTCAAGGAAACTTAACCGTTATAGTTTTTCTTGTAAGTTTGATATACTTACTATCATTTTGAACATGAAACTACCGTGAGACTACTAATATTTTATATAATGACCCGGATAACTCACGTCTTAAATCGAGTTTAGCTCGACATGTTTCGGGTTAATCCGTAGCCCTTCGTCTTCTCAAAGACTTCGACGTGAGTTATTCGGGTCATTTAAATACTTACTATCATCCTGATTTTTTTCAAATTTTTCCACCCACCGGTTTAGATTTTAGAGGGGAAGGACGAAGAGAGGAAAAATCGTCTCAGCAACCCCCCCCCCCCTGCAATGGTTTTAAAAGACCTATCCAACGATACTTCACACTATAGGGTTGGGTGAGAAAAAAATCATTCCCACTTTACGTCTATGGGACATTACATTTTTTTTACCACTTTTTCGGCATGACAGATATATATATAATATTCATGCCAAATTACAGCTTTCTAGTACTAACAGTCTCCGGAGCTTAGCCGCGGACGGACAGACAGACAGACAGACAGCCGGACAGACATGGTGAAACTAACAGGGTTCCTAGTTGACTACGGAACCCTAAAAATTAAGCTGAAAACTTTTCCAGTTTGAATAATAAGGTTGTGAAAGGATTATCCCTATTAATTTATCATTTATTAGTTACCCTTTCGGAGGCAATTTAATGATTCAACAGCACTTAACTTTCTACACTAGAACAGACTAAACTAATTTCAGCCAAGTCCATCCTTGGTCATACCTTATTCAAGTTTATGCGTGAACCAATTACAGACACTTCAAATATTAAGCACACACCTTACGGATAGCAATCTAAGTTGTATAAACTCATCAGGGGGTTATACATTTTATACCATATTATGTTCAGTTGAAGACTATGGGTTTCAAAATCTCTTATGCTGTTGCTCGCGATTTTGTCTTCGAAACAAAAATTAATTTTACCACTGTCAATTTACGAGGTAAAAATTATGTTATCTAAGTCCAGATTACTTAGGTAATCTAATCGTTAATGAGTACTTATTAAATATCCGTATGAATTTTCTCCACAATCTTAAAATAAGTAAGTACACATAATAAAGACGGTTTTAAAATTCAGAAGAAATAATGAAGATGTGAGCGTTGTGTGACGTGGAAACTTACTCTGGAAATGTGTTATTATTAACCAAGCGAGCGCAAGGCGTAAGCGAAAAAGGGCAAAAGTGTTCATATTTATGGTGTTTGGCCGCATTTCAGCACGAATCCACGTGAGCAAGGTCGATAACTACATAATTTATTTTATCGATTCAATTAATGGATTTTTTTCAAATTGGCGTCATGGGGAAAAATATAACATTTCAGCCATTTCGAAAAATTCACGAGTTCTAAATAACTCACAAAGATAACGTTCATAAATAAATTTAAAAATGGGTTTTTTTGGACAAAAAACGACACCACTGTTGATAGGTATTATTCCAACAAAAACCTATAAACTCTTACAAAATTAAAGTTCAAATGCACATCACCATCATATCAGAGTCAACGGTATAAACTTCACACTGGCCTTTGTTCCAACGCTATTAGATTTGGGAGCGCTTACTCTTACCCAATATTATACACGATTGTTTTATAAATAGAAGCATCACATTTTACACGCGTTTAACCAGAATTAACAAATAATAGTTAGCTAAGATGTTTCCTCATATTATAGAGTACGCTTGGCCAGTAAATTTCTATTCTCCCTAGACTTCGAAGAAATTTCTTTTAAATACAGCAAGCATTACATTTTCAAGAAAAAAACCACTAATGATAGTACTTGGCAGTAGCGTAGCGTCTACATGTTATAATATTTATTGCAGGTAAGCGGAGAGGTATGCGTGTGCGGTGATGTTTCGTCTAATATGCAGTGGGGCGGCCTCTACATCGTGTGTTTAGCACTGTGCTGTCTGCAAACAACGTCAGGTAATTGCTTTGAAAATTAACGTTCTAGATGTACTCATTTGCATTAGCTTTCTATTCAGACTTATTTATTAATTTACTAAGATAAACCAAAGTTACAAATACATGAGAATATATGTCGGCGGCCGATCGTAAAATCCACCAGATCATGAAATTCCTAGGCACATCATGAAATGGCGCCATTTCATGATATGCCTAAAAGTTGGCCAGGCATATCACGATGTGTATCAGAGAGTATTAGGGACTGTAGGTGCCATCTCTATGCCTACGACTTACAAATCTATGTGACCTGTAAACCAAATAGTGTTCATACAGCTGTTGAAAAACTTAACCAGGATCTCAGTCGGGTAGCGTGCTGGTCGGAAAAAAATAGTCTATTCCTGAACCCGCTAAAGTCCAAATTTTTAGTGCTGGGTTCAAAGCAACTCATTTCTGCGATTGTAGCGCAAAATCCGCGAGTATGTATAGCAGGTGACTATCTGAGCTGTGTCGCTGAGGCCAGAAACCTGGGAGTCCTCATTGACGGGCTATTGCATTTTGAGAACCATGTCTGTGAAATTGTACGTAACTCTTATTATCGTCTAAAAGTGTTGTATCGAGTGAGAGCCTATTTAAGTGTTGATTTAAGAGTTAAATTATGTGACTCGCTTATTTTATCATAACTCAGTTATGCTGATACAGTATTTCATGATTGTCTATTGTCTCGCACTAAAAAAACAATCCAACGCCTGCAAAACGCCTGTGCCAGATTTTGTTTTGATATTCCATATCGCTCTCACGTGACTCCTTTCCTTAACAGGGGCAAACTTCTTAAAATAGAGGCTCGTCGAACGCTGCATCTTGCTACTCTTTTATTCGGAATAATTAAAACTGAACAACCCTCATATCTTTTTAATAAACTTAATTTTTCAAACCGAGCCGTGCGGCGAGCCCCCCGCCTTCTTTTTCCGCGACACAAGGGCGCTTCATTTCGTGGTAGCTTTAAATATGCCGCCACGAAATGCTGGAATAACATCCCGCCACCAATAAGATATGTGAAATCGCTATGTAAATTCAAAAAGGACCTCCGTGATCATTTATTAAACTTACAGATCAGCTCAACCTCAACATAAGCACTTTTGTGTAAGATGTGATGTGGTTGTACCTGAGGGTAGGGAGGGGGTTCTGTTGTAGGTTGGAGTTACTGTGTTGCGGTTTATGTCCCAAGGTTGCCAGGCTGCAATAATTTTGTGTGGGTGCGAATTGTTTTATGTATTATCTAAATCTCTTTATTGTACATAGAACATGAAATTTACAGTTAACAAGAGAAACAGATAATAATATAATATATGGTTGTTATATTTGGACTGTGTGGTGTGTCGCGTAGTTCTGAATCGGATGCCAACCTGGATCCACGTAATATCAGCGTCGAGCCACCTTTAGTGACCCGACAAGGTGCTGAGTGGACTCCTTTTTTGCATTAGTATTTTACTTTTAATTTATTATTTTTCTTTTTTCATCTTAGCATGAATTCGTACTTATGCGAAATAAAGATTTATTATTATAATTATGTGTGTGCAACGCATTCGTCGATATTCCTAGCTTTATACCGGGCACATAATCATATGCTGAAAAAAAGAAAAATTTAGGTACGACGAGCGTAGCGAAGAGTGGTTAGTATGAATTATGAGCACTACGCACGAGCCAAGCGAGCGAAGCGAGCGTGCCGCGGGAGCGGCCGGCGAAGTGTTACATACGATATGGCGGCATTTCATGATATGACTAGGAATTTCATGATCTGCTTAAACTAGCCAAATCGTGAAATGGTGGCGTTTCATGATATGCCTAGGTTTTTCATGATCTGCCTAAATGTCACTAGGCAAATCATTAAACGGTGAGTTTTGAACGATATGGCGGATGTCCCTTAGCCAATTCATGAAATAAGAAAGAAAGAAAGAAAATACATTTATTTAACGCCATAAAAAACAAACATAGGAACAAACATAGAACAAATAAAGACATACATGACGCTAAAATGGTCCCCACTCAGCATAACCCACTCAGTATATGGCCCCATTTCACGATATGCCTAGGAATTTCGTGATCTGGCGGGTTTTACGATCGGCCGCCGATATATACATAATATCATCGGTAACCAGATTGGTTTGTCTCGATGCCACATTCCACTTTACCTAAAAATGACTAAGTAAACAAAACAAAGCTTTAAAACTTATTTGTCTATTATGAAACCAACTCTATTCGGTAGCAACCTCGCGTCTGTGCGTTTCCTATACAGAAAAACTCATTTTAATACTTACAACCCCAGAAATGAACTTAACAGTTGAAATATTCAAATTTATCATTTTAAAAAAGATTTTCCCTAAAATCAAAATCCAAATTAATCGAACGGGGTTATTATTATACAAAAATCTTGTTGTCTATGAATTATACTATGAATGACTATCTATTACTAGGTATATGCCTTTTTCCATAATAAGACAAGTACCTAATCGTGATCTCTTTATACGTAACCATTAAGTTAATTTGTATTGTCGATGCATTCATAAGAAATTATGCCCTTGTAGCTTTTTGTTTAGCTTAATTAATTTTGATTTAGGTAGGTGGTCTGAAAATTCGATCTTGGATCTGGCCAAACTATGCTGTACTTGGTGTGAATAGAAAAAAGACCTAATGAATTATTCCGTACTAGCTGTTGCCCGCGATTTTGTCCGCGTGAAATTCGTTTATTGCTATTTTGCGGAAACTATGTAATTTTCCGGGATAATAACTATCCTATGTCCTTCTCTGGGACTCAATCTATCTGTATACCGAAATTCATTGAAATGGGTTAGACTCGAAAAACTCACTTTCCCGAAACATATGTACAATTTTTCTAAAAATGCACTTCTTCGGAAGGATCACTTTCTCGGAGCGTACACTGTCTCTAAAAGTGCAATTCCCAATAGGTACACTTTCTCAAATAGTGCATTTTCTCAGAAGGTGCACTTTTCAAATAATACATTTTCTCAGATAGTACACATTCTGAGAAGATACAATGTACCTTTTGGGAGTGTAAATTTAGCGGAAATTGAACTTTTAGACAAAGTGTATGTTTCGGGAAAATGAGTTTTTCGAGCCCAACCCAAATCAATTCGGCGGTTTGGACGTGAAGAACAAATAACGAACAAATAAAAATACTTACAAACTTTCGCATTTTTATTAATGGGATTTAAAGGAAGGTAAAAACCTGCTGCAAATTGATTTTATTTCATTTGTTCTTATTACTCGCTTATATTCTACCACAACCTTTTTAACAAGAATCTTGTCTGATTTCTGGGAAGCAAATGCTAACTAAAAAAACTTCTAAGTAATTTCAACTTACCAAAGAAAACTATCAAGAAGCAAACAAAAGTTCATGATTTCGAAAGTTTAATCGAAAACACCACTAATCTCAACAGGTAATTGAAAACAAGAACTTAAACCTCTGTTATTGTAAGCTGAATTCGAAAACAATTTAACTTGTGTTCTATTGAGTACATGAAGGGGCATTCTGTTGGAGCTTTTCAATCTATATTGATAATGAGTATGTCTCTCTACCTTCTACTTGAAATTAAATTGCCCCCTGTAGAGAACCTATATGTTACATATAAACATTTGTATACATATAAAAAGTATGCAGGATCCATTAGTTCGAAATACAAATCTAATCAAACTACAAATTGTGAAATAGATGTAATGAAATGTGGAATGATCACTTAACATGAAAATTAAATTCTATGATACAAATATTAATTTACCAACATGCTTCTCCCCAACTTTACTTCCATGTGTGGACTATTAGCTTGTTAGATGCTCTCTCACAATAACAACCTTTTTTATATAAAGTTACAACTCTCTCATAGAAATATACATTTACAATATCATTTAATATGAGTGAGTCTCACGGTACTTTCATGTTCAGATTTTTAATTAAACGCAAAATGAAATTCACGAGCGAACTTGCATTTTCAATAAAAAAATGTAAGTCCTTAGGGTAGCGTTTTTCTTTACTCTACTTCCTAAAATAATACTTACCAGTATTCCTTTTTCTGTGGAGAAACCAAAAAGTTATCATTGCATCGAATAATTGGATATGCTAAATACAAACTTATTTATTTGCTACCCCCCTTCATCATCCCAGCCTATATACGTCCCACTGCTGGGCACAGGCCTCCTCTCAGAATGAGACGGTTTGGGCTGTAGTTCTCACGCGGGCCCAGTGCGGATTGGGAACTTCACACACACCATTGAATTGCTTCGCAGGTTTGTGCAGGTTTCCTCACGATGTTTTCCTACACCGTAAAGGTCGTGGTAAATTTCAAATGTAATTCCGCACATGAATTTCGAAAAACTCAGTGGTGCGAGCCGGGATTTGAACTCACGATTCTCTACTTCAGAGGCGATAACCACTAGGCCACCACGGCTTTTATCTCTACCCCCCTTATTTCTAGAGAATTTAAACTTTATAAAGACGTTTTGGTTCGTACCAGGGGGGGTCGGACAAAAAGTGCCGATGACGTCAAACCACTTATAGGTGATTTCAAATAGTATTTTTGTTTTTCATAAATAATTATCACATCATTTAATTTTATCAACCTCTTTATTAAACAATATGGCATTTATTTTATTCACTGAATTCCATTGATTTATTTACGATTATTTTGTTACTTCATTAATGCTACTTTGTTACTACATGTCACTCGGAAGTTTAAATAAAAACATCATCTTGTGTGCAAGATTACGTCATTTTTACGTCATCCGCACTTTTTGTCCGACCCCTGGTTCGTACTGTATGGTTTTTATTGTGCTCAATAAATAGATAGCAAAATGTAGGTTTTGTGTATCAGGCAATGTTAAGTTGACATAGAAGTCGAATAAGTATTAAGGATTCGGTAGTGGGGCATTTTATACAATTTTCATGCTTTATATTCAGGGATCGTTCTGAAGTTATCTGTATTGAGAAATATTCACAAATAATTGTTCAGCTCTTACGAGTATAACATAGTTAAAAAAGGTCTGGCTCTCGCGAGCTCTTTGCTCTATTAAATAGCGGGCCGAACAAATGATATTAATGGATAATTATGACGTCCACTTATTAATATGTCACACTAATCCTCCTCTTATAATTGGAACTGAAAGTACATTACTCAAGCAAGGTGCTTTAAATGCACCTTAATCGTTGAAAACTCCGGTAGTAAATAGTTTTTGACCCTTTATTCGAAACATGGTTTGCAAATTTTGAAACCATGTCTTACTTACTCGTATACAAACTAGCGAACGTGGCAAGTTAAACAAAAAATAAAATATGGGAACGTCTAATAAAAGAACCTTTTTTTTTTAAGTAGCTTTAGGCTCAATGCAAACTAGTGTTTTTGGCGGCGACGCTCCGCCGAGCAGCCGCCGGCAAAAACGCTGGGGTTCATAGGCTCTTAAGACGACAAATTGACAAAAAAAAAATTGCACCTATTCGAAAATATTTTTCTATTTCTTATTCTTAAACGATATTGACACAAAATCAACTTCACAGTCAAAATATCGTTATAGTTATGTTTTATGATTATTAAAAAACGTTGTGCAGAACCGCTGCGTTTCCCGGAAGATAATCGACCGAATGGCATCAGGAGTCGACGGAGCGAGGAGAGAGACGGCCTCGCCCTATCCAGGGAAATATTCAGGAATATCACCAAACAGCTCCGGGAGAATATCAAACGGGAGGGCCCCACCGACAGAAGCGACCATTTGTTGCATAGTAAGTTTTGAGTAGTCGTTTTTTATCAGGTTCGATTACATTTTTCACTACATCAGCGATTACTTTAGTTTCAAACTTTCCTCTTTCATTATCTCATGAGTTTCATCTTTTTACGTGCTTAGTCGTTTTTGTTGCTTTAAGCAGATGCTTTATTTGTTTTAAATAAAATTATTGTGGTAAAATCGTTGAAAAGTAATGCCCCAGCCATGATAGCGTGTGTGTGTTACTTCAGTCTTGTTCTAGTGAAAAGATTATTATTTCATCTTAATGACCATAAACTTTGATATCTAACAGTTTTTTTTTTAATGTTTGTTACCTCAAAACTCTGTCATTTATGAACCGATTTAATTTTTTTTTGCGTTCGTCTAGGAATGCTTTCAATTAGGTCCCATAACCACCAAATCAGGATCTGATGATTGGATCCTAAGGAAATAGAGGGAACTTTTCAAATGTTGTAGGGACACCTATGGTAATTTTGATATATTTAGTAGTAACTTGTGCATTTGCTCTTGAAAATCATCATTTGGTGAAGTGGAACTGATGATGAAGACCACAGTTGACCATCGGAGTTACTACTCAATAACAAGTATTTCATGGGTTGAATTTCAATTAATTTAACACAGTTGCTAAGCAATTTATGCTCCTCGTAATGCATATGGTGAAATGGAATGGGTGGTGAAACACCAGGACTCCTCAATAATTAATGTCTCTGCATCGGAAAAAGCAATCTTTTGTAAAAGGTGATGAGCAGTTGACATTAAACTATTGTCACCATCATCACAGTTGCTGGGCACAGGCCTTCTCTCATGAGGGCTTAGGCCATAGTTCCCACGCAGTGCGGATTGGGAACTTCACACGCACCATTGAATTGCTTCGCAGGTTTGTGCAGGTTTACTCACGATGTTTTCCTTCACTGCAAAGCTTGTGGTAAATTTCAAATGTAATTCCGCCATGAATTTCGAAAAACTCAGAGGTGCGAGCCGGGTTTGAACCCAGGATGAGCAGGTGACATCTAAAACTATTGTATCTTAGATTATTTACACTAAAAAGGGTGAAAAAAAATATTTCAAACAAAAAATTGAACCGACTACAAAAAACCATGAAAATAATTTTCTACCAATCTGAAGTCGGTGCCTCAGCACGAGCCATCAGGAGTAATCGAAGCCCAATATGTAGTGCTAGCGGTAAAATTTCTCAATGTGTTCTCGGGACATTTTTTTTATTGGCTTATCTTTTGGTTTGGTGTCCTGGCTTAAGCCTCTATTTTCAGTTTTTGTTTTCGTATGTTCCAGTCACATTATGAGTTCAAATAACAGTTCAGTAAGAATGTTCTGAGAATGATAGTGATCGTTGTAAGATCAAATCGTAACCGCCGTCTGTCGATAATTCTTGTACATATCTGGAATGTCTGGAGGTATTAAGTAAAAATTAAACATTAAATTCTCAAATCTGCAATCCATTGAAGATTTAAAAAACTTATGGAAGTTTAATTTCATACAAAAGCTATAGGAATCAATTGTTTTGTGTCATGCAAACGATTATCAACTTTAGGGTGGTAGACCACATATCCAGCTGATGATACAAGCAAGCAACGCAAAAAAATAAGTTTTCATAGATTTACTAGGTATAGAATACCAACTTATTTGTGCTTATAATGTCTTAAACTTTCGTGATTTTCACTCGTAGTCGAAATACCACGCACAAGACTTATCACGCTAATACACACGAGTAATCTACTTGAGACCACGGCCGCTGTAATGTTGCCGAAACGTCGAGGTAAATATTACTCGTGTGTGTTAGCGTGATAAGTCCTGTGCGTGGTATTTTGACTTATTTGTGCTTGTTTTAAATTCTTGCAAAATCTTTTGCTCAGCGCATCTTTTTAAAAAGTTTCAGGTTTTTTAATCTTTGAGAGCTGTAACGATCTTAGACTTTACCAACAATTTTATGTTTACGACAAAAGTTAAGTAGATAAGGTTTTTATTGCGCGTTATGAAAGGAAAGGGTATTACTCTTTATAAGCTTATTAAATTAAGTCATTAAGCTAACAAAGAATTATTATTGCAACATTTTGGAGCTTTTCTTGGAATTTCTAAATAATCAATAATAGTCACTAAACAATCTACTTTTTCTTTCATCATTCGCCTTCACTGAACATAGACAAAAGTTCTATTTGCTATAACAAGTTTGTAACTTTTTAAAGGGATAGTGACACAATGAAATGTTGAAGTCTTTTGACATTTCA
Source organism: Choristoneura fumiferana (assembly GCF_025370935.1). Taxonomy (NCBI): domain Eukaryota; kingdom Metazoa; phylum Arthropoda; class Insecta; order Lepidoptera; family Tortricidae; genus Choristoneura; species Choristoneura fumiferana. The sequence goes on from NC_133492.1 coordinate 8,835,767, forward strand.
AGTTTCACGATAAATTAATAAATAAATTAAATTACATTAGACGCGTTTTTTAGAAGATTTATTTATGTGTATTTATTTACCCAAAACCATCTTGGTTAAGAGCAGGATAAATTAATCTAAATTACATTAGACACGTGTTCTAAATGATTTATTTCCGTATATTTATTTACCCAAGACCATCTTGATTAAGAGCGGAGGCCGTATTGCCTAACGTGTCTGGCGCTTGCGATCGCAATCAAATGACAGATATCGCATACAAAAACTGTCATTTGATTGCGATCGCGAGCGTCAGAAACATTTTCATACTCGTAGTTAGTGCCTTCTTTGTACACCGGTAACCAACTCATAGATCCAAAGTACATTCGTAAAATAAAATGAGATCTTAACTGTCCATTACACAAATCATCAAAAGCTATGTGTTGTTAACTGTATATACTATTCAGTCCATTGGTAAATACGTTGAATCCAACCAAAAGCCGCTTCCGTGGCAGGCATCCCTCATTTAAAGTTCGACCACTGTCATTAAGGAATTACTTCACTCACCTCAAACCGTAAGATTCCGAAGTCCCAAAGGTCCTCTCTGGCGTTCCACTAAATTAATTATTTTGCTATTTGTACTTGGCCTTTGAAAATACGAATCGTCTTTTACATAATATGTTTTTATTTCTACAATAACCATTTAAAAATAAGCATAAAATTCAACTAAGGATAGCTTGTTAAGCTTTTGTTGGCAGATACGTTTGCTCAACGAATTATACAAATACTTACGGTCGGTCAAGCTATGAGGCACTAATCCCGAATAGACCGACCCAAAAATGTTTACATTTCAAAGAGTTAAGTTTCATTTGTATTATATAATAGCACGCTATGCGTGATTCGTAAAATAATGTGGGATCCTGGACTCCCTGATCCACGTCACATTAGCTATGACGTTAATACTATACGATAGCAGTACAGTCGGCATAGCTAGCACGGATTACCATGACGCTACATATGTACATGTATTTCGCTTTCTATCAAACTTGATAGAATGTAAAGTCAGAGTGGCCGCCTCTATTTAGAATTTATCTGACGCTACTGTGACATTTCTTTTAGACCATTTTTAGTTTTACGTACTAAAAGGGCACAAGACCCAACGGGACCCTCTCTCCTCTGTTAGTCTGGCAGTCTGAAATAAACCCGTATCTTTAGAACTCTAATAGGCAGGCAGAATAGCAGCGACATCCATACAAAACACGTGTTTTTTCTCGTTACGATATGCTACGCTACGTTTCATTAATATAATAAATGAAAAATTACAAGCTCATTCTTATATATAAATCTTCATAACTTGTTTGTGACCTAGTTTGAATTAAACCTAGCCTTTGTCACTAATCGTAATCGATACTCGATGCTGCAATGGAGATGTTCTCACGACCTGCAAGAACAGCTAAACATGAAAGGCAATTACGTAACATTCGAAATACATTACGTATTTGAAGTTCCCTTCATTATTTACTTTAAGCTAGATTTTACTATCTACGCGTAGGTAGTAAAAATTGTAATAAAGAAATCGATACTATTCAATTACACCGCTCTAGTTCTTTGAGTAAGTATAATGAAACTCGACTTTATAATAATTATCCCGTGGCAATATAATCGTTTGAGCTATTAAATAACTTAAATAAACGTGAGATTTCAAATAGCTACGGAAAGAAAGTTACTTTGATTCCAAAATGTAAAGCCTATATCGTGGGAATTATAAAAGATTAATTTTTAATGCGCATCTTCGACCCACACCCAATAAATATGTTTTAGTTTTTTTTTTATCTCCAATGATTTAAGCTGTGCATTGCAGATAATGTTGTCAAGATTACTGAAGAAGGTATAATTTTTTTTTGCTACGCAAATACAAACCTTAGCACTTATGAGTATAATATTGTAAAAGCTGCATTTAGGCCAACTGTACAGGGTACATTTATTAAAAATTAAAACTTGTACCCCAATGCTGCAAGATATTGGCGTGAAAATACGTCGAAGTGGTTCCAGAAAATATATTGGTACGGCAGTTTTTGCCTTGCGCTCGACTTAGCGGAGGCACTGCCGTGCCCCTTGAAGTTCACACATTTGACTACTACCTAAGACATTACGTGTTTAAACTATTTCTTATTGTTCAGTGCATTACTTTTTATCTCCTAAAGTTCCTACATCATTATTCCGGACATTCTGTTAAACATTGAAGCGTAAAGTTCATGTCCGTATCATAAGCGGTACCTACCCCTTGGTCAAATGATTGAACTTTTATTTTTATTTTTTTATTTGACTGGATGGCAAACGAGCAAGTGGGTCTCCTGATGGTAAGAGATCACCACCGCCCATAAACATCTGCAACACCAGGGGTATTGCAGATGCGTTGCCAACCTAGAGGCCTAAGATGGGATACCTCAAGTGCCAGTTATTTCACCGGCTGTCTTACTCTCCACGCCGAAACACAACAGTGCAAGCACTGCTGCTTCACGGCAGGATTAGCGAGCAAGATGGTGGTAGCAATCCGGGCGGACCTTGCACAAGGTCCTACCACCTGCACTTTACGCGTTTAAGATCAATGGAGCGGCTTGACCCATAGTCTTGCTAGTGTCCCGAGCCTGATTTGAGCCGGACATTATCAGTAAAAAGTAGCTAATAATTATGAGACGCTACACCATACATATTTGAAAAAAAAAATATTACTTGACTCATAATACAAAATTTGTAAAAAAATCTCTATTTTCGAGAGGTATTTTCATAGTATAGGTAACTGCTATCATTTCACAAAAAAATTTTTGATCGAAAGCATGCATCGTTTAAAAAACACTTTCCGTATAAGAAATAACTTAGACAACCAGGCACATGTTCCCCACTCGTTACTTTTAGAAAACTGTCGTGCTACCAATAATCTTAGACAAACGTTGACGTAACCTTACACACGTCAATTTATAGAAAACTGACTTTTTAGGGATATTTAAAGCGCCTTTGTGCTTTAGCAACTTTTTGTTTAGGTATTTGTCAAATGTTTGTTGATCCACCTGGGATCGCCATTTTCACACATATAATTTTGTAAGTAGACCCTCTGGACTTATTTTTTTGGACGTAGACCCTCTGAACGTATTTTTTTGGAAGTAGACCCTCTGGACTTATTTATATTTTCTTTGGCAGATAAATTAGAAGAGTCCCGCCACTATGGGTCGTACCAGGGCTACCATCACCACGAGCATCACTGGGGACCGTACTTCGAAGGTGACGTCGGGGATCCTGAGGGTGCGATGCAAGTGACGGCCCATGTAGGGGCCGAAGCCCTTTTGAATTGCCGAGTTGGGATGTTGAAGGATAAAACTGTAAGTTTACAATATGTGTATTAGTTGTGCCTATTTTCATCAACTCGGATCTTTCCAGCTAACAGATAACCATTCAGTAGTGTAAAAGGCGGCAGAGGTTAATCCAGGGTATTGGGCTACCGATTCAATTCTATAATACTGATATCTTCACACAAAAATGCAGGCCAGCCTTGATAACTTGATAGAAACTTCAAATGTGAGTTTTGGTAACAGAGTTAGTTACTATTTTACTAATAATATTTGGGAGCTAGGAACTTCCTATTTGTTTTATCTGTACCGTGGTCAGTTTCATGAACTGCATAGACAAAACAACCCTGAGACATTCAATTACATAGCTACCTACACACGGGTCACTCAAGTCTGTTCATTATATAGGTAGTCAAAGTAATTTTGCTCGACACGACATGTTTCCATTTTTTCCAAGCTTGAACGAATACCCGATTGAGAAGTTCAATTTTTATAAAACTATCTCGTATATTATGTTCTAAATAGCAAGAAATAAATAAAATAGAAAATGATTTGCGATGGTTAAATAAGTTTAAATAACTGCCTCACACTTTAAGTCAAATACGCTTAGGTTTAACTTGTCTAAATTCACAAACTCGGTCGTTTCTAAACATTCAAATTAAAACTTTAGTGTCCATGTGATGGCTGCATGTGCTGCGAGGATCTCTACCTAATAAACGGAAGTTTGGAGTCCCGTCTACAGCAGTTCAAGCAATTACTTGAGCAGTATTAGCACAATCCGTTGCGATCACCAAATCTGAAATAAATGTTAAACAATTTTGCTACTCCGCTACCGAGTTGCTCAGTTATAAATAAACTATGTAGACATCCGCAAATTAACGCCTTTTCTTTATTTATAACCCCCAACACAAAAAGAAGGGTGGTATAAGCCTGTGCCAGTGTCTGTCTGACTGTCTGTGGCTTCATAGCTCTCAAACGGATGGACCGATTTCGATGAAGTTTTTTTTTACATGAGAAAAAAATCCTTGCAGTATTTCTTAGCTTAGTCAGGGGTATTTCAGCATTTTAAAGTTTATAGATTAAAAATACTTGTCCAGATTACTTTGTTAACTACGTAACAGTCGCAACGCGGCGCGTTTAGAAACCACTACCGTATAATTTTGTAAACAGCGGCCACATAGTAGTCTTGGGTGTCAACTGTCAAAGAGAATATAGAATGACTACGTCAAATAATACCATAGCTCGGACAGGTCATCGCAAAAACAGAATTACTTACTGATTGGAAATAGAACAAGATTCAATAGAGTCCTAATATGTAGTACCTAAAATTATAATTATCTAAAGCAGATGTTATCGTAATTTAACATGTGACCTTTTTTTTAGTTGCCTGTCTGACATAGTTTTGTCAAATTGGCATCCCTGAACCGTTTTGTAACAATAAAATTGGAATTCGTAAATTATTTGCTAATGGTTATTTCTAAATGTTTTAAACATAGTGAAATTGAAAAAGGTTAATAATTTTAATGAAAATACTTTTTAAGCATGGTCAATTTTGGGTTACCGTTATAAATTTAATTTCAAAATATAATTAAATAATACTGTATATAATACGGCTATTAATCTTGTTCTATTACCGTGTTTCGATTGTTTTGCGATGACCTGTCCGAACTAAACCCCGTTATCTACGCTCAGTTTGGGGGCAAGCTAAAATAGTGATGTTGCTTCACATAATTAGTTTATTCATTATTTACTTATAAAGTGCTATTTGTCAAAATAAAATTCTTCTTTTGAGAAGAAATAAGTAGTATTTTCTCTTTAAAATCAAAAAACATTTTTCATGTCTTCTATTTTTTTTATCTATAGGTTTCTTTGACATAAATATTTCTTTTGACAATTTTTCATAGTACCTATTTTTAAAATGGATTTTTATAAGCAGGCGACGTAGTTTGATTTGGAAAAAATATTGTTAATTTGTCACGAAACACAATAATAAATAAAAAAAAACTTTTATCTCATAATAATTTAAAAAATCACTATAGCAGAGCTCTGTTGAATATGAATCAGATCTTTTGATATGTTAGTGAGTGAGTAAATCAACTTAATTTTTTATCGATTCAGATTATCAAAAGTGCCCCATCACTTGCCCCCAAACAGAGCGTTAGATAACGGGGTTTAGTCCAAACACTACTTATGCTGCGTACAGCACACACACACACACACACACACACACACACACACACACACACACACACATCCTCAAAAACTTTCGCATTTATAATATTCAGGATCACAGGACCAGTCCTATCTGTAAACATAATTACACTATCGATTTTGATACTAATTGACGGTATGTTTATCCAGGTAATGTGGCTGCGTCGGACGACGGACTCAGCACAGCTGTTGACGGTTGGCCCGGCGCCGTACGCCGGCGACAACCGGATAGCTGTCAAGTACCAATACCCTAATAATTGGAGACTTAGTATGAACCCAGTCAAACGCAGCGACGCCGGACTATACATGTGCCAAATATCAACACACCCACCTAAAGCAATATTAGCTAATTTAACAGTACTACGTAAGTATCCGAAATCTGATAACTTAAAGAAAGCCGCTATGGGCGGGCAAACAAGAAGTGAGGTCGCCATGGATTTTTTACAAAATATAATTAAATCTGCCTACGGGCTACTTTCTTTGGCATTGCTTTTTGCCCAGCGTCTTTTTACTAAACAGCTTCATCGGGGTATCCTTTCATTACGAACACTAATTAATTGATTGATATTTGAAACTTTATAGCAGCATCATTTAGTTAAAAATACAAAGTGTCCCCAAAACAAAATTAAAAATAAGTTTAAAGCAGATCCAGACCATGTAAATAAAACAATTATTACAAAATGGTACTTGTATGTTTGTTTACATCTCATCTAAAAGATGCAGACCTTTTGGTTTTGACAAACTTGCGAATGTCAAAACTTGATAGACGTAATTACTGACAAACAGACGGATAATCTTGGATTCAGTTGTTTTGTTTTGAAGTACGATTCCCTAGTGAGTTTTTGAAAAAAAAAAATGTTTATTGTACTTTTTGCTGACTGTACCTACAATGTCATCTAGTCTACATAATCCTCACCTAATTTTAATTCGACCGTAGATGTAGGTGAAAATCGGCTTGTAAAATTTTACAACAACTACATATTATTATGAATTTTGCAATTTAATTTCATAAAAATGACGAGCTTCGATTTATTTACCTATCTATCCTGTTTCAGCTCCAGTTCTAACCATAAACGGAGATCAGACTCACGAACTCAAGGACAGATTTTACAAAGCAGGAAGTTCAATTAAACTATCCTGCGTCATATCAGATGAATATGTAGCATCACTACCCACCAAGGCGCCTATAACGACGCCCGCTCCCACCACAACGCCTTCAACCACCACAACACAATTAACAACTAAAATGAGTACAGTATTTAATAGAATAGATTTGGTAATGAACAAAAGTTGGAGCGTTGAAACCACAACGATAACTTCAACTGTTAGTGTTAGTACTACAACTAAAAATGCACCGGAATTGAAAACAACGTTGGCGCCAATAATAACGTCGACCGTCCCACCTGTGGTGAATAACATTTACGGGATGGTATGGAAAAAGCAGGGAAAGGAATTTTTCGAAAATATCTCGTGGCGAAATATGAGGTAAGATTTTTTTTATGGTTATTCGTTTTCATTGAAAGTTACTGGAAAATATGTAGTTCAGTAAAATAGAAAACCTACACAAATTAAATAATCTCTTTTCTTACACTAAAACATCTCTATTATAGAGGATATCAGATATCACTATAATAGTGTGTGGTCCGATATTTACACTGATGTGTAAAGTTGTGACCACAATATAAAACGAGTCATACATTTTTAGTGCCACTATCAGCGTAGCATCGGCATCGCAAAATGACAGCGGCACTTACACGTGTCACTTGCAGAACCATTCGCAAGTAATCATCAACGTACATGTCTTGATTGGTAAGACATTCATATTTATTTTATCTTTAACATACAAAATCGAACAAACTATTTGTGCTATTGTATTTGATAAGCCGCAGGCTAGCATTTTATTTTTGCTCTCAGCGCTCAGTAGTTATCAGTAAAACTCCATTATCTCTAATTATTAAATCCATAGTTAATATTCATTCCGAAAACGTTCATGTAGTCATAATTTTAGTCGTGATTAAGCCCCACTTTTGAGTGTTGTCGTTGCAATTCTGTCGTTATAATAGCCCACATACAAAGGCCCAGATTGCAATGATGAATGATTTTGTGTAAACTGTCTCGATGACACGACTAAACGTAAAAGTATTGGCTAATGCCGCGTACCCAACAAAAATTACAAATTTGAGATTTCTCGGCTGGTATATTATAAACACAAATATATTTTTCTCATAACGCCAACACAAACGTATACAGCCAACACAAATGGCTGCTATCAGTTATTTTGTTGGAACTCCAGACTTTTTTTATTGGATCTGAACCAGCTTGTGGTGTGGTGTAGAAATATACACCTGCTGTTTTTTTTTTAATGAAAAAAAGGCAGGAAAGCATGAAAAAATTTTGGAATAAAATTATATGTCATAATATATTTTGTTGAGAAAAGGTTCACCATTTTTTAGAAAAGCTTTATATTGTCTCGGCTGAAATAGCAATTACTGGCTTCGTATTAATTAGTTAAACGGACTCGCAAGCTCGTCCGTTTAATTCTCGTACTCAGCCAGCAATTGCCTACTTCCAGGCCACGACAATAATCTACTAATAATTTTAACGCTCTTATAAAAAAATTACATTGTTGATTACGCGGCATTAGCCATTTTTTGATCATTGCAGTATCATCGACGATAGGTCTTCTAAGCCGGACTGTATTTTTTTTCGACAGGTGAAAATCAGGCAGCAGTACACCATGATACGTGGAACAAGGGGACCCTTTTCTGGAACAGTCTATCTTTGGCGTACATTACGATTTTAGTCATATTTGCCACTTGAATTCTCCCTAATTAAGACCTAATAATACAGAAGTACTTTGTAAATATTCCTGAAAGTAGTGCACAGTTCGTTAAAAGTTGTAAGTATATAATATTCTAAAACGAGAACATAGTCTCGTGGAAACAGTGCCGAAAGGGTGAACAAAGTTCCATACAATCGGAGTTTGCCGAACTCTTAATTAGTAGAACATTAATATGCTGAAGGGTATGGTTTCAATATTTGTAGCATTAAATTTTATTGCTTACGCTGTTTCTAAATTTTCACATTGTTATTTGAATTAATTTAGATGCTCAGAGAGTTTCTGCATACTGATAAAAAATATCACATTTAATTTTCATACTTTGTACCCATGATTACATATATATATTTACTTTTTAATGCAGTTTATTGTAAAGTAATTTCAAAATAAGTTTAATTTATTTGTAAAATTATTTGTAAAATAACATTGCTGTCGTTTTCAGTACAAATTAAATCAGCATGAAACCTACTCCAAAACTACTTACAGACATATGTTTTTCACACAATGCACAATATGCGTCAAATAATAGCCATTTATAATCACGAGTTCAACAGTTTTCCTTCGATTTTTTCTTTTAATGACACTTTATTTAACTCCATAGTTGTTGTATGATGGAGGCTACTGGGAGTTCAAGATTAATTGTACAAAAATCCAAACGTGTTATGTACAACTTTAAAAATATGCCAATTTACTAACAACTGTAAAGTTTCACTTCACGTCAACACCAAAGTCCCCGCTTATTGGCTATAAGAATCCGAAGGTGCAAGATATTTTATGGAGAAAGTTATTTTAGTACTTGTGTAAGACTTCAACTAGGTGCATGCGAAAAACAATCCAAAGACAATTACTTAATTTTCAATTACTGTCTGTGCTACACCATGTTTTTTGCTCATTCGCTGTGATTTATGATTCTAGTTGAAGCGTAAAAAAATGACTCGATCGAAAAATAATCTCTTGAAGATTGCTCTAGCAGCTCTTAAAAAAAAGTGATCCTTGTTATAAAATCAGTCGTGTTAGTTACAGGACTCAGGACTGATTTGATCCATGACTCGTTGGATTCGTGTTTGTTCTAAAAATTCTCGTATGAAAAAAAAATCGTCTTTCTCATATAAATTGTACAGAATGATTTTTTCGGATATATTTTGTAAACTAAATTACTTTTTTAGGGAAAAATGCAAGAAAAAACTTGGCGTTGTATATTGGTTCTGGTAATGCTGATAAATGGCTTTGTCTTTTGACCATTGATTCAGGCCGACGGTTCTTTTACTGCCTAGGTATTTCGTTAGCTCTGCAGAGATGTGCGCAGCAATTTCTTTGCATCAGTATTCAGTTTTTTAATGAATTGATCATGCAAAGAAAAATATACTGTTAAATTATTAGGAAAACGTGAATTAATTTGTGTATTTCGTTTCGTTGCAGTTGTTCAGTGACGGGATGTGAAGGCACAATATCGCGGTTTTTGCTAATAACCGCAATTGCGACTTCATCCTTTTGTTAGAACATCGAATTATCGTTTGTGTGTTCAGTTCGTTTGTCAAGTCGTTTATCCATTCTGATCACGCCTGTGTGTTCATCATTCTACATGCGATCTAAAGCAGTTTTGAACGACCAAACCAATCCACGATATTCATAAAACAATTACCGCAGATCTTAAAGAATTTATATTTATAACCCTGTATTGGTCGTTTGACGTTAATTCAGTCGGTTCTCTATATTTCTAATGAAGTAAATTTGAAGGAATACTTGCTGTGAATCTTCAAGCGTTTGCAATGATCAAACTTGATGGTGAATTCGGCCGTCCGACTCCAACAATAATTGAAGTCGCCTATTGCAGCTATTGGTGAAAACTTTGAAACGTATATTGTGCTTACACGTCGCGACTTTGAAAAACACACCCCTCATACGATTGCTAATAAGTTACATTACATGGCGGTACAAAGTTCATCGGGTCAGCTTATAAATAACGAATAAGACCCCGTGTCCCCAGTGACCCCATATATAGAGAATTTCTAAATATTCCTCATCAGTTTACCTAAGATTCACAACCTGAGTTTATAGTTCCAGTTTTCTAGCACCTCCTGTGGTAAGCTAAGTGGTGTCTATCAGTCGGTTACATTACTATTTTTATGTATGGTTTGAATACAAATAAGACTGTCCTACTATAAATCTTGCTAAGTCAATGTGTTTTAACGGTTCATACCTACACATGACGAGAAACGAGAAACTAAACCTATAATACACAAGTAAGAGTACAGCTACAGTGTGTGAATTAAAAAGAAAACCTAATTATTTAAGTGACTTCATTTCTTTAAAATTAACCGTTTAAAGAAATTAAATCGTTGGAGCAACATGAATTCTTCACAACCTTTGCCACGGATTAAGCAATCGTTTTGGTGATCTACTTAATCAAGCTGTAAATAATTTTATTGTATTTAACTAACGTTAATTTTAGGCGAAATGATATAGCGTAAGAGGATATTCACAGTATATCTCAATGTTATATTGTAGGTTTAAATATTTACTTAAACGTGTATCTAATACAAAAAATGTACAGTTCAAGCCTATTGAATCACTGTTAATAATAAATAGATTTAATAATTGTGGATTATAAATGGCAAAGCCTCTAAGCTCTTTAATTAACAAAGTAATATTTATAAGTTGTTGCACGATTACGTTAAACACATACAAAAATCTTTTTTAAACAGAAAAACAAAGCGATTAAGAATAAGTAACTGTAAAATCTATAAAATAAATTTAATGACACATTCGTTTGTTTTACTTTGTCTACTTTTTTTAAGAGTACTTAATAGAAATCGTTTCGTAAATACTGAGCTTGAGTACGCGTCTACGATATCATCTTTACCTTCGGGAGAAAATGGGAAAGGGGGTCGGCGACGTAGAAAATCAATTATACAGCTGACTTCAATGGATAATAAAGAAGCTTCAGCCCCCGATGTTTCTATTAACAATGTAGAGCTTAAGGTGCTATCGCTATTGTAGTCATAATGCTGTAAGCCGGCAGCTAAAGGTATATTTTTCAATCTCAAAATTAAATCTGTACGAGCACTTAGTGCAGCGGACGATTTGAAACGTTGAAAAAAAAATTAAGCACAATTTTATCGAAGTTTGTTTTCTCATTTTAGTTCACGATATTTAAAAAAACAGCCACGAAGATAAAAGTTACTTGAACTGACAAAATTACTTGGGTAAAAAATTAGTTTAGGTATAGAAGAAATTGCCTGCTCCTTCTAAGTATGTACAACAATATATTTTTTTATTTTTGTGGTTAGCAAACTCTACCTATTTTTTTAATTTCATTTTAATAAGTGGTTCCAAGAGCCTTGGGGGAGGCCTGTGTCCACCAGTGGACGTCTTTCGGCTGACATGATGATGATGATGAAGTGGTTCCAACTAATTAAAATTATAATACTAAGCCTGCTTTCACGCACCTTGATAAGAATTTAATACTAATCCGAAGCCTGTAGAATTGTTATTGTTACCAAATTAATCTCCAAAGTTTGGATTAGACATAACTTTGATTAAGTTAAAAGCATTTGGCCAATCACGAAATTAATTAAGTACAACTTGATAATCCTGATTCTACCGGTTATTTTGTTACATGCACCTACTATTTTTGACAAACTGACGTCGATAACAGGAGAGAGCAACGACTCGAAGTTGCTATAAGAAAACATTCTGCCTATCGGCAGTATTGAGACGTGGACTAGCAAGACAATACATTTAAAATTGTTGCTATTTACAGACTCGCACGAAAGCGGCAAGTTTCATCGTATTTATCTGAATCAGAAGCCTGATGGTTTTAGGAGCAGGTGTCATGATCACGATACGGCACGTGGCAAGCATTTTGGCTATATTCGCTCATAAATAGGTTAATTGGTGTGAATTGTCCCGTGATATTTATTTATTTATTTTATTAAATACCTTAATTGCATAAATATCACAAAGTGCTCTGTACCTATCAACAACGTTTGCTATTTAAAATTACCTATACAACTTCTTATATTTAAACAGTCAGACTATTTACAAGGATAAATTGGAGCTCAAGATTGCATGATAAATTTCCTTTAATTGTTTTCATACTATAATCAGCAGCAAAAAAGGGTGAGTGCTTGTGATGTTCAAAGTAATCTACACTTTATTTAATCTTTGCGAGTGCAAATTGCGAGTATTAAAACTTGTACGATTGGGTAAGATCTACACGATATTGTTAACTCATAAAATTCAGAAACGACCATTTGCAAAAAGTAAACTATTTTCATTGCGATATGCTTACGTAGATTCTAAAAAACTCTTTGCATTTTGGTTCTCAGTCTGCAAAGTGAGTTTGCAAATGTTTGCAATACTTACAAACGAGCAGTCTGTATAAGCTCTATTTGCTTAATTCATAGCCTGTTTCAATTGAAAATACTTTCAACGGTATTTCAACATCGTTAGCGGACTGCTTTGTTTTTCCTTATTAAGATCTTTTTTAATACTGATATGAGTTACTCTTGTGGAATGTTTGGTTTGGTATTTTTTTGATTAATGAATAATTTTACATGTTACGTGTTTTTAGTAGTGTTAGATTTTTTTTAATTAACTATTTAAAAATTTATTTAATTGTATGTATGTATATTATTATCTTTTGAAAAGTGCTTATTTTGATAAAAAAAATACTGTGAACGTAGATTTGCTTTAATAAGATGATTTCCACTATTTACTTAATTAGTGTTTTAAGTTCAGTTAATGCTAGACAGTATTTCTCATATTCACTAGATAAAAGTGTTCTGAATAAATTTGAGGTTACCTACATTAAGCTCGTAAAAAAGGATGATCATTCTGAATTTTATCAGACTAACCCTGTATAAATATTATTATCTCTGAAGCTAGGTTTCTGTAAAATATCCCGTTATTTAAAAAAAGTTATTGGGTGAAGGTGAAAGGATGTTAAGAGTAGCAAACGAGCATGCAAGGTACCTGATGTTGAGTGAAAACCATCACGATGGACACTCATACCAGAGGATAGCAGAAGCTTTGCCTGGTTAGACGGATAAGATAAAATTACCTCTTATGTCGGTTATTTCACTTACTTACTAGTTATAAGTATTCCTTTAAGAAGATCGTACGAATTGGAAGTCAACATGCATAATTAGCTTTTTTATTAAAACCTGTACTTTAAGGTCTCTATGAAATAGAAACTCTGAAGTCTCTGGGTGCTCGGAAACTAATTAACAAAAGTGAACCGCGCCACGCAGTGCAGTGAAGCGTTCTCGTATGCATTTTAGTCTACATACGATATGCATACACCTACCTGTGCCCTACATTGTTCATTGGTTTCGTTCTACAAAGCTCAAGTAGTAAAAATAGAAGGAAAGCTAAAGCCAGCTGTTTTTTAATTATAACTGTTATAGTAGTAGTCATCTTTGCTAGCTAATAAAAAAACCTGCAATTAATTTTAATTTGTATTTAGAAACAACCCAAAAATTACCGGTGCGGTATTTGCGGTGAAGGAAAACATCGTGAGGAAACCTGCTCAAACCTGCGAAGCAATTCAATGGTGCGTGTGAAGTTCCCAATCCGCACTGGGCCCGCGTGGGAACTATGGCCCAAGCCCTCTTGTTCTGAGAGGAGGCCTGTGCCCAGCAGTGGGACGTATATAGGCTGGGATGGTTGGTTTGTTGGTTGGTTAGAAACAACCCAAGACGAAGAACGAAAGTCACCGATGTTGCTCAAAAAGAATTAGTTCGCTGAAGTGCCGTTGGGCTGGCCACGTCTGTCGCAGGACCGATTAACGGTGGAGCAGACGAGTCCTCGAATGGAGACCACGGACGGGAAAACGTAGTGTAGGGCATCCTGAGGCACGGTGGACAGACGACCTTAAGAGGGTCGCTGGCGGCGGATAGATGCGAGGCCCTAGCGCGCCATGGAAGAGGCCTATGTCCAGCATATGCTATGGGCTAATGATGATGATGATGATTTAGAAATCGTTTTTTCTGCATTGGTTAGCAATTTCACAATTTTGTAGTTTCCTGGGTAAAAAATACTATTAAATTAAGTCTGCCGGTTAGAATATCAGAAAAAATTGTACATGTAGGTATTTTTCCTTTGTCAACTAAACAAAAACCGGGTTAGTATCATTTCATCTAAAAAGTAGCTGGTGTACGTAGCAAATTAGCAATTGGTCTAAGTAGCAAGTGGTTTATGAAGCAACTGGTCTAAGTAGCAACTTGTCTAAGTAGCAAGTGGTCTAAAATTCTTTGACTCGAAGTCGACGGAGCTCCGCTTCGCAGAGCTCTTATTCCGCGTGGCTGAGGTGCTTCACGCCTTGACGCAACTTTAACCTAACCTAGCCTACCTATGTTTCAAGTTTTCGACAAAAACAAGTTACGACCACTTGCTTTTTAGACAACTCGCTACTTGACCAGCTGCTTTTTAGACCAGTTGCTACTAAGACCAGCTGTTTTTTAGACAAAATGATCCTAACCCCACGGCGTAACGTCAAATGACACAAGATACAATTCGTGTTTATCATTTGGTCTTAGTACAAACTTTCAAAATATGTGCTGTTAGTGGTCACTCAATTGAGTAACTCAAGACAAGAAAACTTATTGTATCATGTTTTAGAATGACGTTGAAAGATACATTGGTCTTAGTTACAAGAAATAGACTGGCTCTTTGCCGCAACAACGTACAGCATGTGCCTGTTTTTAGAGTTGCCAATGCGAAAATCACTTATGGCTTACAATTTTTATAGCCTCAATGAGTTTTTAACTACGACAGTGACAAGATAAACATTTTGCATTGATATCTTAATGTTAGATTTAGTCAATGACGTTAGAAAGCACTATTGACACTACGAAAGGGGTCCATAGTAAGTTTCACGACACGATTCTGTGATGGATAGCCTAGGAATCAAATTTGATTGACTATACCTACACAAGCTTTGCCATCCATCACTGAAGTGACATAAAAAAAACTATACGGCTTTGTTACAATGCCACGTCACTATATGTATGTATCTATCCTATAATATCTGTATTGTGTACTTGCCTTTACTTATCTGAAAGTGGGTGGATGACGGCAAATTTGATTTAAGGTAAGAAAAGGGTTAAAAGTGATTCTAGGTTTATTTTAGGAACTGCTTTTCAAAGAAGTGCTCCGGCTTTAGTAACAATAATATGGATCAGGATGAATGGTGAAAAGAAGAATAAAATTAGAGCTTATAATTTTTCCATTTGCATAACAATATGGTTTTACGCGTAAGATCATTTACCGACGATTAACTGTGGTATAGACTCATAATTCATAATATTATCAGTCTGTTCCACCACACATAAATTGTACTCGTATGCGTCAGTTATCTCTGATGCTGTCTATGTTCGTTTTATCCGAACGTCACATATATCAGTCAAATAAATATTATCAATGAATGGTCAAACATTCCCTAAATAACTCAATAAGTTGGATCACAATTTGCTTAGTTTCATCGGCATTAATCATTTTATCTGCAACACTACTGTGGCTGTGGAGACTGCTGCGTAATCATGACATACACATTTTGTGTTAACGCACTCCAAACCGACTAAAAAACCATTGTTTATTTTATTTTTATTTATTCCAACAAAAAAAAATACAGCATTACACAGTTAGACACCAAAGCGCTGTAAAATTCAAATTATACCAAACAAAAAGACATAAAATACATTTAAAAAAAACTATGAATGGTTAGGGATTTTTGAACGTCGTCTTCGTCGCTACCCTAAAACGACGGAACACCACACCCTTCGGCCAGAAGTCGGAGCGCAGGAACACCTGCCGGTGCTTGGCAGGCACTTGGAGTCTAAATGAGCTGAAATTGTTAGCCCTTTGAGACTCGAGCGGGATGATGGACAGCGCTAGCTGGGCTCCTTGTAACCGGGCCTTTACATTCTACAAGCATACAAAATAGCGAAAAATGTTTCTAGCCCAGCAAACACGTTTTCGGTATAAAATACTAAATACCGTAAACTGCTTCAACTTTGCCCTCTGGCCCCAACATTGCCCGAGTTGATTTAGAGTCGATAACTTAGCACTCTTATAGGTTTTAAACTTTTATCTACACTGGAATTACTATTACGGGGGGGATAAAAGTTTTAAAACCTAAAGGGTGCTAAGTTATCGACTCTAAATCGAATCAGGCAATGTTGGGGCCAGAGGGCAAAGTTGTAGCAGTTTACGGTACCCAGTAAGTAACCTACGAGTATTTACACGGAAATATTTGACTTAGGTAATCCAAATGTTCCGTAGTATCAAAATAACTAATCGACTAGTAATGCCTAAACGTACTGTCTCTACGTTTTGTGCTGTCTTTATGTTTTGCGTATGTCTATTCCAGGTACGCAACAAACTCGCTCCTAAAATACAAACCCCATTTAGAAAACCTTTAATAACCGGTCAGACACACGTATATTTTGCTCTGTCAGGCGTCATTGGCAGTAATGGTTGCTACCAGCACTAAATTTGCTGTCTCAAGGAGATAAAATCAAATTTACGGTTCTGTTAATAAATACAATAAAAACATTCTATGATGATAATATGTTTTGACTGTATATCGAAGATTTGCACAATTTGGTAGAGCTAATTGCACATTTCTTAGAGACTGTGTTTAGTTTTATTTTATTTGCAGGTGGTAGGACCTTGTGCGTGCAAGGTCCGCCCGGATTGCTACCACCATCTTGCTCGCTAATCCTGCCGTGAAGCAGCAGTGCTTGCACTGTTGTGTTTCAGCGTGGAGAGTAAGACATCCGGTAAAATTACTGGCACGTCTTGAGGTATCCCATCTTAGGCCTCTAGGTTGGTAACGCATCTGCAATACCCTTGGTGTTGTAGATGTTTATGGGTGCTGGTGATCTCTTACCATCAGGAGACCCACTTGCTCGTTTGCCATGCAGTCGAATATTTTTTTTTATAATTATTTTAAACATTACGAAATGTATTGGATCAGGCGTTACTTTGCGGAGGTTCATATCAATGAACTAAAAGAATTTCCTTGCTCACCCGCGACCTTACGATGCTACCAGTTGTTAGACTAACGAACCACAACCACCGTTTTAATTTGTCACTGTTACTCCCCAAGTACCCACATATATATATATTTTTTTTTGTTTTTGTTTCATAAAATATATGTGGGTACTTGGGGAGTAACAGTGACAAATTAAAAAGGTGGTTGAGGTTCGTTAATCTAACAACTGGTAGCATGGTGTACGGTTGTGTCACTCTGAAGATGAGCTCTGGTTGAGTTCAAAACGCGTCAGTGTAGTGTGGTGGTGGTGATAGATGGGTTTGTGTGATTTGTGTGTGTTCTTACAGTGTGGAGGTGGAGGAACTGCATGAACACGCATATTTTGCATAAGCTTAGCTATCGTAAGGTCGCGGGTGAGCAAGAAAATTCTTTTAGTTCATTGATTCTGAAATCTATTTAAATGACTGATTTGATTTAGTCCTCTGGGAGATTTATTTGCTCTTCAATATTTATATAGAGAGCACGCCTAATTCACGTTTATATTCGTAATGAATATTTATAACATGTCTTTAGGTTACTCCATGAATAAATAAATATCGCAAATAACATTAAGATGGGAAAACACCTCATAGTGGAAAATTTCCACACCAATTTCTAAATATATTTTATCTAGGTTATATATTTCCCAGGTCGTATGCACTAATAAACCTGCCTTACATAATAACTAGGAAGACCTGATGACGTAGTGCTATTAGCAAATGCCAGCTCTCTTTACAGTCAGAAATAGATAATCCACGATGCTTTTTCTTGCTTCACCGCTACTAAAAATAAGGTACGTCGAAGTTCAATGACATGAATCTTCGCAAAGTAGCCTAAATCAATCAATTATTTAAAGAAAAAGAAGTTTAAAATATGAAATAAAATATTGATAAAGTGCGACGGTAATCGAACAGCTTTTGTAATGTTAGGTATATCTAGCATATAGCTCGCTCGGCTATCTAATCAAGAAAAATACGATTAGAAATGGGACCAGTTCAAGGAATCTAAAATAAATCCTAAATAGTAGAGTAGATCCGCTTAAATCGAAAGAAACTAAGACAAGGTTAAAACATTTAAATGCAACAAGAAATATTAAGGCACTAAAACGTGAACGAACAAGCCAACGTGAAGGAGAGTAGAAAAAAAGGATTTAGTCGTACTCAAACATATTTTTCATGTTAATTCCTCCTTTTCTTTTTCAGGTGGTAAACGGTACAGTTTTTCCAGATAATCTGCAAATGTGCATCGCAGTATCAATAATAATTATTAGACAATTCTTTTTCATCACATTGTGTCTATATAAAAATCCACCAATACGAACCACCAATACGTACCAATACGTACGTACGTAAACGTGTATAGAGCCATGTTATTTTGCTATGAGGATTAAAGTTTCTATCTATCTATCTATCAATAGGTTATTCACATTTTCCTCGCCTCGCTAAGCGGAGTTTTCCTTTGGTATAGTTTTTCCACACACACAGCTTTAACACACACAGCGAAAATGGGTAGACTCATAAACAAAAATTTTATTTATTATATAACAATTATGCAATATTATAATGGTACAATTGAAAGAAAAACTATCCTAAAAATAACCAAGTTAAAATCTGTATTCATCTAGTACATAATAGGAAAGTTATTACAGTGCCCTAAGTGTAAGTTTTCGGTTACAAAATAAGTCTCGATCGCGTTCGCGTTAAAATCTCAATTTTTATGGAAACACGAACAGCGCCTCTAGCGGAACGTTTGCGATGTTTGTGTTTCCGTACAAATTGTGATTTTAACGCGAACGCGATCGAAACGTATTTTGTAACCGAAAACTTAAACTTAGGGCACTGAATACATCTGCAGCATTGTTAAGACATGAGAAAAATATAGGTACGTGCATTATTATCAAGCCATTATTCATTTTTATCTTGATGATCTTTTGTAAAGCTTGCCTTAGTAGTCTAACGTTACGCAAAATTGAAAGGTTCCACTCGAAAATCCTTTCCTAAGCGTACCCAAAAAAAGGACAAACAATGCCTTTATTTTGGCTTGCTCGATTGGCATCTTCTCGACCCAATTCACGCAATCATCTTTCCTATGGCGTAAATATTTTGCCTTCCGAATAATAATATCAGCATTGATTAACTTATTACACATCTATTTAAGCGCATTGTGCAGATTTTATGTACGTTTCATTTATAAATTTATTAATTCAATTTTGTAACACAAATCTTATACCTATATTTAATTATTACTAAAAATCACTATAAATTAGCCTTAAAATTTGAAATTGAATAAATAAATAATATCATAAGTACCTATAAGGTCTATCGTCAAAGTAACTTTTTTAATTGCAGACGTAAATATTCATTGTCAAGAAGACATTAATATCTAAGGCGCATTATATAGTTAATGATTATATCATGGACAGGGATATTTGGAACTAATTCCAATCCGCATTTGCGATCCCTAACTTCAAATAGCGAACCTATTGTGTTAAAAATAAAGTTGTGTTAAATACTTGTGATGTATAGATATCATTTAATAATATTGTAAATCTGTTTACAAAAAACATATACCTCGTTGAGTTTCTTGCCGGATTCTTCTCAACAGAGGTTTTTCCGATCCAGTGGTAGATTTTTTTTGACATTCATAAGTGCTTGTTATAGCCTAAATTGAATTGGTCCGTGGTGGGGTCCTAGCGCTTTTAAACTTTTTAAAGAAATTTCTAAAAGGTTAGTAGACGTCACAGGTGACCGAAGAGCTGGCAGCTTCCTTGGATAAAGAATTAGCCTAGCTATTCAAAGAGGAAACGCTGCCAGCATCTTCGGGACCTTGCCTAATGGGTACTCTTTATGTAATTTGTTTTAGTTTTAGCTTCTATTTTTATCTTATGTAAATTTTTATTTTATATAGGTAAGTTTATAGATACCACTAATAAATGTACAATACATATTAAACGTCCATTCATAATGTTATCAGATAAGGTAGAAGGTTTATTTTGACTTTTACTTTGACTTTGATTCCCAGTTTAATATTATGCATACTTATTATTATTGGAACACGTATTATCCTTTTTTGTTCACCTCTACCGAACGTTGTGGCTTTCAGCCCTTAACCCTTGTTAATGTTGCAAAAGGTTTAAAACTATCTGTGGTTATGACCACGATAATGTACATTCAATATGCGTGATTGATTTATAGGATTTCCCGTGAAAGGTTTTCGTGTATAATGGCCAGATTATGCTGCCGCAGTTCACCATTTTAAAATCACGGCTTAAGTTAAGGGTATCGGTGGGAGTACGTTTGTATCATTATAGAGTGCCATATCTACTAGTGTCGCGTAGCATCGACGACTAGGTATCATAATGTTAAAATATTCTCCAAAATAGCGTCCAAAAATATATCATTATAATAATAACATTATTATATTTAATATTCATTCGACTAAATAAGGTATATTATGTACAATAAAATAAATAAACTAAAATTATATTAAATCTAAAAATGGACCCTGCGGCATAAACCGTTCAGTTAGGATTCAGAGTCCAAGGAGGCTGCGTGGCCGCTGTACATGCCCTTCGGACCTACCTTAGTGACGGCCAGTGTGAAGTGTTGCTCAAAATTGATGTGAAAAACGCCTTCAATTCGGTAAATAGGGACGCCTTGCTCTCCGAAATTAAATCGAACATTCCCGAAATTTACAATTATCTCCTTCACTGCTATGCAGATCCAACAAAGTTGATGTACCGTTCAAACGAGTTGTCATCCGAAGTCGGCTGTCAGCAAGGTGATCCCCTGGGGCCTGCAATTTTCAGTTTGGCAATAAATCCAATAATTCAAAATTTGACATCAAAATTTAATGTATGGTATTTGGATGACGGGACCTTAGGAGGTGATGCAGACTCTGTACTATCCGACCTTTCTTTAATAATTGACAAATTCAAATCTATTGGTCTTGAACTTAATTTCAACAAATGTGAACTATATATTCCAAATTCCAACACAAATGTCGACAACCTGAAACTAAAATTCAACCAACTTGCACCAAACATTAAAATACTTGATAAGAATACGCTTTGCCTCCTAGGATCCCCCATTTTTGAAGACAGCTTTCCCGGATATATTCAAAATTGCAAATCTAAATTCGAAAATCTTTCTCATCGCCTTCTTGAAATTAGCCCACATTACGCATTGTCTGTCATTAAATTTTGCCTTTTCGTTCCTAAATTAACTTACGTGCTACGCTGCTCCCCTCTCTGGAAATATCAAAATCTCTTATCACAAATGGATAATCTGCTCAAAACTAATTTGGAAGCTATCTTTAATTGTCAACTTAGCGAGCAGTCGTGGACCCAAGGATCCCTCCCCATTCGGTACGGTGGTTTAGGGATCCGCAAAATTTCGGATGTCGCGTTACCAGCCTTTTTGTCGTCAGTCCATAGCTCGATCAGTCTCATAGGCAAAATCCTACGCACAAACTATGAGATCTCGGACTTGGAAGATGCCAAAAACGCTTGGTCAATTGCTTGCCCCAGTCAAAATTTTCCGGAAAATCCAAAATCGCAACGGAGCTGGGACGACACTATATCTAAATTGTCCCAAGTATCTCTACTCCGCGAATCCTGCACTGCTGGACGAGCCAGATTATTAGCTGCAGGCACGAGAGAAGCTGGTTACTGGCTCCACGCGCTCCCTCCCGAAACTTGGGCACCTTCCTAGAACCCAATACCCTGCGACTGTCGGTATGCCTACGCCTCGGGGTCCCGGTCTGCGCCCCACATCGGTGTCCCTGCGGAAACGACGTGGACCGGCTTGGGCATCACGGTCTTTCCTGCCAGAGAAGTGCGGGTCGTTTCTCAAGACATGCTGCCCTTAATGATATTATCCGTCGGTCTCTTGCTACGGTCAATGTGCCGGCTATTTTAGAGCCAACAGGCATATCTAGAAATGACGGCAAGAGACCGGACGGAATGTCGCTGATTCCGTGGAGTATGGGACGTGTGCTAGTATGGGATGCAACTTGTGTTGACACACTGGCCCCGTCTCATCTCCACCGAACATCAATAAGGGCAGCAGCAGCAGAAATGGCGGAAACTGCCAAAGCAGGAAAATATAGTGGTCTCGGTGCTGAATATGATTTTGTACCTTTCGGCGTCGAGACCCTTGGTCCGTGGGGCCCTGGCGCTCTGAATCTCTTCAAAGATCTATCGAAGAGACTCAGAGATACCACAGGAGACCGAAGAGCTGGCAGTTTTCTCGCTCAACGCATCAGTCTTGCGATCCAGCGGGGAAATGCTGCCAGCATCTTTGGTACCATGCCGCAGGGTCCATTTTTAGATTAATATAATTTTGGTATCATAATTGTATCTGATATAAGCGTCTAAACTAACGATCATGATACGTTTGTCGTTTTTCACGGAAATAAGTCATTGCCAGCGTAGATAGTTAACTAACTTTATTACTGGTCGTAAATTTTAATAACTCGCTGATTAATACAATTTTGAGATAATAACTATTACGTGTACAGCATACAGAATTAATATTTGTAACAATGACCACAGACCGCAAGGGTTTGTTCAGTCGCACGTTTTCCGATAGCAATCTGTAACTAGTTTTCGCCGTAAAATATGGGAGTTTGGTGATTCTTTCTATTCAGCGTACTCTGATCTCACGCCCACAAAGGAGAACTGATGTAGAACCGAGAATAACGGGCCGAGTGATTCGAGATTTTCTTAGAATTATTTATTGCTTCTAGAGAACTCCAACGTTGCATTGAATTGAATTATAGCTTCAAGCGTATTAAAAAATAGAGCTAGGTGCTAGCTAATTTTATGATAGTAATACGTCAAAAGGTAATCTAATTTATTATGGAAATAAAGTAAGAAGAAGTTAGGGCAACCCATTTAATTTATTAACCTGCCCAGATTACTGGCTTTGCTACATTATTCCCCCGTCCCTTTATCTTGGTAAGTTTCGTTACGAAGTAGGTACTCGTAGTATTTTTAGTTACGCTCTCAAAAGGAATTTATTTTGTGAATTAAGGCTTCCGTCTCATTCATTAAATATAAGACATTTATTTTGAAGATTCTGTCAAAAAGATAATCAAAAGTAAAGGAGAATACAAAATAATTAGGTTTGGTGAATTGCCGGCGAAATAACGCGGAGGTCGAAAACGCGCTTCGAATTTGAGATCAAGCGCAGTGTAAGGTAACTTTAGCGCGGATCATTAACTCATTTATCGATACTTTTTAAATAAAAAAACATTTTCTTTTCTTTTTAGTAGGTTTCCTGTGCTGTTCCTGGGGATCTGCTTGCGTGGAACAAAGGCTTGTGCTAATTACTTTTACTTGAAATGCGGACTCCAGAACTGACATGTGGAAATGAAGAGGAAATCTCACTATTTTTTTTTATTAAGAAAATTATAATGAAGGTTCACTGTCAATTCTAAACCTACGACCTAAACTTATCATGAAACAATTGATTTAAATAAATTATTGAGAGCTCGAAATTGTATACGTATGTACCTATTGAATGTATCGTTCGCATAAAAAGAAAACGAATGAAAGTTTTGTCTGAATATTGTGAGGTTAGGTACTTGCCCTAAACAACTAGAATTAGTAGGTATGGGCTTATTTTTGTTTCTAGCCACTATCATTTAAATCGACATCTAAGCTGTAACAAATGGTAATTAACAGTGTGATCGAAAATTCGATCTATTTTTTTCACTTCTTGTCATCTATATTTATTGACTTCACCTTCGACATGATTACAAATGATCCTCCCATTCCTCAGTATCAGCAATAATAATATTAATTCGTTCAGTTACAAAAGTTGAATGCTCTGCTTGTTAAGTAAAATGTTTCTTTTATCGGAGACAAAATTACGGAAATAAAATCTCAGGTACATTTTTACATTACGTTAAGAGTATTTAGAATTTGATACTGACATTATTTATTGTTTTACTACATTACTATAGTTATAACTATTTCATCTGTATGATGACACTAGCTGTTGCCCGCGGCTTCGCCCCCGTTGTATTTTTCTGTATTTTCTTCATAAAAACCTTCTCCTGATAGTAACGAACACAACAAAAAAGAAATTAGCGAAATCGGACCAGGCGTTCCCGAGTTTGCGCTTAGCAACACATTTTACGATTCACTTTTATTTATATAGATTACAAGAGAAGAGAAAATAAAAATATTGCGTGTAAACACGCAACACTACTAAATTATTATTATTAATTCCTTTTAAATTATTAATATTATTATTATTTATTAAGTATTATTATTCCCATCTTTGGTTAATTTATCAAAATCCACACTGATTAATGAAATTAAAACGTAAATGAATAAGACAAAAAAAATGCATTATATACATCAATTTTCTTATATTTTATCTATAACATGGTTTTTGTTTAACCTAAGAATGTAATAAGATATATAAACGTCAGGGATAAGCGGGTGAAGTATAAAAAATATTCAAGGCAAATTCTCTACTTTATCACGTCCCTTTGGCAAATAAGTTACCTTTATTCCTCTCCAAAACTTTACCCCATTTGACATTCATAGAGCATAGGGATCTAAATAGTTTTAGTGAAATATGTAGACATGGGCGTGGAAATGGGAGTAGTTAGTTTTTTTCGTTTCGGAATTGCGTACTTTGCTTTGCTTTGGAGTCGACTTTGTAAAATAAATCTATCCAAGGTTTTTTATTAAAGAATACTCCTTCATTAGTTTTTACGGCAGGATTAGCGAGCAAGATGGTGGTAGCAATTCGGGCGGACCTTGCTCTGCTTGCTTGTCAAGGTCAAGGATTAAAAAAAAAACTGTAACTAATCAGTAAATGTAATGTGCAGAGGTCTTATCATGTCTGCGCTGACCATATTTTAAGTACATTTCACATTTATTTGTTACAAAAAAATTACAGCATTAGGTAAAAACAGTAAAAACCAATGCGCTGTAAAATTGAAATTATACAAAAAAAACATAAAAAACACAAAAAAGACGTTACAAAAAAAACAAATTGGTGATTTTTAGCCGTTGTCTTACGTAACAATACTCATATAATACATAAACACAAACGTCTCATTTGGGCCAATCAACTTTTTTACCGACACTAATCTGTCCGCGACATTTTTCAAACAATTGCAGATTTTTGTAAGTAACCATGGTTTTTCTGTAATTTAATAGATGGTGTACATGAATACATGCCATCCTACGTAACTTCAACCTATTAAACCGTGAAATATCTTGTTGGAAGTACGATTTTTTGGTAACGCCAGAGACAATTTTGGTAACGCAGGAGACGCCCAAAGTGTCGGTATAATAGTTGACCCATTTACGTGTTGTTTTTGTCTTATAACATATCGTTATTATGTTCAGCTTTCCCTAGCCCAAGACTTAAGAAATCTTCAAAAATTGGAATTTATGAAAAAGCTAATTTAATGTTATTCCTCAAAATGTTTCATTGCAACAATATTTCAGTCTATTTTTATAATTTTCGTACAATGAACTCCTCGTTACTAACTAAAGTATTTACACTTTACTTTCTTACTTCGTTAACATGGGCGAGAGGCGACGGCTTTATTTATCTTTAGGCGTAACTGAATGAAGGAATGCTCCCTGGAGAAAATTATTTTTATTTTTTAATATTTCCGGTATTTCGTGTAATAGATGGGACGTTTTATATTTACAGCTCCCGGTTGACCGATCATTGGTTGTTACAGAAACAGCGGATTCCACCAGCATAATTATTTAAAAAAATCTATGCAGCAGCCTTTTTTACATGCACTAAATAGATAATAAATAGAATTCAAAATTAATCAGTAGGTAATAAATAGTTTTAAGTAATCATACAAAATAGGACTGACTAGAAAAAGTGCCGTTATGACACAAAAATGACTCGTCCATTGTATAGTTAATTATCTACTAAACAAAAAAAAATCATACTATTTGTAACTACTGGACGACAAGGTGCCTAAAGTTTTGAATGCCACACTAATACTGTTAAACTACAGCAGTGATCTAGATTAACCATTTCTTGAAAGTGTCCTTAACTCTTAAAACAATATAATGGCTACCCTTACAAAAGTTCATTCTCTGATTATGATTTATTTTCGTTCCTGAAAATCGTTAATGTTAATTGATTGCACGTTGTCACTGCCATTATTAAACATTCCACAGCACCAGACATACTGTTATTATGCTATATTTAATAACTCACTTACCTACTAAATATGGTTAAGCCTGGTAAAATATCGGATTCATTACCAATCACTTTTTTATGCCCGTGCATGGTGAAAACCACTTTCAAAGTTAAATCTGCGCTTAGCGAAAATATACTTATTTATGAAAACTTAAGTTTACAGCGTAAATAAGCTTCACTTAGGGCTCTCTTCAAATAATAGTTTGCTACAGCCAAGTAGAGAAGTTACGCCTGTCTACAAGGGAGCTTATTAAATTCGTTAATTAAGTTTAAGAAAAACTGCAATTAACTCGGAGAAGAGCCACGAGATTTATTATTTTTGCTAGTTTAAAAACGCCAGTTAGTTTTTTATGTTACGTATCCAAAGAGTGCCAACGAAACCCTATTACTAAAACTCTACTGCCCGTCTGTCTCATGGTACGTCATTCTATCTTTTGAACCGTCAAATTTTTATTTGTGTTTTTGGTACTCCTTACTTGTTGGATAAATAGGTATTTTGTTTGAAAGTTCTTTTTTTTGCTTGATTAGTTTTTATTTAAAATTATGATACACTTTAAATACTTTTTAGCATTTGAAATGTTACTTTGTGTTCAAGTTGAAAAGCAAATTTACTCTTTTATTGTATAAGCAAAAGAAATAAGCAACTGGAAGCTAGTTAGGTTAAGGTTATTTACATGTAGGCCGGATAGTTATTAAGTTACAGTTTTAGAGTTTGCGAAATGAAAAGTTGCGAAATGAAACAGGTTGCCAAACGTTACGTTGCGAAAAGGCAGTACTAGAGTTTAATTACTATACCTATTCAATTAATCAAAAGCTATACAATAAGCCCAAAAGAAAGCAAAAATATGTTTACAACTTATAGTAAGTGTAAGTAACAGAATGTAAATTCAAAAACGTTCTAAAAAAAAATATTAGAATTTCAAAAGCCTATTTATTTATTTGAAAAATTAAGATGGGTTAAAGATGCAAGAGCGAGGCCCTTAAGGAGATGCACTAAACTTGTAATCCCACACTACAAAACAGCATCGTTTAAGGGGAGTTTTAAATTTGCCGCGGCTAAAATATGGAACGATCTGCCGCCACCCTTACGGGAACCTATGCCACTGTTAGCATACAAGCGGTTAGTCAGGACACACCTTATGAATAGCCAAAGCGGGTTTCACTCTCCCTCATAACGATAAGCTAAAAGACACAGCGATTACGCAGTACATACACCCACAGTGATCACGCACACCCGCAGCATTACACACACCCGCAGTAATCACACACACACACACCCACAGCGATCACGGACACCCACATGCATATACCTACTCAGGCGCATGCACAAATACGCAACACAGCACCCACCACATTTATTTTTTATTTTTATATGGTTATTGCATTGGTTGAGGTACAAATGAGGTACATACCGTACATATTTACACAGCGTACAAAATTTTCGGGTAGCGACCGTCCCTCTTCTAGGGATCAATCTGAAAACCAGCGCTGGGCATGCCTAGCATACGCTGAGATTGGGACCCATTGCCTAAAATTCTTAGTGTTTTTAGTTTTTAATAATTCGTTTTTATTCTAAATTTTATTGTATGTTTTATATTTTTTGTGAGTGAGTGTGTGAGTTTTTTTTTGGCAATAAAGATTATTTTACTTACTTTACTTTAAAAACGTTTCAACTCTATATGAGACGCAACACAATTTATTTTCCATTTTTTCAAACTCTTTTCATATTCTGCCATTATGAAGGTATTTTCATATTTTCACCTACGAGCTACGTAGTCAGCTAAATTAATACGGTATGTTTATTACGTGCAATGTATTTATATATTCTGATACTGAGCCACAAGTAATAATTAAAGAAAAAACTTAGTTACAGGTCTAAAATATCAAGTGCGTTTGTGTAGCTTGGGGCAAAGTCTATTAATTTACCAATAGAAAGACCAAAAACTCATTTAGACACAGGATATACATACCGGTATTATATTTTTAACTTTGATTACAAATTACAGTCCTCACTAATCGTACAGGCGATCCCATGAACATTGATATCGATTTTAAAACTATTTACATTATATGATTGAGTAAAATTAGTGAGTCTTAGTGCTATAAATTATACTTAGTGATGTGTAATAAAAAAAGTAAAAAAAAGTAAAAAGTCAGTAGTAAGTTGTAAGTAAAGTCTTGGGATAAGTCCGCCTTTGTATAAGTATCTCAAAGTTTGCCAATTGTGTTTTATTTATTTTTCTTTTGTACAAAAAAAAGTTTACATACATACATACATACTTTTATGTCAATGTTATATGCCGTTAAACCTTAACTACAGATACTGCCAAAATAATGTTTGTGTCAGCAGAGCTTTTAGACCAAAGAATAAGTAGAGGGATGGTTAAAAAGTAGCACCGAATTCCGAAGTCTGTTGCCACCACATGCAAATTGTGTGAGATCTTTCCGATTTTGTCACTTTACAGTTTAAGTGCTGTACCTACCTAAATACCCCAAATGTTCAACCAGTTAGGCAATAGTACAGTCATAAACTAACAAATGAAGAATTTAATGTATTTTACTTCTCACTCATTGTTATCAAGGTAAGTCCAAAATGATGATATAACCATCCGTTTAGTCTTTAGTCTATAGGTACTCTTTGTGACGCCAGTGCCCACTTCAAGGATGCAAATTAACTGCTACGTCTCTCGTTATAGGTACTGCTATACCCCTCTACACCGCTGTACCGTTAAGCATAAATTAAGTTACGAACACTATACTCTACGGACAATTGCTGGCCAAGTATCATTAGAATAAAAAATTGTAAGTCCTGCCTCTACCATTGTACATAAAGCACTAATGACAAGAAAACAACGCGGATGCTTTTCGCCTTTCATCAATTAGCTGTTGTGACGTAATCGCATAGACCACGATAAAATTTAATGGTATATTGTGTGAAGTTCCCATTCCGCATTGGGCCCACGTGGGGACTTCGGCCAAAGACCTTTCTATTTAAGAGATGATCTGTACCCCGCTGTAAGACGTATATAGGTCGACACGATGAAGATTATGAAATATAGCAGTCTTTATGGATTTGTGCTAATTTCAATGTATGTATTAAAAAGTTCACAGTAGAAACATACCTACCCCTCCTCGCTACTAGGTATCACCCAAAGATGTTCCATAAACTGGATAGTAAATCATGCCCAAGGGTACTTGTAGAGACTGCAGGTCCTTTTTATTTTAAAAGAGCTGTTCATAATTAAAATTACTTTGGTTTAAAAACGTCTCTTGTTTCGAGAGAATACAATATTAATAATTTTAATATATTTATTAGATGCATAAGACCGACTACCCAAGTTCTGTTCTTTTTAATGTTTTAAATTTCGATATTCTCCAATAAAACATCAAAATATGAAATACAAACTTCTTGTAGGCAGCCATTTGCCAGTATTATTTCAAAGTACCGAATTACGCATTTTAATCATAAAGTATCTGGGCAACCGAGCTTTTCTCGGAGTTTTTTTTTGTTATGTTTTTAGCCGACTTCATTTTTAGCATTAAGATAAGCATTTACATTCAGAAAGTATCATTTGGTAAAATGGACCTGATGAAGAAGACCGTAGATGACCAATGGAACTCGTCAAAGCTAAGTAATGCTCGCTCGTCAATAAACGATCATGATTAATATAACTAGATAAGCGACTAAGAAAAAGTTTAAGTCAATGATTCCTTCGAACTGATGGTAGGCAACGTAACTCTGTTATAAAATAACGTAACTAAGCCTTGTTTGGGCTTAATTGAATCGTTGTGAGATTTACTTTGGCTACAAATCACTAAAAAGTGAGAAATAAAGATTTTTTTTTACAAAAAAGTAAAACAGACTGAAAAAAAAAATAACAAAAAATGGAACCGACTACAAAACCCTTGAAAATATTTTGCTAGGTACCTACTAGCTCGAAGTCGGTGACTCAGCACGACCCAGCAGGATGGATTCAAAGCCATACTATGTAGATGAGGTAGACGGCTATTGTTCCATTCCTGCTGGCTCGTGCTGTCACCGACTTCGAGCTAGTAGGTACCTAGAAAAATATTTTCAAGGGTTTTGTAGTCGGTTCCATTCTTTGTTATTTTTTTTTTGGAGTCAGTTTTACTTGTTTGTTAAAAAAAATCTTTTTTATAAATACGTATTTAAAAAAGCTTTAAAAGTAAAACACAGATACAGATATTTTATAATTAAAGTGCGCAGTTCGATACTTTGACAACTACTTTGCCTAAATTTCACACGGTTTAACGACCTTCGCGTACAAAGACATGTATAAATTTGATTCAAGTTCTGAAACTGTGCGATATTCCACGAAGGAAAGCGCCCTTTGTGTCAATGCGGGACGGGACTTTGTATCAATGTATGTAGCGTAGTACGTATTCGTTGAAGCGGTTAATATTGTAGCATTTAGATATAGATAATCGTAAATGCTGTCATATAACTTTTTTTATCCATTTTGTTGGATAGGTACTTTAAATTATTTATTCGACGCAATGCCACTTAATAAAGGTCACTTTATTTTTACGCCATTTTACCCGGCCCTGCACTGTTATCATTCACTACCTTCTAGCAAAATTCCGGTTATCATCTGAGCAACAAACCATTGAACTGCAGATTGACATTCGGCTTATCTTGGCTACCACAATTTCTTCTACCCATCTGCGACCATCTATCATCGGCCATCTTTCGTTCTTTAGTTAGATACGTTATCCTGTTTCCAGTATCCTAAAATCGTTTACTACTAAAAATTCAATAAAATAAAAGTAAATATCCAAAATTTAACGCAATCGCAATATTAACGCTATCGTAATTAAATAAGATTTTAGTAAAAATTTCATTTTTAATGCAATATTTTTTTGCTGAGTGTATTTTTTGTTGACTGTACTTGCATTGTCACCCAAACTACATTTGCATACCAAATTTCAAGTCGATTCCATTAACTGTTGAAGAGTTCCATCCTGCGGAGACGATTCTGGCCGGACTACCAGGATGTCACTACCAGATTATTGTATTGTCACGCAATTTACATAAGTATGCGAAATTTCAAGACAATCCAACTAGTAGAATTGGGTCAAATTTAAATTGCAATATTTGACTCTCACATATATATGTCACAGGGAAATGATAAAAACAGGGATTTATTTTGATCAAATTCCTCAGATGATCAAGTCCCGGGAGATGATAAAAAACATCGCGTTGTAGCATTTCCCTGGAATTAAGTGATTTGATCAAGTCTCCGAGCCTTTTAAGGGGAATGATACAATTATGCAATGGCCGATGGATTTCTTCATTTCCCTTAGCAATTTGATCAAAACCCTGAGCTGTTTTAGGGAAAAGATAAAACGAGTTATTTAAGTCAACTAGATTCGAACATTTTACTAAACACGTCTAGTCATCATCCCAGCCTATATACGTCCCACTGCTGGGCACAGGCCTCCTCTCAGGAGGCAAAACACGTCTAGTGATTTGATCAAATTCCTAAACTATGTGGGGATTTGACCAAATACGATCAAGAAATAATATGATCAAGTCCCGGGAGATGATAAAAAAAACATCGCGTTGTATCACTTCCCTTTCGGAATACAGTGATTTGATCAAGTTTCCGAGCCGTTTTGGGGGAATGATAGCCCAGTTTTTATCAAATCCCTATACATAATTTATTGAATCAGGCGTTACTTTGCGGAGGTCCATATCAATGAACTAAAATAATTTCCTTGCTCACCCGCGACCTTACGATAGCTAAGCTTATGCAAAATATGCGTGTTCATGCAGTTCCTCCACCTCCACACTGTAAGAACACACACAAATCACACAAACCCATCTATCACCACCACCACACTACACTGACGCGTTTCGAACTCAACCAGAGCTCATCTTCAGAGTGACACAACCGTACACCATGCTACCAGTTGTTAGACTAACGAACCACAACCACCGTTTTAACTTCAAGGTAGGTAGGTAGGTAGTGGTTAGATAGTTTTGAAGGACGGTTAAAAAATTTATTAATAATTTGTGGGTAGTTTTGTTTTGTTTCATAAAACGTATGTGGGTACTTGGGGAGTTACAGTGATAAGTTAAAACGGTGGTTGTGGTTCGTTAGTCTAACAACTGGTAGCATGGTGTACGGTTGTGTCACTCTGAAGATGAGCTCTGGTTGAGTTCGAAACGCGTCAGTGTAGTGTGGTGGTGGTGATAGATGGGTTTGTGTGATTTGTGTGTGTTCTTACAGTGTGGAGGTGGAGGAACTGCATGAACACGCATATTTTGCATAAGCTTAGCTATCGTAAGGTCGCGGGTGAGCAAGGAAATTATTTTAGTTCTTTAAATCCCTATACATCATCATCATCATCGCCTATATAATATACGTCCCTCTGCTAGGCACAGGTCCTTTCTTGGGTGATAGGGAATGTGAATTAGTCCCCACGCTAGCCCAGAACGGATTCGCATACATCCTTGAATTTCTTCGCAGATATATGCAGATTTCCTCACGATGTATTCCTTCACCGAAAAGCTAACATAACTATCAAATTATATTTTGTACATACTTAAGTTCCAAAAAACTCATTGGTACGAGCGGGGGATCAAGCCCGCGACCGCCGATTGACAGACTATACAGTTTTAGAAATACGTATTATTTAGTGACATGAAATAATAAGCATACAAAGATACAAAATATGTATTCGGTAATCATTTTGGTAACATGTACATGTTGTACACATACACAATAATAATCAAAATATTCAAATAATCAACAGCCAAAACATATTGCCTTTTAAGCTAAACGTCCGAAATTTTACCTATTAAGGAAAATGTCCGAGTGCTCGACACAGAACACAGCTCAGGGATTTGAACAAAACCACAGAATAAGTAATAGTACAAGTACAGAAGTTCTCTCTTTTGATATTAACGAAAGCCGCCATTTTATATGCCTACGTAATTTTTATTAGCAATATCACCGCGCACCACCAAGCAACATTGAATTCTAGTGCTGCGCGCGAAGGTTATTATTCTACACCTACGTTTTGGTTTAGGATAGGGTTGTAAATCAATAAAAAAATAATACTCACATATAACTTAAGAGTAAATTCGGACAAATACTTAGTTTTCTAGCATTTTTAAATTGACGCGCGTACGATCTCCGACGGTCACAAAATTGATAATTGTACAAGGTCGCGTGCTGAATGTGTCATCGGCTGCCTCAAAGGTTTTATACACCCGCAGTGGGCATTGATAAATCGCGAATTACCTATCTGTTCTTTTGTCGCACTCGCACTTAATATGGTTTCGAACAGAATTGGGTTAGTTAGTGTAATGTTATGTACAGAATAGAAAAATAGTAAGAATTTTAGTGTTACAATTAATGAATTTTTCATGAATTTCCAAAAAAAATTAATTCATGTTCAGATAACATTATGTAGTTTCCATACTGTTTAGTGTGGCCATACATATACTGTTTCAGCACTCAAACTGTACAATTTAAATATATACCTACTCCTCATCCCAAAAATCGAAACACCACGCTATTTCATGATGGATATTCTAATATCCTCACGAAAATCACACAGCTACACAGAGTTACGCAGTGCGACTAGTTCGAGCGAGACTGCGAACATGCCATAGCCCTAGTGAGTTAACCCACGCCGGCGTGGGGTGTTTTGATACTTACAGAATCTCACCTATATCGCGGAGTGCGCCGCGCCTGGCTAAACGCTAAGAGAAATGATGAAATCGATCGGCCATTGCTATAATTCTTCTATTCCCCCAAAACGGCTCGGAGACTTGATCAAATCACTGAATTCCGCAAGGGAAGTGATACAACGCGATGTTTTTTTTATCATCTCCCGGGACTTGATCATATTATCTCTCGATCGTATTTGGGCAAATCCCTACATAGTTTAGGACTTTGATCAAAATAACTAGACGTGTTTAGTAAAATGTTCGAATCTAGTTGACTTAAATAACTCGTTTTATCTTTTCCTTAAAACAGCTCAGGGATTTGATCAAATTGCTCAGGAAAATGAAGAAATCCATTGGCCATTGCTATAATTCTATCAGTCCCCTAGAACGGCTCAGAGACTTGACCAAATCACTGAATTCCGCAAGGGAAATGATACAAAGCGATGTTTTTTTATCATCTCCCGGGACTTGATCATATCCCTGAGGAATTTGATCAAATCCCTGTTTTTATCATATCCCTGCGACATATACATACAAAAAATACATTGCAAGTTAAAAAAAAAACTTTTAGAATTCTATAAACTCACCATGTACCTAGCCTTGATTAACCTTTCTGGGCGTACTTTAGTGACTTCAAAAATATACAGTATTGTAGGCCGCTCGGGAATCGTACACCGGCGACCAGTACCTAGTTTAAAATAAACAGCAGTCTTGCTTGCCCACAAACTAGGTCCAGTGCTATGCTATGATAAACAAAAACAAAGATGGACAAAGTCTCACAACACAGACCCGAGGCAAATATTGTTATAGGTCACAAATATTTAATTTGGCCCCAGTTCAAAGGTGCTTTTGCAGAATTTGCAGGTTAATAAATTTACAGCCTGTCGCAGTACGTGTGAAATGTTGGTGTTTTTTGCAAACTGAGTATTTCTCTTATATAATTTGCAAGTTATTTTTTAACGACTAACTTTAACAGCATGTGCTTATTTTACAAATACTTTTGTCTGAATTTTACCGCGACATATTAACTTTTTAATATAAATGCAAATTTAAGCAATGCATAGCTTTTTGGTTTACAATGGACACTTTGAAATTTATATAAAAGTTTCAACAGTTTTTTTGAGCATAAACCTTTTTTTTACTTACTTGTTTACTTAATACCGCAATCGAGAAGCATAAAAAAGGGAAATGCTATAAATAAACGAGCTGTAGACACATAGTTTTATTTAGTGCTCCGTCGTGGCATAATGAGGTGTTCCAATTGCAAATCTGAATGCTTACTAAGACAAGAATAATAAATCACTATAGTTATTGAACGACGGAATAAATAGGTAGGTATACATATTATGCTATCGCATTTCCGTATAACTACTTGAGTAACACTGATAGTGCTTTGTTACGTGTTTCCATGTTTTTCTTTAGCAGAAATTTCGTAGGTATTAAATAAATATCATGGGACACTTGAGACCAATTGACCTAAACCCAAACTAAGCAAAGCTTGTACTATGGATACTAGACATTATATAGATAAATACATACTTGAATACATTATGAAACATCCAAGACCCGAGAGCAAACATTCGTATTATTCATACAAATATCTGCCCCGGCCAGGAATCGAACCCGCGACCTCAAGTTTCGTAGTCAGGTCCTCTAACCACTTGGCCATCCGGTCGTCTATTGTCTGTTTTGTTTGTATATTTTTTAAAGCCCGGCCACATGCTAGAATTACTATTTTAGCATGAGTCATCGCCACTTGTCGCTTTCAATAATGAACATTTTCACAACGCATCAAAGTGTGACCGCAATCCTACTAAAATTATAAAATGTGGAAAATTGTGAGTGAGTGAGTTTGTGAGTGAGTGAGTATGTTTGTTACTTCTTCACGCTGAAACTGCTGCACGGATTTATATGAAATTTGGCAAAAAGTAAGTTTTTAACCTGGATTAAAACATAGGATACTTTTTATCCCGATATTCCTACGGGATAGGGATAAAATCTCTTAATAACAACCGCTGGGCTTAGAGTCATGAAATTTGGTATGTAGGTAGCTGGACGTCTGGACTAACACATAGGCTACTTTTTATCCCGATGTTTCCACGGGATAGGGATAAAATCTCGAAATAACAACCGCTGGGTTTAGTCATGAATTTAACATGGGTGTTCTAATTTAACGTCAATGAAAACCACGATGTAATTTTAGGGAATTCCCACGAGAATTTAATAAAATCCCGGAATTACAATTCAACTGCTGTATTTAATGATTTACGCGTGCGAAGCCGCGAGTAAACGTTAGTAGGTAATATTCGTTTAAAAATATATCAGAGACAAGTGGTCAAGATATTTGAAGGTTCCTTTGATATTTGTCTGAGTTTGTCTTTGTACATATTATAGGTATGTCAACGTTGATCAATTGTTTTTGTTTACTTCTTTTGTACAATAAAGAGTTTACATACATATGTACATACGCACATACATGCATATTGGCTCTGACATCTTCTGATACGTACATTACTTTTAATTACCAAAACTGTATTGCGATTTTATTCTTAAAAAAATGTTCATCCTGCTTATAATACAAAAAAACCGGCTAAGTGCGAGTCGGACTCGCGCACGAAGGTTTCCGTACCATTATCTATACAACATTAGACATTAGCAAAAAAAAAACACGTTTTTTGTATGGGAGTCCTCCTTAAATATTTATTTTATTTTAATTTAATTATTTATTTTTAAAGTGAATATACGAACTAAATATTCTATGAATATTTCAACCGTCTACCTATTGCCGTAATATCGAGCAAAAAAAACTGCAAAGAGCGTGTCGGACACGCCTGGAATAGGGTTCCGTAGCCATTAAAAAAAAATATTTTTCTAAGAATTTCGTATTTTGTACGGCATATTTTAAGTTTAAGTATATTTTATACCTTAGGCTACTATTTACTCTTAAACTACTAATAATTCGCAAGAAAACTTAACCGTTATAGTTTTCCTTGTAAGTTTGATATAATTAGTACCATCCTAAATATTTTCAATTTTTTCCTCCCATCGGTTAAGATTTTAGAGGGGGGACGCTCGATTTTAATGAAAATTTGCACTTTAAAGTTGAACATTTTGCAAACAAATTTTCTGAATCGAAAAATCGTTTTAGCCTAATGGTTTTCAAGTACCTATCTAACGATAGCCCACACTACAAGATTGGATGAAAAAAAAAACATCCCCACTTTACGTCTATGGGAGGTACTTTAAAATATATG
Organism: Choristoneura fumiferana; assembly: GCF_025370935.1. Classification (NCBI taxonomy): domain Eukaryota; kingdom Metazoa; phylum Arthropoda; class Insecta; order Lepidoptera; family Tortricidae; genus Choristoneura; species Choristoneura fumiferana. The sequence goes on from NC_133492.1 coordinate 8,873,330, forward strand.
TTTTTTTATTTTTTTAATGTGCCATTTGGTCGGCATAATTTACGTATATATTCGTACAAAATTACAGCTTTCTAGCATTAATAGTCCTTGAGCAAAGCCGCGGACGGACAGACAGACAGAGATGGCAAAACTATAAGGGTTCCGTTTTTGCCATTTTGGCTACGGAACCCTAATAAAGAATCTCACTTCACCAGATAATGATAATTTTCGATACCGGATATCAATAATTCCCGCACAACAAGGGCAAAAATATATTATACTACACAGCAAATAATCTCATAAATCAAACTACTCGCAATAGGCTAAAAGAAGTAGAATCATTTTAATACCTTCATTAGGTCCTAAATTAGTGTAATCTGAGTTTGCCCCTTTCCAGGAGGTGTGCGAAATTTTTGCTCTTTTTCCAGTTTTTTGCTTCTTGCACAAAAACGGTAAGTACCTACGTCTACCGGAAATGTCATGTAAAATTTTGCGGCGAATGAGCATCTAAAACACCAAATTCAGTTCAATGATACAGCCGAAATCAAAGATTACAAACCGAAACTCTTTTCGATTTGTGATCTAGCAGGCTAAACGAACAAAAATTGCCCCCGACGACGGATTTGGTAATTCTTTCAGGTACTGGCAGGCCCTAGGAATATAATATTTTAATATCAATCATACATACGTCGAAACAAGAGTGCGAGATAGGTACATGTTCTTGAAGCAATGGATGCCCAACTTAGCAGTTATAAGGGTTACGACAAACCAAATGGAATCAAGCCTTAAGACCGGATTAATGATCGCCGAAGTAACTAACATAACAAGTAACTAATATTGTAATAGACTTTGACAAATGCTTTAATCCACCAGGGAAATCAATGTAAGAGGCGTCGCCGCAGAGACCTAAGTTGCTAGGTTATTTTCTGACTTCCGTTTCGCAGCACTGAATTAGAAGTGAAGCTCAGAAAACGTGCTTATTATTTCCTGTGCAAACCACTCGTTTCATAAATGCAGAATGGATTTCTGCTACAGCCTTGGTCTCAACCTTTCATGTTTCAATTTATCTCATTGAGCCATACAGCCTTAGGGGCCGTAAATTACGTATTCTGTGCTCTTTAAATTGTCAATTCGCTTCATTCCTGACTGACAATGACTCCTTTTTTAACATATTTCAGGAAGAAGAATTTCTTCCTTTTTTCTCCTGACTTCAAAAAAGGAGAAATAAATATAGTGTTTATGTACCTATATACTTTTAGCGAAATTTGTAAAAATTATGGTCGGATTATAGAAGCCGTGGTGGCCTAGTGGTTTGACCTATTGCCTCTTAAGCAGAGGGTCGTGGGTTCAAACCCCGGCTTGCACCTCTAAGTTTTTCGAAATTCATGTGCGGAATTACATTTGATATTTACCACGAGCTTTGCGGTGAAGAAAACATCGTGAGGAAACCTGCACAGACCTACGAAGCAATTCAATGGTGCGTGTGAAGTTCCCAAACCGCACTGGGCCCGCCTGGGAACTATGACCCAAGCCCTCTTGTTCTGAGAGGAGGCCTGTGCCCAGCAGTGGCACGTATATAGGCTGGGATGGGATGGATGGTCGGATTTGGGAAATTAATTTCTCATTTAAAAGAATCCCGCCCAAAAGATATGATCTTATTCACATTTGAAGTTTATTATTTTTTAACTGATTTCAAAAAATGATAAGGATGAATAATCGACTTTACCTTTGTGTTTTTCTATATATGTTGACTAATTTCGCCATCAATTTTAAATCAGTTTTCAAAACTCACTGACTGAAAATATTTTTTTGGTAAAAATGAAATTTTTAAATACAAGTTTTTTTTGCTGACTGTATTTTTGTTGACTATTCTTGTACTGTCACCCAAACTACATTTGCATACCAAATTTCTAGTCGATGCCATAAACCGTTGAAGAGTAAGAGCTGCATCGAAGCCCTTAAGGAGAGTCAATGTTTTTGACCTCTTTGTATGTTACTTATTTAAAAATCATCCAAATATTAGATTCTGACTAAAGAAGATCTTTCAACCAAATTGAAACATTCAAATTCAAATCATTTATTCAGTAAATAGGCCGCAATAGGCACTTTTACACGTCATTTTTTTTAAACTACCAGCGCTTTCAGAAAGACCATCTTGCCAAGAAGAATGCGCCGCCAGAAACTTGGCCGAAAGTCATTTTTTTTTCAAAATAAAAAAAAATACAAAAAATAATAATAATGCAGGGATGTATGGGGTCCCTTAGTTACAAAACTAAGCACTAACTATATCTACGTTCAGTGGAAGTGTAGAATGCTTCCACCGTCATAAATAAAAAAAAAAAAATACATTTCAGGTCAAGTAACCATTAAGAGAAGTCTCTTGGTTCCATTCTCCATACAAACGTAGTCCCGCTCTCATTTGAAAACTAGGCAACAGAAATAGATGAAACTTTGTAAGTATCGACGATGTAATTATCGAATGCCTGTGATTTTCAGATTTTGAAATCAGAATGACAGGAACTCATAAGTCGACAAAAAAGATGTCAACTTTGCACGAGAATTACAGACTAATAGAGCATTTAAAAAAAAAAAAAAAAACCACAGGCATACAAAATATAATGAATATCTTGATTGTAAAATATCATGGCTGTGCTATACTTTTCGTATAATATGAGGACAACGAAACCCAAAATTCAACCGCCCAAATCTAGAAATGCCTACAGCGATATAAATTACGGACGTCGTTGCGGAAGGCATGGGGGGGACGGCTGCGAGCGTTTATGTCACGAGCGATAAAGACAGCAATAACTAACGCGGCCGCGCGGCCAGCATGGAAACTTCTCTTAAGCTTTTCCGAAGGCAAGCTTACGTCTGCCGCCCCCAAAGTTAGCTCACACGCACTCATGTCATACTCTCTTGTAAGACTCAGTGGTGCTGTAAGTCAACGTTTTGTGGTAGTGTCAATCTTCCTTACTAGTTACTATCAAACACAATTACTTACAATCCACAACATTTGCATTCAATGAATGATCTTAGATATAGCAGAGGATTGACCAAAATTTAAAGTAAAAATAATACCTCAATAAACTTTTATTGACCTTTACGTATAAAACAAGCTTCGGCATAATGTAACTCCTTATCAGAAACATCTTTCCAATGTAAAATTGAGGGGAGTTTAGCCCGAGGGCTCTTGGTGTGCCGTGAAATATTGGAACAGGGACCTTCTTTGCTTACCACCCGTGTATAATTGTATAAAATTACTTATCTATTTGTAATATCTATTCTTCGAAATAAAGTAAAGGATTTATCAAGTCTTCATTTCACTTCAAAATTGGGTTCGGATCTTCTGAAATGTGATCGACAGAGACAGTCCTTGGATACAAATTAGTCTTAAATACTAAATCCAAAAGGTATGGAGGACACTATTGCTATTGCTTACCCACTACTGTCTGGCTGTCTGTCTTTTAAATCATAACATGTATACCAAGTATACTATAGCTGCTAATAGAGAATAATAGGAAAAAAAAAAAACAAATTCAGTTAATAATCGGTTCGGTAATATGGAACCCGACATGCGTTAGTCTGTCATGAGTTGTTCTTGTTCTCATTTATAAACTTAATCGCACTTGAGCTCTGGAGAAAAAAAACATTGAAATATGATAAAAAATTGTTTACACTAATAATTTTTAAATTCGTTGTACTTTTTCATTTATTTTGATACATGTGGGTTCTTTGTCGATAATATCACAAAAAACGGGCATGATGTTTTTAAAAGAACTTTCAAAAACTAAAACTGATGATACTTCAATCTTAAGCATGATTACTAAACTTGACGTCATATGAAGCTTACGTCTTTGCAAACTCTCAAAGTAATATTACTTTTTACGCTATGAAAATCACGGTTATTTGACTAACTACCTACTTCTAGCTTAAGGCCACATTACGCTAATTACTGAGCACACGACAGTCTTTATTTAATATGCATACTCATAATCTTAGGTACTTATGAATTTTATGATGCTTAAGTTGCTCTTAAGATTCAGATAATGGTGCAATGTGCCTTCGTTGGAAATAAAAATGGATTTTCTAAATATAACGAAAGTTATCTGTTTAATATATTTTTCTTTATTGATACATTAGAAGAATATGATGAGAAAAATGTGATACTGGAAACACAAACCTACTCAGAAGAAGCTGGGTCGCTCGCCGGACTAACAAGTCCACACTCAGAGCTAAACAGACAACTAAAATAAATCAATCAATCAATCTTAATGAAACGAAGAAATAAGATTTATTATTATTATTATTATTATTAATTTCAGAAAAATTAGTACAAATAAAAAGTAAGTACAGTTTAAAGCTAATAAAGAAAAACAAAATCGATGAAAGAAACGCAAAAAAATAAAGGAAGTTGCACTCGCATACTGAGATATTTAGTATGTTATGCCTATTATGATAAACTGATAGATCGACTACCAGACCGTTTTAGCAAAGTAATGAAGTCCTATCCTGTGCAAACACAATACTACAAAAAATTAATTAAGCAAGATAGGGACATTGATATCAAATAAAAACAGTAAACGATTTTTGAAGTTTGTAAACACAATAAGGTAAATGAAAACAAAACCATCAAGGAAAAGATGTTATTTATTTTTCATCGTGATGTGATAATTTAAAATCGTTAACACGATTTCTTTCCTCCGCTCGAGAACGTGTTAGTCCTAGCAGACGTTTTAATTAAAACTCTAGAATCTCGCACACAAATAGCTGTTGATTCCGGCGCTCACAAATTTAAGCATTTCTTTACGATAATGCTAAGATACGACATAATTAATTAGCGGTGGCTTTAATTTGCCACAAGTTTTTAATTAAGGGTATTAAAATAAAACTTTTGTGACTTTTGTAATTGATTAGTTAGTATACCAGTTCATAGGTGCTAAGCCTCTAATGGGTTTAATAATGTTTCGGCGAATAACGTTTGGCAACCTGTTTCATTTCGTAACTTTTCATTTCCCAACTGTTTAATATTTCTGAAACTGTAAATATTTCAGGATTTTTATAAAACTAACCTAACCTAACCTAAAAGGTTCTGCACGATGGCCTTGAAATAAATCCTGAATTATTTACAGTTTTAGAGTATGCGAAATGAAAAGTTGCGAAATGAAACAGGTTGCCAAACGTTACGTTGTGAAAAGACAGTACTCGCTCTAATGACACGGTAGCTTCTAAGTATTATTCGTTATTCATAAACGCTTAATATTAACTTGCCATCAACTCGATACTTCATTTGTCACTTTGACATTTGCCTGACCCATATAATTATAGACAATACCTAACTTTTCTTATGCTTTTGTGTGAATAAGGATAATATGTTCACCTTTATTGTATAACTTTTCACGACACTGCTCAAAAATGTGGCTATAGTAACCTAATCCCAATACACAAATTGCTTATATTTCTACATTTAACAACTGACTTATTTATGGCTCGCAAAACACGAGGACGTTACCCTAACTAGTCGTTTCTAAAAATATACGTGTGAATGCCATAAGAACACAAATTTTAACGGCTGAAAGCGCAAGCCCTTATGAACGTAAATTTGTAGGTATTTGTAGTAAAAAAAAAATTTTTTTTCATACAAATTAATTCGGCACGCAATGTATCGATAACAAAGCTAGCAACTGACACTAACATTTGCTGCCTCTCTGAAACGGTACATTGCTGCTCTAGAAAATAAAAAATAATTAATTTTACCTACTCTTCGTTAGGTTATATTTTTTCGATAAAACTGTTCTCAAGCTATCGTTAATTAATATTTATGTTCTTATGCATGTCACACGTAACGTTGTATATCTCATAGCACGATACGTTTTTTTTTATATATTTCAGAACAATTTTCTCGGCCTGCTGAAACAACAATTGAACCAATCAAAACTAATCTTCTGCTGCGTGTGATAGTAAATTGACCAATGAGGATGCGTTATTTATGACTTTTATGAGGTGTTGTTTTTTTTTAAACGCATAATAATATGCACAAAATGCTTGAATTTTTTAAGTATGAAAAAACGCCACAGTTTTCACTCCTTTCAGTCATAGTTTTAAACTCGGCGTTCACATATGAATGCAGTGAAACATTTGCAAGGAATAAATGATTTTAAGACTGTTATTTTTATAATTGCTAACAGTGGGATAATACAGAAAGCAAACAAAACAAGTACTTTTTGTTTGCATTGTTTAACGTTGATTATTTTCTTGAAGCCGTCGAGTCGAAGATAACGAGGGCTCTTTCAAGGCGCTGCCTCATTTCCCAGCAGGATTCTTTATTTTTAATTTTAGGCCTCTGACTTTATTTTAAATGCATCTAATGATATTACCACCCGAGGGATTAAAAGTTGTTAAGAAATATTCAGAGGGGCAGATTCTTAGTACTGTTTTATTGCTTAAAAAAATTTGATATTTTTGTTTTCAGAATATATTATTTTTACTAATTACACTAAACGATAGAGATTAGGAAAAAAAAATAGATACTTAAGTAAGAAAACTAGTACTTTAAATTTTTTTTTCAAGTCGATTTCAATTTGTTATTTTTAGGTAAAAAATACGTGAAAATTGTTACTTTAACACGATTTCAACTTATTCAAAGTATATTGGATTCTTAGCATTTAACTAATAAAATAATAAGAATAATGTAACAAGAAATACTTACATATTTTTAAGGATCATTTTTTAATTAGGTCAAATACGTGATTCGTGAATGTTTTATTTTCAAAATGTCTACTACTCATTGCTGCTATTTTCGTCACGTTTTGTATAAAAAAAAAATGGAACAGAAATCTATATATATAAAAGGCAAAAGTGATTGACTGATGTATCAACGCACAGCCCAAACCGCTAGGTCTAGGGATTCCAAATTTAGCACGTAGGTTCCTTTAATGGTCTAGGGGTGCACTAAGAAAGGATTTTTCAAAATTCACCCTCTAAGGGGGTGAAATGGGGGTCCAAAGTTAGTATGGGGAAATAAGATTAGTTAGACTATTCATTCGAAACTTCACAGGAGTACTCTTAACAATAAATAAGTAAACACGTGTTTCAGATTTTTGAGAATTTAACCCCTAAAAGGGGTAATGTGGTGGCAACGTCAATCGGAAATCAATCGTTGATATATCAACGCACAGCCGAAACCTCTGGACGTAGAGACTTAAAATTTTTCACATAGATACCTTATACAATGTAAGCATCCACTAAGAAAGGATTTTCGGAATTTTCTTACGGGAACAGGAAAAAACGGGATTTATATATTCGATTCCGAGTGACCCTATCTCAGTAACTATAATAACTAGACTCTTTAAATTTGATTCACAAGTAGGTATTACATTAATCAAAACATCGATTTCAGGATTTTTGGAAATTCCCACGGGATAAGGAAAAAACGGGATTTATATATTCAGTTTAATGGAATCCTATGAACTATAATTACTAGACTCTTCAAATTTGGCATAGAAGTAGGTCATTTAAAATAAAAAAACAGTTTTAAGGATTTTGGGAACTCCCACGGGATAAGGAAAAATGGGATTTATATTCAGTTATGGAATCTATTTTTCGTTTTGCTGGTCCTAGAAACTGATATTTAGCATTTAGGTTCCTTGAGAGTGTTGGGGAACACTATAAAGAATTTCCTGAAATTCTGACGGGAACGGGAAAAATGGGAATTTTCGAGTTACTGGTCGTAGAAGGCTGCAATTTGGCATGTAGTAGGTTGCTTAAGGAGTGAAGAGAACATTAAGAAATTTCCCGAAATTCCCACGGGAAAGGAAAAAACGGGATTTTTCGTTTTACTGGTCCTAGAAAGCTGAAATTCGGCATGTAGGTGTTTGGGGAGTGTAGGGGAGCGTTAAGAGAGGGCTTTCAAAAATTCGCACGGGAACGGGAAAATACGGGATTTTTCCTTTACTGATCGTAGAAAACTCAAATTTAGCATTTAAGTTCCTTGGGAGCGTAGTAGCACTACAAAAGAATTTCCCGAAATTGTGACAACAGGAAAAAACAGGATTTATCGTTATACTGGTCGTAGAAAGCTGAAATTAAGCATGTAGGTTGCTTCGGGAGTGTAGAAAAGCATTAAGAGATAATTTGCCGAAATTCTCACGGAAAAAGGAAAAAAATGGGATTTTTCGTTTTACTGGTAGAAAGCTGAAATTCGGCATGTAGGTTGCTTGGGGAATGTAGCATTGAGAGAGGACTTTCCAAAATCATACGAGAATGGGGAAAAACAGGATTTTTCGTTTTACTGGTCGTAGAAAGCTGAAACTTGGCAAGTGGGTTCTTTGGGGAGTGGAGGGGAACAATAATTGAGCATTTTCTGAAATTCTTATGGGAACGGGAAAAAACAGGATTTTGCGTTTTACTGGTTGTAGAAAGCTAAATTTCAAAATCAAAAGTTTATACTGCACGTACACTGATCGTAGAAAGTCAATCTGTGTTACCCCAATTTAACGCGAGCGAAGCCGCGGCAAAGCTAGTCATTAAATAAGAATAAATATATTTTAGACTTTTCCCACCACCTTATCTCCACTAACCACCACCACTTACCGCCGTGTCAGTCGTTTTGTATCTTATATATAATTTCACATGTAACTTTCATGAACGTAAACCGCCCGTGACTGAAATTAGAAACAAAAGCATTATATTCACACGTTAATAATTTCAGCATGCGACGTTACTTATTAAATTCTCGCGCTTATATATCAAGCAAAAGGTAGTAGACGTCTAGCCCGAAGCAAAGTCTTTACAAAATTAGGGTTTCCTTCTCAAAATGCCAACACAAAGCTCAGGAATGTTAATGGTCTGACACATACAAGCCATTCCATAAATAGAGCCAGAAATAAACAATGAACTACTATTAATCATTTTTGAGGTCACCAAAGCAGCTAAGAGTGAGTAAAGTAATCAGAACTTTCTTCCAGCGTTTTTGTTCTAAGAAAATTAACTATTTTTCTTAGTTGACTCTTGGAAAAAGGTGAAAAGTTTGTTCAGGTAGCAAAAAATATGAGTCAGTTTCAGTTTTTTTATTTGCCATTTTAGACTAGTTATTAATATATTAGGATGACAAAACCAATAAAGAATAATACTGTTACGGCGGTGGGTTAGGTGGAAACTTTGATCGTGCTTTTCGACCCATTGGAGGCGTTTTCAGTAGGCTGGAATACGGTTTCAGGCCGTTTCAGAGGATGCTCTATCACATATTAGTTTATCAAAATTTCACCCAAGTTACCGTTGTTTTCAGGCGCCTGAAACATGTTTTCAGTCCGTTTCAGGCCACCCTCTATCCGATTACGCCATAACCTGAAAACCCGTTTTCAGGCGTTTTCAGGACCCCTTATGGGCCTCTGAAGTACATTTCAGTATATGGCGAAATTTTCCATAGGAGTGAAAGAGATAGCACAATTAGAAAGAGACAGCTATACTGAGAACATTCGAGAAGGTGTGTGACAAGGATAGCCTATATGTGTGAGAGAAACAGACTGATGATCCTGTTTCCGGAATATTCTAGTAACTGTGTGAGAGAGATAGCACATGAAAGAGACAGACACTACTCGTTTCCGGAACATTCGAGATTTAGGTATCACGTCCTAGCTGGACTGTTCTCGAACTTTGTGGACCGATTCACCGGGGGTATATAAGCCGGGTGAGGTTGCGGCGGAGACAGTTTCGAATGCGATACCGAGAGATAAACATCGAAGAGAATAAAAGCGACTTGTAGGTGAGTTTTAGAGTGCGAAATTACTGTGAACTGTTTTTAAGTGTTTTGTAAAGTTAAGTAACAGTGTGAAAATAAATCCTACTCTTATTCATCGGTGTTAAAAGTGCTTTTCAATCACGAACCCACCCCACGAACGTAACAATACGTCCATGTAGGTATCTAGTTTTTTCACATAACTGTTACTGAGTAAATAATTTATTAAATGAAACACGAGAAGAAACCGAGCAAGGCTACCTTGTGAAAATTTAGTACCTACACCATTGTCATTTCAGTCACCCTACATTATTTCAAACTAATTGTAACTGCTTTTGTACAGAACTGTAGTAACTTTTCTATAGACACTGAAAAAAAACAAAGAGGTCTGTACGAAAAGTACCGTAAGTTATAAAGATAACAATTACTTCTCAGAGGCGACTGTATTTTTACAGACAAACGAAAAACCACATTGAATAGTTTATTTAATAAGTGTAATAGGTCATGCAATGTTTAAATGACGTATGTACACGTATATTTAGTTGTATTTTTATTTAAGTCTCGTTCATTCACGTACCAATCAATGAAAATTTTACATGCTCGCTACATCTCCCTCAGCTCAACTTAGAATGCAGAATTTTTAGATCTATGCCCGGTAGAGGTTCCCTTAGATATTCTTACAGGATAAAGAAAAAAATATTTTTTTACTGCTAGTGTAGCAGTAAAAGCTATTTCAATCAATAAATCAGGTAGGTAAACCCTGCTCTTATAACCTAATCAACAAAAAGTTGGAAAACCCCCGACTTCGTCACTTCAAAGTTCAATATCTCAAAAACGGCTGATCAGATTTTGATGAAACATGTCTAAGAACCATAGAAAACCTAATTTAAAATGAAAAAAAACCGCATTCAAATCGGTCCACCCGTTTATGAGCTACGGTGCTACAGACAGACACACAGACAGAAAGACACACATAGTGGTCCAACTTATAACACCCCTCTTTTTGCTTCGAGGGTTAAAAATCAACACAACTGCTAGGGAGCTGTTGGCAACGATCGATTTAGAAGAAGCTCAATAAGCACGAGGGAATTATGGGCTATATATCATTCTGACGCGTGATTTGCGGTTTACGTATCTTAAGGAAACGTTAAAACGCGCACCTTTTTAGTGCTTCATAAAAAGCAGCCACTTTTTATTAGGGTTAGGGATAAAAATAGAAGTGTTGTAAATTTGAGGGTGATTTGATTTAATCCCAATTCCATTTACATCAGATTTTTTTTTAAGCAAGTAGGTTTCCTAATGCTAAGATAATAATATTATAATAATAATATTAGCCTCTAGGTTGGCAACGCATCTGAAATCCCCTTGGTGTTGCAGGTGTCTATGGGCGGTGATGATCTCTTACCATCAGGAGACCGCTCGGTCAAACGTCATTAGCGTCCCACGTTTATATAGCACAACGGAAAGACAAGTCACAACAATTTTAATCACACTAAATTCTGCATCGGCATTGTCTTAAATTTTCATAAAAAAACAACACTGGGCATCACCCCTTTTAATAAAACCTGCGAAGACACCAATGACAAAAAACGCTGAATATTCGCCCACTTGCTCGTTTGCCATCCAGTCGAATAAAAAAAATTAAGTATCATTTTCTTCCGCATTATAGCGAGATTGCAAATGCTTTCTTGGCTCAAAGTGCTAAGGTGGAACATCTCTTCTAATTGCAGGTACAAATATCCCCCGCAGTCGTGGGGCTCTTACTTCACTCTGGAACACAATCGTGTATAACCTAATAAACAAAAAGTTTTAAAACCCCCGACTTTGTCACTTTAAAGTTCAATATCTCAAAATCGGCAGAACCAATTTTGATAAAACATGTCTAGGCTATCGCTAAAAAAACCTGCTTAAAATCTGTCCACCCGTTTAAGAGCTACGGTGCCGCATACAGACAGACACACAGACACACATAGCGGTCAAACTTATAACACCCCTCTTTTTGCGTCAGTAATAATATATTCTTTGCAAAAATACATTCTTTGTATCGAAAAGATATGAGACTATGTCCACTAGCAGGGTTCGTAACCACCCGTCACCGTCGCGTGTCATGTATGCGCTTGACATTCCGTTTGACACTCCGTCTGACACGTTCCTATTACGGTCATGGCATGACACGGTGTAGTGTGTAGAGACCTTAATTCCAATTTGACAAGACCTAGTTGTACCTGCTGTCATACCCGATAAGAACCGCTTATTCTCTACAAGATAGCAGTATTATACGAAACGTGAGTTTGCCAATATTTTTAGTGGTTCGAAACCATTCGTGAGTGGTTCCGACTTGTGCTTGACCTGTTCATTCAAAAATATAATACATGAAATGAAAATGCTCAAAATCTATCGAGTACAAATCAAAAGACTCCAAATAACAATCAATTCTAATTTAATTCAAAATTATATTTTCTGAAAAATGTCCGTAAAGTTGACATTATTAATTCTTCGCATATCAGAAGGGGAAGTGCAAAGTTTATGGTCAGCGAAAAATTAAAAAGTTAAAAAAGATTGGAGGCTCGCTATCTCGACAATAATGTCGCATACAAATTCCATTATTGTCGAGTCGCAACTTTAAAAAAAGTTAAAAGCGCCATGGACATGTTGGCACAAGTCGTATACAGCCAACTCAAATGACCGGTACAGTTATTTTGTTAGAATTCCGGACTTTTTTATTCGGTCTGAAACAGCTTGTGGTGTTTTCGGTTGAAAAATACACCTGCAGTTTTTCTTTAATAAAAAAAAACCGCGCAAGTGCGAGTGGGACTCGCGCACCGAGGGTTTCGTTTATAGGTATGTAAACGGGAACCGTATCTTGAAGATATTTCTCGATTTTTCCGAGTAATTTAATACATCCAGTGTATGCAGAGCCCTATTATTAAGCAAAATGTACGCAGTGTGGGGTCAGATTAAATTGGTCATCATATTTACAGACAAACATGAAAAATCAAGATTTTCAGATTTTCCAGTTGGTTTTGTTACCTTAATACCAATTTTCAAGTTTCTAGGACAACTGGAAGTGCCCTATAGCTTTTCAGTGCACTGTGCTATTTGTTTGAAAACACGTTGTTTAAGGACTGTAACTTTTAATTGCGTTGACTTAGAAGTTTGATTTCTTCAGGGTTTTAAGGGACCGCAGATTTGAGTATTCGATATCAATTTCAGCTTGATACGTTTACGCATTCCTGAGAAAAAGGGTCTTGACAGACGGACGGACGGACAACAAAGTGATCCTATAAGGGTTCCGTTTTTTCCTTTCGAGGTACGGAACCCTAAAAAGGCAGGAAAGCATAAACATTTCATTGAAATAAAATGGACAATTAAGAATAATAAAATAAATAATGCATTAAATTAAAAAAAAAATCCTTGACTTAAAAAACTGAAATAAAATAAAAATAAAACCTAAAACTAAAACAAATTACTTAAAGAGTACCCCTTAGGCAAGGTTCCGAAGATGCTGAGGGCGTTTACTCTTTGAATAGCAAAACTAATTCTTAAATAAAATTAAATGTCATAATATACATTATTATATATTTTTTTCTTTCAGCATTTTTGAGAAAACCTCTAAATTAGTCTCGGCTAAAATAGCAATTAATAGCGAGCTACTTATACTCAGCCAGCAATTGCCTACTTCCTTGCCACGCCAATAATCTACTATTATTTAAATTTATTAAACATATATGTAGGTCACGTCAATAGATGAAATAATTAATTGACATCACTATCATGTCGGCGTATGGCATACAGAACTACAAACTCACAGGCAGCATGCATTATAATTAATAATTAAATTATTTATCAATTCGATAAAAACAATCTGTGAAATATTCGTGGATAGAAAAGTATGCTTTCGTGGTTAGAAAACACTATAGAGCTGTTATAAATTGTAGAATATCTATCAATCGGTTGCAGTATTCTTATTGGTAATTGATTGGATACCTATATTTGAAGCAATTCCGTGTACTTTTAGCTGAAAAGAGCCATTGTACACAGTCTATAATGAATAATTTTGTCGTGGTGACGATGGCTATTTTAAGTTAGAATTGATGTAAATATGTTTCGATTTACATCCATCGACACTAAAAATATACGTATAAATATATGTACACGGTAAGGACAGAGTCTTCAACTCAATACCTAAAATAGGGTGTGTTTGACTGGATGAATTGTAAATAGCATCCCACTCTTAATATATTTTTTATTTACTTACTTCCTTATTCTCTGCCGGTGCTGTTGCCCCAGAATATTACAACATATCTCAGTGCAGATGTTACTTAAGCTCAAAGTACAAATACCCGAGACTATGCTTAAGACTTGGTTGGCGTAACGTTCGAGTATGCTGAATTAGTATATTTTTAAATGTTTCTTGTAATATATTTTAATATTCAAGTTTTTAAGCAAGTTATTTATATTTTACGTGAGACGGTTTACTACAATGCGCTGCGGAATTACATGAAAATTCCATTCCATATTTACACTGGAGGCCATTGTTCTCTGCTGTGTCAGATTGTAGTGGTATTCAAACGACTAACTAATTTTCCATCTAAATTGCTTTCTGATATTAGAAATGTTTTGAACTCCAAGTTTCTGTATGGTTTCGCAAAACTACTTATCAATTGTTACAAAAGGTATATTACATTCTGTTGATTCTGTCATCTCATCTTAATACGTATCAAACTAATTTGCTTTAATCTCGTGGAAAGAATTGTTTGAGCTAAGTATTGACAAGTCAGTCTGCATGTTATTTAGGTCTATTATTACAAGCTTTTATTTAACTTGCCCTGTTCGTTTGTTTATTTGTGTCAAATCTTGCACGTTAAATTTGACCCACGTCCAGTAGTCTGATCGACTTGAAATTTGGTACCCTTATGTAAATCTGGTGACAATACAATAATCTGATAGTGACCTCGGTAGTCTGGCCAGGATCGTCTCTACATGACGGAACTCTTCAACGGTTAATGGCATCGACTTCAAATTTGGTATTCAAATGTAGTTTGGGTGACAATACAAGTACCTACAGTTAACAGAAAGTACAGTCAGCAACAAATGCTTGTATAAAAAATGAATTTCTTACCAAAAACTTATTTTTACACATAACTTTCTGTTTAACTTGTCGTTGCTTTATGTATATGTACCTATTATACATGAAGCAGGGCGCAAATTCCAACTTTCTATTTTTAATCGTACCGAGAACTAATAACGAAAACTATGTTTCAAGTCAAAATGCTAAGACTAATACAATGAGCAACCACAGCCTCGCCCCAATGAGATTCATATTAGTGAACCAATATAACAAGAATCTTCAAAGGCTTTTAACGTTTTAGTGAGATATTTGACTTTTAGAACACCGCAAAAACAGGGTCTGGTATGCATGTTAGGAGAGAGTAGGAGTGAGGTGTTCCCAAATTCAATAATTTAGGAATACTTCACTTCAAACGATCGGAACTATAAAAGAAAGCCACAAACAAAATTTCTGAGGCCACGGCACTGCCCTCGCCAAGTCGGTCGTAAAGCAAACTGCCGCATCTTTTCTCGAACCATATCGGAGTATTTTCACGCCTGTCTTGCAGCTCTGATATTTATAATGGAATGTTGAAATTTTTTGCAATACAGTAGGTAAGTATTCTAATATTGTAGCTATCGAACCTACCTGAGCACTGAATATTTAACTGTTTACTTGTCACGATGCAGCTAGTGCTCGCTCCTGTCGTTAGAATGGCGATGATTTAAAGTGATAATTTAGTTTACATTCACTAAACGGAAAAATGTTGTCAACCACCCATAGATGAGAGTGTGTGTGTGTATACTGGTAACAACCACCGAACTCGGCGAGCTAGTTCTATTGTCTCAACGAAACACAGAACGGCATACGGCAAGACGATGCTCACTAATGAAGGAGCTCGTCTTTATAATGAAATACCCTCGCATATTAAAAATGTAAGATCATTTCACGCATTTAAACTACAGTTAGCAAAACATAATATCATCGCTGACACCTACAAATGCGTGAAGTGTGTACGTTACCTGCCTACTTATCTGTTTGTGAGATTTATTACGTAAGTACTACTTATGTTCCATGAATGCGGCGACGAACATCCATTAAAATTGTTTTAAGTTAAATGATGTTATCACGTAAGTGACAATCATGTCTTTGTTGATAATAAATTTCTTTAAACCTAAACCTACATATGGCTGCTAGATGGCGTTAGTAGCGCATTCTATTAAAAATGTTTTACTTTCTATATTTAATTAAATGCCATTGCGCAGCTGTTTCTAATGTACATTTTTGAGAATTGAACTTTTCTTAATTAGAAATCTGATCTGAATAATAACCATAGACGCAAATGCTACAGTAGCTAAAATTGTTGAATTTGGACGGTGGTTGTTTTCTTAACAGCTGATATTGTTATTGTGTCAAAATTTGGAATAAAAAGCCGCACACAGCCAAATTTCGGCACTGCAATAATCGGAAAACAGCACATACGCCTTCCAAAATTATTAATAAATAAGTACTATTAATTTAAATTCAGTGTAGCTCTGCCCAAATTTGGTAAATTCTTGGCAAATATCAGTCTTTACTTGTGTATTTTTAACTTTTGTTTTCTTTCAGATTTTAATTGTAAACTTAGCCAAAATTCATAGTTGTTTCTCACATTTTTAATTCTGTTTATAAAATTGCTAGCAGTCTTTGTACATAAGTAATTAATTTCTCTCGGCCCTTTAATTTCAAAATTGTGTAATTATTTTAAATGCTGTGTTATATTTTATATTTTAACCGTTGAACCTTTGCAAATTCAAAATTGTAAGTAACGTACTTTTTCCAAATTTAATTAACCTAAGTTTTATTTTATTTTCTATTTTTAGCATTCTTCGAGCCATCTTTCTACCGCCTCCAACATTACGGCTAACCTGATGATTAGGAAGCTTATATCCTCACGCCGGTTGCATGGATGGCAGAATAAAGGCCACCCGAACCTTGCTTAAACAAGTGCTAATTTCAGGGCGGCACAGCACGGTCTGAGACTGACCCACCACTTCACACCTACACTTTCTGGACGGTTGCTACGGCTGGCTGCCTGGAACTGAAGCCCTGACCTTCCTCCTTCGGCAAGGACACACAGCTGCTGGTTGCTGGCCCTGGAGACTACGCTTCGGACTCTAATCCAGGGAAGCCTGACCAAGAAACGCCTTCCAACTCAACTCTATCGTATCCGCGACCCTCGAGATCTTTACCTTTCTTCTCTTCCAGTAAAACCTTAGAGGCTAAATATACGTCTTAAATTGTAAATTTGTTTTACTTAAATTAAACCCCTAGGGTCTCACTGCTCTACCCTGACATACTTAAGGACAAATAACATGGGCCAAAACTCTGATCCGTATACTTCATTATTCAATTAGTTTCTAGGAACTAAATATACCCACACCTTACATAAAGTCTCACTTGAAGTTTTCCTAATAGAAAAGAAAGATGTGAAAGTTTTCAAAACAGCATCGATCAATGCGCGAATATGTGTCTAACTTTATTAAGAAATCCGTCTGCTTGGCCCAGTTTGCTTATTAAGAGGAAATGTTTTTGTTCCTACAAAAGATTTTCATATTTTCTTCGACGTCTTTGAGAAGAAAATTATCTAATTCCCGTAATTGCCTGATAAATAAAACATCACAAGGGCTCATCTCAGTACAATAAAAAATATTTTTTTAGGTCAGAAGTAAAAAAAAATACGTTTGTTTCACCTAGGTAGACGCAAAAAAATTTAACCGATTTCTCTTCATACTTACCCCTTTACTCCGGTTTTTCGTCCCCAAAATAAGACTTATTTAAGAATCTACTTTAGAAAAAAGCCGTGGTGACCTCCTAGTGGTTTATCCAAAAGCAGAGAGGGAAAGCAGAGATCGTGGGTTCAAACCGGGTTTCTGATATTTTTCGAAATGCATGTGCAAAATTACATTCAAAATTTACTCCGAGCTTTACAGTGAAATGAAACATATTGAGGAAGCCTGCAAAACAATTCAATGGAGTGTGTGAAGTTTCCTAACCGCACTACCGAGAGGTCTGTGTAAAGCGGCGGAACGCTTATAGAGTAAGATGGTGATAACTAAACTAAAAAGAAATAAAATAGGTACCTACCTAAATCAAAACATAGGAAAAAGTATTACTTTTTGGTCATCGTTATTATGACGCTGCCATGACGCTTGCTATTCCGATACATAATTCAGAACGGCTGTTTTGATTTATACAATTACAATGTTATAAATTAATGTAAATAAATTAGTTGTTTTTTAAAGAGGTAGGACGCCGGCTGCGGTACCGGGGATTAGACTCTCGCTCCGAGTCGTTCTTGATGCAAAGGCTATCTATCGCCGTTCAACGCGGGAACGCGGCAAGCGTGTGGGGCACCTTTGCGCCAGGAACGATTCGAGGCGGTCTTTTTTTATAATATAAAAATATTATTTAAGTTAGCTAGTAGATTTATTATTTAGTATTTAGTAGTATCTTAGGTATATGATTGTATTTTCTATAAGTTTATATTCTTAAATAAATTTTCCTCATGTAAATGAATAAATTACGAAATATTTAGGCACATTATTCTTCACATTTTAACTTTTAAGCGGAAAAGTTACGGCTAGGCATTTAAATTAAATTACTTACTAAAGACTAAGTACTTTTGTGCAACTATTGAAGTGCCAGTACCTAATCAGTGATGGTTGGTTCCTTCAAGAAAGCAACATGAAAAACCTGTTTCTATACGGTTATATATTCGAGCAATTAACTTCAAAATTGAATTAATTATTTTTACAGGTTTTTGTCCGTCAGCCAAGCGTAGGTATGCATGTTAGCAGAAAAATGTGATTTTAACCATCGGTTCTAACCCAGTGTGTGTGTCCGGCTATACTAATAACTATGAATGCGAAAATAACACTATCTGTAAACTTTTCACGCTTAAACTGCTTTACCGATATTTATAGATACCTACGTAACATTCGGTATGGTAGATAGTTCGTTAAGACATTACACTGCGGTTTTAAGCGGGAAAATTGCATAATTCCCGCAAAATAGCGACGTATGAATTTTTCGCAAACAAATTCACGGAAAACAGGTACCTTTAAAAATATATGGAAATTTTAATTTCATTGCAATTTTATATAACAGGAGGAATAAAATTTAATGGAAATTGAAAATATGGTATTGAATAGCATTAACAGTATCAGCGGTTTTTAAAATTCCTACGGGATGGTATTTATTTCCATGGGGGCAAAACTTCAGGCGTAAGCTAATCAACTATAATTTTTAACTTTTTTTAACATTAATCCAAATCGTGTTTTATCTGTATGATCAACTGTTAAACATCGTAACGGGGCTGAGCCAAATAAACTTAAGAGCATCGTCAGTTACGCCCCAATAACCTTCGACAATCACTTTCGGGGCCTTTCAATCCATCCTAAAAGCTCATTATTAACTAATCTGCAGGAATAGTCCGTGAATGGATTTATACAGAACTTGTAGATATTAATAGGAAGCGTAATCAAGGAATTAATAAGTTAATTTAATAAATTTAATAATAGTTTATAAACAGTTTGAGAAACAAAAGTTGTTCTTGCGGACTAACTTAATAGTTTAGCTACTAAATTACTCGCTACTAGACTAAAATACTAGCCTAGTCCGAACAAGCCATTAATAGGTAAACCAGCGTTTAGTAGCACAGTGACCCGTGCAAACCTCGCGAATTTTTAAAAATGGCCTGATAATTCTAGTTTTACGTTTGCAGCAACCAAGGTTCCGCGATTTTGAAAAAAAAAAACTGTCCTTAATCACACGATTTAGCAAACTGATAAAAACATTTCAAGTAGGCTCCTTTCTAATGCGGCCCATACAGACTAACATACATAATAATTAGGGCCCGGAATTTTGCGTGCGGCTATTGACAGATTGTAGGGAAAGAGATGTAATCGACAAATCGATAGTGTTTCCTTTTATTAAATAAAACCTCGAACTTTTCGATGATACGTACTTTTTTCAGCGGTCAATGATAAAAAGGTCCAAAATATCGGAAAGTTTAATCCGTTTAAATTGCTTTATTGAAATCACTATACCGACGAATAGGTATCTTTATATTTTATAACTTAAGAAAGGATCCCTTTGGGACCACTTAACGTTAGGTAGCTTGTTTGCCTACCCTTTGATAAAATAAAAGAAAAATATTATTTTGTATTCCTTCAGTTCTTACCATAGCCAATGTAAAGTATTTTATAATAATAATATTCCAAACAAAACATATTTACAATTATGTATTGAAGTTACAACATAAATAAAATAAAAACTGACGATTTCTGTCGATAACTTCGATAAAAAGCGGTGCTCTCTCCCTCTGTCAATAGCAACAAGCAAAATTCCGGGCCCTAATAATAATCAATGCAAAGTTATTAACTTAAGCTATTGCTTAGGTTTGGTACTTTCCTGATAGCAACTTATACGCATCATCATGTCAGCCGAAAGACGTCCACTGCTGGACATAGGCCTCCCCCAAGGCTCTCCACTCAGACCGGTCTTGTGCTTTCCGCATCCACCGCGATCCCGCGATCTTAACCAAGTCGTCGCTCCATCTTGTACGCATACGCATACTTACTGCAAAATATGTATGTGCTCATTAGAAAGTTTAAGAGAAAACTGAGTATACGCATAACGACGTGGAGGTAATAGGGGGAGTAAAAATCAACTGATACGCTCTGAATTTTGTACAAACTATGTAAGTAGCTAAAATATGTATCTAATATACTAAAAAGTCGGTAATCAGGAATTAAAAACATGAATACCCAGCTCAAACTGAACGTAATAGGTGAGGTTTTACGCAATGACGGTTTCTTAACAATACCACTACCATGAGTTTACAGTGACCGTAGTCGATAGCGATGGCGTAAATTATTTGTAGAGGCGTTGTACAATTCTGCATACAAATAATTTACACCGTCGCTATCGAGTACAGTCACTGTAAACTCATTGTAGTGGTACAGGTGAAATATCGCTAGATGGTGGTAGTATCGAGAGGTACGTTTTACGTTGCTTGTGATTAGCTCGGTTTAGTTACCCAATCACAAACGTTACACAAATTTAATGTCAAAGTTGTCAAAAGGACCTCTCGATTCTAGCGCCAACTAGCCTGCCATGAAAACCCTCATTACTATCTTTTTTAATTAATAGCCGTAGGACTATTCATAGTACATTAATTATGCAAGTGAGGATCTTGCGTCAGTTTTCATGACTTTTTTATGTATTTAACGCCAACTTATAAGTCATGTTTGAAGTCTAAAGCTTTTGAAAGAGATTGTAAGCTCATGGACTAAACAACTGGTGGGATGACAAAGAATTTCTACTAAAAGTTAATTTTGAAACAAAAAATATCAAAGAAACAAATATTTTTATGTACCTAAAAGCGGCTTACATGAGCACTTTCAATTAGCGAATTAGACAAAAGAGATAGTTGATCACCAATTAAAAATCATCGTGTATAAAAAATATTTACTATTGGACCATTATAAATTTTATTAGAAAAACGGAACGCTGTTTTACGGAAATGTCTTTCAAATATAAGTGTTTATTACGACTCATAAATTGTGCGCAAATAAATATTTGACGTTTCATTTAAATTAGTTTTAAATTGTTTTTCTCCAGTAAAATTGAGCATAAACCAGCCTGTCACTTATATATTTCCGGCAGCTGTCATTATAAATTAGAATCAAATTCACTCGGAAAAAATACCCTAGCATTTATTTTTGCTTCACAAAAGGGGATTTAAAACCTTCTTCTGAAAATAATGCTGTCCTTAGACTAGTCATAAATAGTTCATTGAAATCAAACTTCCATTAGGGACACTTAAATCTTAAAGACGCTTGTTTATTACTGTGGAACTTAATGTGTGGTGATTCTTGTGAGCAAATCGTAAGAAAAATATTGTTTATAAAATACTAATTTAAGTATAAGAAGTTTACCAGCTTACGCCTGCAGCTGCATATCTGGAATTATAAAAAACCAGGCAGCCTTTCGCGTTTATTTACAAATGTTAACTTTTATTTCTAGTGTTAGTTGTTAAGGCTGTGTTGGCTGTCAGTCCGTCAGTCAGTCTATGACGTTTTTTCTTTTAAAGGATGCTATGTATAATACATAAATAGATCATACATACAAACCTATTTACTTATTTTGTTTATATATCAATCACATTAGTTCCTATGTAGAATAAACAATGTAATTTTCTGTTCACCAAAAATTCGCAAATTGAACCAAATTAGGACTAAGCGAGTACTTCCTTGAGAGACGAAAGACGAACGTTACAAACGACGAAATGCCACATCCAATCAAACGCGTTGTTTGCCATGAGCAAAATAAACTCGACGATTTCTCATTTGGTACTTCAGAATATTCGACACTTGGCGAAAAGTTAGCAGCCTGCGTAATGAACGAACTTGAGCCACTGAAAGGGTTAAAACTGTTAAAGTCGCGACTTTGTTATGGAGAAAATTGGTAATTCATTACTTAAATTGAGCTTACTTTACTCAGTTAATGTTCATGGTATTGGAAAAACTTGATTCGGAAAATAAAAACAAAATTTAATTTGTGCCACAAATCACAAGTACTGAAGTACCTACAACAACACAGCGTTTGTATCACCAAGTAGTATTGTTAAACGACTATAGTCCATTCGCGTTAAGAAAAAAGTGACTCATCGTTGTCACTCAGCTTAGCCACGCCCCTTGACCAATTAGAACATAGTAAATTAGAAAGCCGTGTTCACATTGACCATTTGAAGTAAGCCCTTCAGACAGCACAGACGTGTCTTTTGTCAATTTTAAAAATGGATACCTCACCTGTTCATATTTAGTTGACGAAACCGCCAAAGCAAATGGCATTGACATCCTCCGCCTACCATCGTACCATTGTAAACTCAATCCAAAAGAGTTGGTTTGGGCTCAAATCTAAAAATATATTGCTGTCAATAACTCCACATTTAAACTTAAAGACGTAGAAAAGCTGTTTTACGACGGAATAGTAACAATAGACTTACAAATGGAAGAAATGCTGTGAGCACGTGGTCAGTGAAGAAAAAACATGTGGGGCTTAGACGATATTATGGAACTCGCGGAACAGAATTCTTTTATGATTATTATTATTATTTTTATATTTTTTAGAATTTTTTAATGTGAATGAAACTTCTGACGATTTTGAATATTTTTTAAAATAATTACGTAATATTTATATTTGAAAATAATGTGTAATAATAAGACTGCTTTTATGAAATAAATAGTTTTATTTTGAACCCCAGTATGAATACGGCTTTAGTCTGCAGTTGCACTGATGAGTCACTATTTTCTTAACGCAAATAGACTATAATGAAAAAGTCAGTTATGGTTGATAAAAATATTTTTATGTTATTTTTGTATTCACTTTGCCTTTATGATTTCAAATCATCTGACTTCATATTGTTATTTAGGCCAATCAACTATTTTACCGACACTTTGGGCGTCTCCTGCGTTACCAAAATTGTCTCTGGCGTTACCAAAAAATCGTACTTCCAACAAGATATTTCACGGTTTAATAGCTTAAACTTACGTAGGATGGCATGTACACCATCTATTAAATTACAGAAAAAAACATGTTTACTAACAAAAATCTGCAATTGTTTGAAAAATGTCGGGGACAGATTAGTGTCGGTAAAAAAGCTGATTGGCCCATTTACCAATGTCTTTAAAAATCTAATCATTTTATCATTTTAAATAGAGAGTACATCTAACTCATATTTGATGCTAACTACACCGTAAAAATAAAAAAGTGGCCTTTGCTCGGTTACTTCAATGAAATTGTGTGTAGTGAGCCAAAAAACTTCTTGAAAGTACTCAAAATCAGATCGCAAGATGTAAGCTGGGACACATTTGGAGCTCGGCAAGCAGGTTGTCCAAATTTTTATTCATAACGTTACTTTGACTTCTATATTTTATAGCAAGTCCCTGCACTACACGGTATACGGCAATAACAGGAGTTATATAACAATAGAAATATCTATTGTATCTGTTACTCGTACCGAGCGTGAAAATATTAATTAGAAACTGCGAGTAAAACAACAATGAAAGTTTATAATAAATTCATTAAGTCTTCAAAGTCTACCACTTTTTTACCCGACTGCCCGAAGGAGGGTTATGTTTATCGAGCGTATGTATGTATGTACGTATGTAGGTATTTATGTATGTATGTATGTGGGTATGTATGCCCATTTCTTTGGTCCTCGCTGCAGTCTAAACTGCTAGACGGCTTTTAACATATGAGGTATCATTAGATTTGTCATAACTGTCGGAGTGACAAAGGCTATATAATAGTTCATTCAATATGGCGTCTGCGAAAAAAAATATGGCGGAGGAAAGAAAAATATATATATTTTGTATTGTAACACTGAGTATCAAATGAAAACTAATAAATAGCCCATTCTAAATATATATGTCTTATATTACCCATAACCGCAATAAAGACATGTTGATTTTGATTTTGATTTTTGAATACATTTAATCTACCATCATGACATCATCATCATCATCACCG
The DNA here is from genome assembly GCF_025370935.1 of Choristoneura fumiferana. NCBI lineage: Eukaryota > Metazoa > Arthropoda > Insecta > Lepidoptera > Tortricidae > Choristoneura > Choristoneura fumiferana. The sequence goes on from NC_133492.1 coordinate 8,897,671, forward strand.
TTTAATCTACCGTTTTCACATAAATATCAAAAAAGTGTAAAATAAAACATTAAATTAAAAAAATCAATAAACCCGACTGCCAAAACTAAAAGGAAGAAAATAAGTCTAGTGGTCTAGAACTCTGTTAAGTAGCTAATTCAAAAACTCTTAGTAATGGGTCCCGACTGTTGAACTTTAAATTAATAAGCTACTTAACAGAGTTCTAGACCACTAGACTTATTTTCTTCCTTTTAGTTTTGGCAATCGGGTTTTTAGTTTTTTTTAATTTCATGTTTTCTTTCTAAAAACATCGACTACGAATACCCAGTAAAAAATAAGCTATGTATGGTTTCACAAACAATAAACTGCAATATTTTAAGGACTAGTCCGAAGACTAGTAATAAAACATTAGTATAAGTATATACATTTTACCAGCATGCATATTAGTTCTCAAGATTAAGATGAATAGTTGTCTAAAACAATAATTCCCTAACTTGAGCGTTACTAGCGTCCTTAAGCCAAGGTCCTGGCTCATTCGGGCCATTAAGCTGCTCTGCACCAGTGCACATCGTAAGTATTATCCGATAAATTTTGATAATGTTTACCATGAGTTGATTGGTGAAGGCAAAACATCGCGGGAAATTGCGTGGACCATTCAAACAATGGAATATCATACTTTTAAAATTACAGCCTTAAACATAATTGGCATTGGTCTCAAAAAAACAATGTTTATTTTTATATTTTTTTTTTCATAAAATAGGCGAATTTAAGACACCTATTTGAAGGATTTTGGTTTTAGTTGAGTTTTAAATGTTTTACCCTATTTAGAAGTTACCGGAATTATAGCTAACCATAGATAGTTGCCATAGCGTTAAAAACTACGTTTTTCGTTGCCCACCACAATTATTTAAAAAAACATAACCCTCCTTTGGGCTGTCGGGTAAAAACGTCGTGTCTTCTGTCACCTGGCAGTGTTAGAATTAGGCGGTTTAGTTATATAACGTTTACTTACGATGAAAGTCAAACAAAGGTCAAACGTTATTTTGCAAATATACACACGATCAATTAGTATTTTTTTACAAATATGTCCTCAAAATGGTTTTGGAATTAGACCACATTTTAAAAAGTAATCAATGCCAATTTGCGCCAGATAATCTTTTCAGTTTGTACTAAATTTACGAGTAAATGTATTTGCGTTTACTTACACCATAAGCACGGCCACGTTTTTATTTTTTGGAAGCATAATAGACATTTGTAAATGGAGCATGACAATTGCAGTGCTCTGATTCATCAAAATTTAAATGTAAGAATCAGGCGTTACTTTGCGCAAAGCTCTTTTCAAACTGTACTAGTCTCATAGAGATTTCGAAACGGACTAGCATTTGTGTGGTATTTATTTTGATAGTAAGGTCTGTGTCGCCTATTAATTAAGTAGGTATGTGTTAATTTATCTGAAGATAGTGGAGGCTAGAGGTTCCGCACGAAAGCATGTGATCATTTGAATGTCAGACAGAATTAACTGTCATTTAATTAGTAGAGGACCAAGATAAAATGGTATTGTTTCAATTATAAGAACAGATTTGCATACTGCCATTATTGTCAACTATCTGCGCGTTACTCTGCCTTCCCCCTATATCACACGTCAAAGCCTAGATTTTTCTTAGAGACAAAATAACATCCCTCTAATCCATTTCAACATGATAAAGCGTAACCTTAGATTAACATATGGATAAAGTTAAAAGGGACTGAGAAACACGTAACATGGGGCCTTGCAAAATAAAGGATCTAAAGAGATTTTCCCTTTTATGGGAAACGGGGCTTAACTATTGTGTTCGGACAAAGGTTTCAATTAAAATAAAAGACGGAGTTTTTGTTTTTTCGCACGTGGTTTGTCACTTTGCATGTTTAAAGCAACGCTGTCGAAAAATAATTGAATTTTCACATTAAAACACTCGTTTCCTTGTTATTTATAATCTATTAGTAAAACTTTGTGAACACGGTATTCGTGATAATCCTTTAGTAGGCACACTGTAACAGAATCAGTACTCAAAAGTTTAAACAAGTTTAAACAAATCCATCCATCCATCCATTCATCCCAGCCTATATACGTCCCACTGCTGGGCAGAGGCCTCCTCTCAGAACAAGAGGGCTTGGGCCATAGTTCCCACGCGGGCCCAGTGCGGATTGGGAACTTCACACGCACCATTGAATTGCTTCGCAGGTTTGTGCAGGTTTCCTCACGATGTCCCTGTAAAGGGGGATTCGCTGCATTTACGTTTACCTATTTATAAATAATATGTGTTGAGTAGTTTGAAGTACAAATGGACTGTTGAATTTTTTTTTTCATACATACGCTTCATAAATACGCATTAAAATATATAATTTGCTGGTTCTTTAAGATTTTTAGTTATTTAAAATGTATGTTCATTTACAAGCTTAATTTTTACTTTCATTCCAAAGTTTCAAGGAGTGGATAAATATGCAGTAGTCCTCTCGTAATATTATACAAGTGCTCTCAGCTCGAACGAAGGTCGAACTGTGTTGACAAGACTCTTTGCTGCTTACTGTGAGTTAACTCTATGTAATGTTTATGTACGTGATTCAGAATTTAACCACTTTTGGCCTACGCTAACCCCCAGAAAATTGCTTTCTGAAAAAAAAAACTTTTACCAAGTTTTGGTAGGGATAAAATTTAGATTCGTTAGGTATCATTCAAATTCAAAATATATATTTTATGTGATTAAATATATATTGATATTTAAACATGAAAGTTTAGTAACTGGGTGACCAAGCTTTGCCAGGTTTTTTTTAATAAAACTCGAAAACATAGCGTTTTCTTACAGATAAGACCAAGCTAGATTAATTGTTCGTCCCGGAAAAGCCCCACAAAGCAAATTCCATCAAAAGCATAAGAGCACTTTCCGAGATCCCCTTAATACATAAATAAGTTTACAGTCTATAATTATTGTATTTTAATATACAAGATCACTCAGATTTGCTGTTGATTAATCGTTTTTTAACTAAAAGCAGTAATAACGTTAGAAAATACTTTCAAGTGTACCTTTTTATTACACATCTATTTATAAACCTTTTAATAATGTAAAAAAAAAACGTTTATTTATTGAAATTTGGTTTCAAAACCCTTCAAAGCGTCGGAAAATATTATTCATTTATATTTCGTTCGCTACCAATCACAAAATACAAGCCGTGATTTGTATGACACGTATATTGACGTGAGTTATTATAGCTCGTATATCTGCGTCGGCTATCTGTCCTAACATCGTTTTTATTATTGCTAGAATGTGATAGTTTCAATATAGTGGGGAAAAGTATGATCCATTTGGGGAGGATTTATTGAATACCGCCAAACCGCCCTCGAGCAATGCTCGTGTTCGTCGTGTATGCGGGCCTTTCCTTTCACTCCTTATCCTTGTGATTTTGCGTTATTTAGGCAAACCATCTGAAAGGACGTTTTGTATCTATAGCTGCGGGCTTTCCTAAGCAGAGGCCCTTCTCTGAGGTCTGCAATGTTTTGGCAAACTTCAAGATTACTTGTCGCAGGTAATTACTTAGTTCTCAAGTCTCGATAACATTATGAAGGTAAAATACTGAGAAAGCCTAGAACAAGGTTATCAATTTTGGGGTAACTTTCATGACATTAAATTAACTTTTTAGAAAGGTTTTGTAAGCGTGCTAATCTTTAGCTATTTTTAAGTAGGCAATGATCATCTGTCTGTGAATATTCTTGTACCTATCAACAGTGATAAACGAGGAATGCTTTAGTTTTTTGCTTGCTTTTAGTTTGGTCAGGTTCTCGAAAATAAATGTAGGTAACTAAAAATATTTAGTGCTTAATTTATATTCTGTGCAAGTGATAAAATGCGTGAATAATAAAGTTGTTCGTTATTGAAAAATATACTTAACAAACAATTGAGTACTAAAATTAATTTGCAGTTTGAATATCACGTTACAATTTCTGGTTGTTAAAGTGAACGTTTCATACGAAGGAAACTGTGATGACATTGTACATGATGAAATCTGGCCCTTGAATGTTCCTCTAATATTCGTATATGAAACATCTGAATCTGTCTCCTTCTTGTCTCTTTAACCACTATTAGAAAAGAGATGAGCAAGCCTACCTTCATGAATAATACATTTGCGGATTGCCACTCGTACGTTCGCTCTCTTGACGAACGGCGCCCGTGAATCAATAAAAGCTCGTAAGTAAACCATCAGAGACAGTACCCACTACTTTCATTTCTACTTACTAGTGATTTTACTGAATAAGAATTGCGATAGCCAGGTATTTTCTTACAGTTTGTTTACAAGGCCTTTCATGATTTACTATCTAGATTCTAGAGTAAAGATGTGCGGTGCGATAAAAACACCTCCCCAAATTTGCTTTTTACTGAGCGTTAATGTTATGTTAAAGAGTTATACCTACCTCCGTTATAAAATGTACGTGTGCTCTCACTGACTTTTTACTTAATTATGTAGTTAAATAAAACGATTTCTTCAAATCGTGGAAAAGATCACTCGACGACAACATTTACTGAAGAGCGCTTAGAACTTTGAGAAGCCTTTCGCGTTGTCGCTCAGAGCCATTCCCCCCTTGTTTCTCGGATTGCGGACGAGGCGTTAACCACCTCGGAGATTTATGAAAGTGGCTTGTCTTTTTAAGGCACTCGAGGGCAAAGGGGAGTTATTATCTATGTTCAATGTCGCCTTAATTTTGTTTCTCCTTTTTTAGACTGTTGCCATTAAATTTAACGGGGGTCAAAAAGTTTTCGCGTTAACAGCCCCGAGCTTATATTAACTGTTGTAAATCTAAGCCGGGCTTTTGCGCTAAGGCCGAGCAATTTGTAAATTACTAACGTGTACGGTCAAACTATCAGGAAGGGTTAAATGGCTTTGTTATTTGAGATACAAAGTGATATAATTAGGTTCCGCGCATCTCTCTTCCTAGTTACACCTTGATAGCGCTTATTACCTCCGCGCCGCCCCGGCACAGGGACAAAATTATACATGTTTTAAGCAGAGTTCAGTCTTATCTGGCATTAATTCAAACTTTGCGCTTCCCATGAATATCAATTAGTTCAATGTAGTCGTAATTTAAATTTTAAGGAGTGTGACGAGATTTGATGCCGACGCAAGACGGAAACTTTTACAGTTGATACTGTTCTTGCAACAAAGATTACGCTCTAATGATAATCGTTAGGTATTTCTGGGTTTAAGCATTATCATAACTATCCTCGCCAATTCACCTTAAATAAAAAAGGGGTTAAAAACCTTTTGAAAAATTGGTTACCATAAATCTGTCGTCCGCGTGAGGGTGGAATCCCTTCACGAGTCAAGCAATTCCTGAAAGGTGTTCAGTCATGCGCTCATGCGTGCGTTCCTGTAAGTACGGGAACAAACTTATTCATTACTCATTCCTTGTGTCTGCTTATTATCTTATACGTAGGAGGTAACAATATATTACTTGCCAAGGTTAACCGAAGTTTGAAAGGCAAAAGGATTGTTTTTCACGATCTGTTTAATGTGCTTATAGTTTGAAGATTCGTAAGTAAGCACGTTAAAGTAATTTATAACTAATTCCGAAGTCATCTCAACCGTAGGACGTCCACTATTGAACATAGGCCTCGTCCATACATAGACCTCCAGTTGCTTTGGTTGGAAGCGGCTTTCATCCACCGCGAAACCGAGGCTTTAATCAGGTCATCTGTCCATCTCGTTGGTGGACGCCCAACGATGCGCTTGCCGATCCGTGGTCTCCATTTCATAACTAATTAAATAAGAGTAATGTGGCAATTTTGCGAGTGGACACCGCGGATCGGCAAGCGCAGCGTAGGACGTCCATTAACAAGATGGACGGATGACCTGGTTAAAGATGCGGGTTCACGGTGGATGCAGGCCGCTGCCAACGGAAGCAACTGGAGGTCTACGGGGGAGGCCTATGTCCAACAGTGGACGTCCTTCGGCTGAGATGATGACGATGATGATGTGGCAATTACACTTCTTTGTTTACTTAATGCGGTTGCTGAACTTATTTTTAACTACCTACTTAGTCCAACGAACGTCGTTTTCACATTAGCCTGTGTGCCTATTGCGGCGGTTAAAATAAGGCACTACAAATACTTGTAGCTGTCATTACTACCGTGTCCTTTACTGTTACAGTCACCACATATATGTTGTTTATGGCGATAGACTTAAGAGCGTTTATACCTGCTGAGCTGGCAACGTTGCATTTTTGTTAGTTTTTCTCGATTATTCCGTAAAAATTTAATGAAAATTAAAAATTTGGTCTGATACAACTCTTCTTAATATATAACTTAATGTATCTACTCCAATAATTATTCGTGACAGACTTTTTTTTCTTTAAAAACCGTTAATAAAACGTTTTTATAGAATATAAAAGTCTATCACGAATAATTATTATTATTGGAGTAGATACATTAACTTATATTATATATTAAGAAGAGTTCTATCAGACCACATTTTTAATTTTCATATTTTTTTTATGGAATATATTTATGGAATAGTCTTCGATTTCGGGCTTCTAATAGACCCTTGTGCGTAATTCCTTATTTACCGCCCTTAAGACACAATGTACTATTACAGCAGTAAAATAAAACCACACTCTCTTACGCTATCACATGAGACATCTTTAGATAACGATCCGATAGCGATAACGATGCGATTTTACTACTGAGTAAAATGAGCACTGGCTCAAGTGCTCTTGGCCAACAGCCAAATATTTGAATGGGGTCGCAAAAACCTATTGTTTTGGACGTTCTTTGTCAATATTATTATTAAATGCGAGACATCGCTTAAGCCAGCGTTTCTTAACCTGTGGTCCGCGGACCCCTGAGGGGTCCACGAGTATGTGTATGGGGATCCGCCGTCTTATCTATAGACATTTGAATTAATAAAAATTGACCTAAATTTATTCCTGTTTTTTTATAAAGGGGTCCTTGAAATCATGCTTGATTGTCTAGACGGGTCCGCGGACTGAAAAAGGTTAAGACACGTTGGGCCTTAAGCCATGATAAAGCGTCATTTGTATTTATGAGCTCCTTTGATTAAATTTATATGAAACAAAGTAATAAATTAGTATTACTTATTAATATTACCCCTACCCCCTGTTTCACCATCTATTGATTAAATTTATATGACGGATAAATGTGATGCCGTCTCTGTTTGTTTTGTTCGAATAGATGGAGACGGTATCACATTTATCCCTCAAATAAAATTAATCAATGGGTGGTGAAACAGCCCCCTTAGTGTAATAGTATTTTAAAAGCAAGATTGAATAAGAAATACATTGATAAGAAACATTTTAATAATAAATGATTTAATTAAGTACCCGATTAAATCAATCGATACGAAGAGAAAATAGAATTTGGAGTTAACTTTATTGTCAAACGGTGACTATTTAGGCCGGCAGCGGGCCAATGACTGACTCCTTGAGTAGTTGGTACTCATGGGCAGCGGTGATCATATCCCATGAGATGACCCGCTTGCGCGTTTGCATCCGTCTCATAGGCTTGGAAAAAAAACTAACAAGCCTGACGTTAAGTGGCTAAGTGGTTTTGAGGTCTAGTCTATGTTGTAAGAGGATGGCACGACGACCCGGATGCTTATCGGGATGGCAAAATCATATGTTCCATGCAATAGTGGGTCAAAAGGAGAAGTCCAGCAGTAGGTCATAAATGCTTACACTAATTTTATAGTCTTTTGCATTGCATACCAGCCTAATAGTTTCCCGCGGCTTCGCACGGCTAAGCCGTTAGATCTAGCAATATAATAGCTTGAAATTCATAAATAAACCCGTTGGAATGCAAATTACATTGTGAATTTCACTAACATTGGATGAACCGCACTAACACACAGCGAATTTCATGTCTGTAATCCAGTTGAAATTTAGCGCGCTAAGGTTACTTTAGAAAAAAAAATTATCGGTGCAACTTTTTTCCGTAAAATCCTTTTTCAAAGTATTACGAGTAGGAATTAAAATAATTAAAAAGTGGTTGAAATTAGTAAAGTCGTTCTCAAGTTATGGCGTGACCTAGGGGAATAGAGATTCATTTTTAAACGGAAGATTCATCGGTTGATCTCTCATATGACCTGACACTTTTGCAAATCAGACGCGCGTGTTTTAAATTTAAAACCCAGGTGTAAAGGCCAAAAATACGAAACTTTCCGCTGCTCGACTCTAAAGTCAAAGTCAGCTTATATCAGGTTTACTTACCTTCGTTGCCATATGTATGTAGGATCGTACGAAACTCTCCACCTCACACAAGACACAGACACAGAAGTCTTCGGTCATTCGATCCGCTCGTTTACATCAATCATTCGTCCACAAATCCACCCTAATTCCCACATGTACGTTTGTGTATGTTACTTAGTCTGTTTATCATATTATGTCTTAGTGATTTAGTCTCTTCAACGTTCTAAAAAGTGGAGAAACACAGTAATATTTACCAGACTCTTGGGATAAATGCATCTAAAAATTGTGTACGTTAGTGCTCGCGGCAGTGTTGAGGTAACCACTTCGTGAAGCAGGTTCTTGACCTAAAACTCTTTGTTAAAACAAGGAGTCGCACTCGCCGCACTATTACGACTAACACGACCGACAACTTTGACACGAATTTACGAAAAGAGGCGATATGCCAGGTGGCTTATTTTATTGGGCTTATTTTATATAGTATGGAAAACTCTGACTCTATTGCATAGCAAGATCTGTCCCAAGGAACAATATAACCGACTTTAGTAATAATGGGTATTATGGGCAGTAGTAGAGGCCTAAGATCGTAAAGTGATCCTAAACAACAATCGGTAGAAACAACTTTGCGAAGGAGGCAAATAGGCGAATACGAGTACAGTTCGGCTGGGCTGCTTTCGGGAAACTTCTGCATATCTTGTCATGAGACATCCCTCAGTGCCTAAAAACGAAAGTCTTCAACCAGTGCGTCCTACCAGTTTTAACCTACGGAGCCGAAACGTGGAACTTGACTGCGAGGCTAATCTACAAACTCAAGGTCGCTCAGCGAGCTATAAAGAGAACAATGCTATAGTTTCTTTGAAGGATAAAATCCGAAATCACATCATTATCTGACAAAGAACGAAAGTCACCGACGTTGCTCAATGTATTAGTTCGCTGAAGTGGCGTTGGGATGGCCACATCTATCGCAGGACCGATGAACGGTGGTGGAGTAGACGAGTCTTCAAATGGAGACCACGGACGGGAAAACGTAGTGTAGAGCGTCCTGAGGCACGGTGAACGGACGACCTTAAGAGGTTAGCTGGCGGTGGATGGATGCGAGCGACTGAAGCCAGAGTAATGTGACGCGCCATGGAAGAGGCCTATGTCCAGCAGTGGACTTCTGTAGGCTGATGATGATGATGATGATGAAGCTCGTAAAGCATGACGTAGTCTGGTGCTGGGGGCCAAGACTCACTTCGGGTTACTGTGCCCTATTAGTGGTAGGTAGTAATATTAGCTGTGGCGTGGCGCCTTAATAACTCGATTTCCACCGGCTTACCTAAACTTTTCACACAACACGTGATAACAAGAATAGCAAAGCTTGTGTATATTAACTTGGACATGTTGCACCTGAAGACAATACCTAAATCATGCTTCTCACACTCCGGTTCGTTTAACTTAAATGTCCACTCTAATTGATTTTTATCGTTTAGATTAAATTTTGAAATTGAACGTTCAGATCTCCAGCACTAAGTAATTTTTGAGATTAATCTTACAACGGAATGCTCCCAGTGACAATTTGTTACAAGTCATGACTCTTTCAGAACAATAAACAGAGCAGTTAGGTTTGCGCTATTGCGGTAGTAAAAACAATTTCCAACCTTTTAGCTTACACAATACTTTAATAGAAATATCACATACATTTTTCCTAAAATTGCTTTTTTGCTCACTATATTGTACTCTCATCTCGCTGACATATCTTGGATTATTTTGTTTACGTAGGTTTTTATGGACTTAGTAGCAAGTATAATAGGTAAAGGTAAAAAATAATATAAAGTTGCTTATATCAAATTTGTTAAGATTTCTAAGATGACCAACTTTTCCTCTCATACGCGTCAATAAACGTTTCTTTTCTGATAACTTAATTCACTTTCATACTTCTATATAGAATTTTACAGACAGCAAACTTTTCTCCTTATACTCATAGTGATAGAGTTTCTTAACCTTCTGCTAACTTAACTTTCAATTATCGCTGTTATATATTTTGATCTTGGCCTTAGGCACACACAGATATTTATTTTTCTTATATCAGGTCTGCAGGGCAGTTTCGTAGTAACGAAATTCGAAAATACGTATCGTCGTCCCTCCCACTTTCGTATTAAATAATATAAGTGTCGGCGGGACGGTAAGATACGGTTGTCGATTGCCCTGCTGTTACTTCTAGGGCTTAGTTGGAAGTACCAGAACTTTAATAAGATCATTTTGTTGTTCGTCAGTCTATCTAAATCGCTATCCCGCCGGAACTATGCAAAATCTCCGGGATAAAAACTATCCTATATCCTTCCCGGGGCTCGCTATCTGTGTACAGAATTTCATCTAAATCGGTCTAGACGTGATGATGTAACAAACAAACAGACTTAAAAACTTTCATATTTATAATATACTAGCCTAAACCTGCGGCTTCGCCCGCATTAGAAACAGCTTAATGCCTCTTAACTCAAAGAATAAATAAATCCCGTATCGTATTTGAGAAAACTGTATCATGTGCCAGGATGGAACATTTTCACAATCAATTTCAAACATGACATTACAGTGAAAGAGTTCCACTCTGAATTGAATACAAACTGAAATATAGATGCACAGAAAAACCCGAAAAATAAGACCATCACTGGGAATCGAACCCAGGTCCTCGTATTCCGTACCGCGTGCTATACCGCACACCACTAATGGTCAACGGTACCGACACGAATTTCCCTATGCACCTCATATTTCAGCTTGTTTGTTTCTTATTTAGCCACTTAAGCAGTGACGCTAGCGACATCTAGGTATGCCGTAGCCCTCATCGAGAAACTTTTTCGGCACTCCGTTGGAACTAACCGCTCACCCGGACAAGAGATATCGTTACTAAGCAATCAAATTAAGATTGGTTTTTTGGAATCTTTCTGTGGCATCTATATTTCAGTTTGTATTTTCAATTTAGGTTTTACGGGATGACCGTAACTACTTCGACTGTACATAATTATAAAGGACTATTTTCATACGCAATCTAGTATGCAAACTTAAGCACTTGATTCACTCTTGATTTAATTTTATTATATTGTTCTAAAAGTTAAATAAAAGGTAGCATCACAAACAAAGTGCCCAAGTTTCAATGAGATTACGGGCTTATTATTTCATTTCAAAGTATCGTTATGAATTTCTAAACACTTCTGAAAAGGTTCCTGAGGTTGCGAAGGCTTAGCCATATTAATGAATGTTCATCCCTCCGCATTCAGTATAAAAATAAAACAGCTCTGAAAGAATCTTTCTTATTTCGCCTAATAAAGTAATTCCGCCAAAAATAATGCCTCCACTTTACTTTCTAATCCCGGTAGAGCACAATTTATGAGTAAAACGGTAACTAAATTTTTCTTAACCAAAAGAAAAATATATTTCTGCAGATATTTAGAACGGATTTAGCACGTTTACAATAAAGATTTATTCTTCGCCATAATTTTGCATTTTTACTGGAGTTTTTGTGGCAAATATTAAAATACACGATTTTGTTAACATAAATTAAATTTTGGTGATGTACTGGTTCGATTTTTATTTCAAAGACAAGACGAACAAGGTGCTCTTAAATATTAAAAAAGGAACATTTAAGATTGATCCATAAAATAATAAAAATTATGAGTTTAAAAAATAATTACAATCGTAATATTGGGAACAAACCACCTTTTACACCTCAAAAACTGATTCATAAAGGCTTTAACAAGCCTTTGACAAGCCTTTAACAGTTAAACATTATTTTAATTTAATCTCTGCCATTGCAGAGGTACTGCAAAAAACATTTAACTGTAAACAAGATCACAAGTTTTTTTCGGGTGCGCCAAAGTTCACATAAAATTTTAAACTCCACTTATTGGAAATCCGTTTTTTTTTTCAAATAAATTGTGTGGTTTATCATCAAATTCATCATCCCAGCCTATATACGTCCCACTGCTGGGCACAGGCCTCCTCTCAGAACAAGAGGGCTTGGGCCATAGTTCCCACGCGGGCCCAGTGCGGATTGGGAACTTCGCACGCACCATTGAATCGCTTCGCAGGTTTGTACAGGTTTCCTCACGATGTTTTCCTTCACCGCAAAGCTCGTGGTAAATTTCAAATGTAATTCTGCACATGAATTTCGAAAAACTCAGAGGTGCGAGCCGGGGTTCGAACCCACGACCCTCTGCTTGAGAGGCGATAGGTCAAACCACTAGGCCACCACGGCTAGGCCATCATCAAATTACCGACACTTAAATAATCGAATTTTATTTTAAAGTCAACGTTTCGAGTATTTTCATTTCATCGACAATTCAATTCGTGGAATTGTCATTAAAAGTTATTTCAATTCATATATTTTTAATTGTCCGATGATTCATTGTATAGTTGTATTATTTTACGGAAAACGTTTCGTAATTTATTGTTTTTTTTTTAAATAACAAAAGTTAATTCACGTAAAATCATTTGAATATGAATTATTTTGCAATTAACCCAACTTACTTTTCTGGTATCAGTTCAATTTGCGCGAGGGTCACAGTTCAAACCTAAACTACTTTTCTGGTAACCGTTTGATTCTGCAAGGGCCGCAGTTCTAACCTAACCTAACCAACTTTTCTCGTATCAGTTCGATTGTGCGAGGGTCACAGCTCTAACCTAACCTAACCTACTTTTCTGGTAGCAGTTCTAACATCTATCTAAAAATATGAAAAGGTTCTACCCTATTACACGGCTCAGTTTCCTCGACTGTACGTGTTGTCGATTATTTTACAATGTGTTGTAATAAAACTGCGTAGAAATGAACATCGTTATTTTGTAATTCTGTCTTTTGAAATGTATTGTTGCAAAACGAATCATCTGCCAAATAATATTCCTAACAACAGTTTTTCTATGAAATAATAAAAATTAGAATGAACTGGTCACGAAACAAAATTTCATCAAACGATAATACTAGAACTAAATTTTCTATGAAACGTTTTCGATGAATTGATATTCGATGTAAAGTTTGTCGGTAAGAAAAGGGACACCCAAATTGTATACCATAATAAACACTAATCAAAAAGTCTCTGTTTCTGGTTCTGGTGTCCTCAGTAATTAGGTAGTTTAAGTTAAAATTGCGATCGCAACAGACAAGTGGGCCGAGTAGCCACCAAAAAAGTAGATAAAATTAATTAAGAATTGCAATCACCACTCTCACGAGTGTTCATTATACTTAAAATTAAATATTTATGACCAACAGCATTATGAGTATAGTGGGCCTGAGGTCGTATATTGCCTAACGTTTCTGACGCCCGCCATCGCAATCAAATGACAGATTTCGTATACAAAAACTGTTATATTTGATTGCGATCGCGAGCATCAGAAACTTTAGGCAATACGGCCTCTGGGTTACTTAACTACGTCACTTTTATGAATTTCTTTAAATATTAGTAGTGAACAAAAAAAAGTAAGAGTAGGTACTTAATCATTTGACTATAGCATAGATGGTAACCAGAAATATTATTCGGATACCTAAGCATTTCATTTTGGGGCAATAAGGACTCCTTTTCATCGCTAAGTGAGACATTAATGTATAAAAGCTAAATTAAAAAACAATCAGCATAGTTAACACTAAAAATAATATTAAATGTGAGAACCTTGAACTTTTCCTCCCGAACAGTCAAAAATGTGTATCAGACAGGTCAAATCGTTCACCTACCTACCACTACTTACCACATTATCAATGCCAGCAAATTGTATAATGCGTTTATCATCCCTTTTCTGGTTAAACCGATTCGATTATGTATGTAAATCGGGGAATAACGAGGTAATTTAAGTGTCTTAACCATGTGCTTTGCATATGCATACGGGGTTAGGTATACTCAACAGCGTGTGGTTTAGGTGTTTGCCAATGTTTTATTTACTGCGTCTTGTTCCCTGGGCAAATGTTGCCATTTAAGTAGGTAAAAGGAATGCCCGTTCTGAAGCTCAAATTAAACCGCGAGCGGAGCGGATTCATTAATGACTTAGTTTAACATACAACGACTGGCTGCATGAAAATATTTACATCGGACCTTTATGAAGTTGGTCGTTGTAACTTAAATAAAACTAAGTCATTTTAATAAGTCAGGCGACTGTATTTCTTTGTTCTTACTGACCATAAAACCGATAGTATCCGCATTTAAAAAGTCTCATGATTCGTGTTCACCGCGACAATTTCGATATCTTGATTTTATATCACAGTTTACACACGACATTCGTTATATGCTGGTGAGGACAACGTTGTCGCGGATGCACTGTCTAGGACTGACGCCATAACAGACATACTTGACTCTGACTCTTTAGCAGCCTCTCAAGCCACGGACACAGAACTGAGAAATTTGATCAAAATCGGTTCATCCTTAAAATTGCAAAAGGTACCGTTTGGGAATACGAAACTTTTTTGCGATGTGTCCGGGCCAGTTCAACGTCCATTTATTACATCCGAATTCCGGAAGTCAATTTTTAATAGTATTCACGGACTTAGCCATCCTAGCGTTAGGACTACCGTAAAAATGGTAACTGAACGCTATGTATGGCCGGGTGTTAGGAAAGATTGCAGAAACTGGGCGCGAACGTGCATTTCTTGTCAGAAATCAAAAATTTCTCGCCATGTTCATGCGCCAGTGCATGATTTTAAACTTCTTCAGCCCGTTTTTTCCCATGTCCACGTAGATCTTATAGGCCCACTTCCGATTTCTAACGGATACAAATATTGTCTTACGCCGTTGACAGGTTTACGCGGTGGCCTGAGGCAGTTCCGCTTACGGATATTACGGCTGAAAATGTAGCCAAGGCATTTATATCTACGTGGATATCACGTTTTGGTTGCCCCGAAAAGGTGACCACAGATAGAGGTAGACAATTTGAATCTCATCTTTTCAGTAAAATTTCGTCAATCATCGGTTCACATCATCTTAAAACTACTGCGTACCATCCAGCTGCTAATGGTCTTGTGGAACGTTTCCATAGACAATTGAAGGCAGCAATTATGTGCCACGCAGACGAGAGCTGGACAGAATCCCTTCCATTGGTTCTTCTCGGTGTACGTAGTTCATGGAAGGAGGACTTGTCCGCATCATCCGCCGAACTAGTTTACGGTGAAGTGCTTAAGCTCCCTGGTGAATTTTTCGAACCGACTACTGACAGACTGACGGACTATACTGATTTTTTGACTAGGTTGCGTCTTCATATGAAGAAACTTCAACCTAAGGCCGTAGCACGACATGGCTCTTCTAAAGTGTTTGTTTTTAAGATTTGTCGACAGTATCACATGTATTTATAAGACAAGACTTTGTACGACGATCTTTGCAGCCACCTTATGCTGGCCCTTATAAAGTAGTCAGTAGAAATGATAAGTTTTTCGCCATAGACGTAGCAGGTCGAATTACTAATGTTTCGATCGATAGGCTGAAACCTGCTTATATCCTAACAGATGAACCAGGTAGCACTTCTACGTCATCTACCACTGTTCCTGCGAGAACACCTGTGGTTGTAGCAACTCCTACACCTTCTAGGACTACTCGTTCTGGTCGTCAGGTTATTTTTCCTGATTTTTATCGACCCTAAAGGTCTCCGGGGGGGCTGATGTGGCGACTGTATTTCCGCTTCCGCTTTTATCATGGATATTGCGCATGTGTGGATTTTGACGTTGACTTTTTCATTTCGAATTGATGCTGTATAAATAAATATAATTCCTTTCAAAATTAGTAATTATTTCCATAAGTCAGCTCCGCTCGCGGATTTGACGAATATATTTTACTTAATTTAGATAAAGAGTAGCAACCGTATGACACAGAGAAAGTAAATCTGCATTCTTCCAGAATAAGCTCTTAAAAACTCAAGTCTTATAAAATATTTACGTGTCTGAAACCGTGCTAATTTGCTATTGGATTGGACGGACTGGAACGAACCCTGCCTCAGAGATATTAAAGGTCACCCGCAGTTCACTCCGTCTTTCGCATTCACAAACTTTCTGATATCTTATTAATTAAAATCTCAAAACACTATTTAGTACAGAATCTCAAACAAATTAATCATAACTTTACCTTCCAAGAAAACGAAATATGAAATCAAACTTTTGCCGTCGAGTATTTGGGGCGTCAGCAGAATGCCTTCCCTAATTGCCGAGGGGCAGGATGCTGTATATAATTTGGAGCTGCAGAGCAGAGCCAGTGTCGAGATCACAAATTTGTATTCCAAACTCACAATAAAGTTCATTTAAATATAAATGCGACAAGACCTTTAACCCCAGTAAATGCTGTTACTCGTATAAACTGAGTCGTAATTTTTTACGACGACCCCGAAATAACTGACGGCGTTTAATAAGCTTCAGTGTCAAAATATAATGGGGACATTAAAGTTTCTAATTCGTGTAATACTTAGTGGTCACTGAGATCCTAAAATAGGCCCCGGAACGACAATTCTACTTACTAAACTCAAAAAAAAGTCCAACGTGACCGCAGTTCAAATTTCCAGTACTTAGTGTATTGTATTTAATTATTTTCATAAATTCGTTTCATTTCTTCAATCGTTATAACCATTATAACCTTGGTAAACATACTGGTTTCAATTCAAGTATAAATTAGTAAGACCTAGTAAAGAACGAATAGATTGAGATTTGTATCAATCAACCTCAGAATACATTTTACTAGCAACGTACATTTTTCGAAACGGCGAGAGTGCAATATAATAAAGCAGTAAATACAATACATAAACTCAAAGAAATCATACCTACGCACATTATGAATAGTGAATTTTAAAACATTTAAGACGGCGCGAAACATATTTTCTTCCAGCTGCATTCAGTATTATATCTTCTTAAAAATCTAAATTAAACGGTTCAACGCACGATTATAAATCAGGAACGGTCCGACCAGTTTTGATCTTTTCGGAAGATCCTTTTCATAGGTAAGTGCGTTCACGATTCGTGGGAGGAGCGCCACCATCGTGACGCAATCGTGAGTCGAACCGTTTAATTTTATATTATCAAATATATCAAATTACTACTCGTATGTCTTACAAGATCTTAAGTGACGGGTAAAGAGAAGACCCCAAAAAGTTGCACACCTTAACGCAGGTAGTTCGAATTACTATTATTTTTTCCATTGTGACACGAACATTAATCATACATTTGTATGGGTAATTTTCGTGTCACAATCACAATGAAAAAATAATAGTAATTTTAACTACCTGTGTTAAGGTGTGCACCATTTCGATCTTCACCCTAATATTATTAGGTATATTTTGTGTTTATTCGCTAAATGTTATGATTCCCTAGAAGTACACCAAAACAAAATCCCACGCAAGAAAAGCCGCAGGCAAAATGTATTTTGTAGAAAAACAACACAAGCTTAGAGAATGAACAGTATCGGTTCGATTGGAAGTTAATTAGGTCCGTTTATATTTGAGTTTGCGCTTAGCTCTCGATCAGAGACTGCTATTCTGATTCTAAATTTAATAAAATAATAATACAATTGGATTTCAAGTCAATTCAAGTCAAATACCTTTATTAAATTTAGGCTATGACAGTTACTTATGAATGTCAAAAAAATCTACCACCGGTTCGGAAGAATCCGGCAAGAAACTCAACAAGGTATTTACAGTATTTTTTAAAAAGATTTACAATGTTCTTTGTACATAAGCGATCGCCTATAAGGATCGGATTCATTTCCAAATATCCCTGTCCATGATAATATATTATGTAATCATTAATTTTATAATACCCCTTAGATATTAATGTATTTTTGACAATAGTATGTTCATAATTGAATCAAACCTATTGCAATTAGATATTGAATTTTCAGGTCACAAATTTGATTAGATCCCGACGGTTGAGCTTTTAAGTAAATTAACAGAGATCTGTCCTACCATACTTGATTTTCCTTTAGTGTTTATTTTAACTTTTATACGACAACAAACCCCATTTTAAAGAAGTAAATAAAAGCTGACTAATCTAATAACTTAACAAAAACTTAATTTTGGTTTTGGTTTAATTTGATTAGATTTAATTGTTATATTATTATATAACATGTTAATTTTTTTAGTCTGCAAGTTAATTATTGTACTTAATTGAAATGTAAACGGTCGTGATATTATTATTCGTGTGCACGCATTTAATTATAACCAAGTTGGGAAAGGAAACCGCAAAGCCGAATGTGTCGAGAATCAAAGCAGCTACGAGTATAATATAAAATCATGCATCTCATCTCTAATATACGAAAGTTCCGTATTCCGAATTGGGACGTTTCGCCAAAGTTAACTCGATTTCACGCTCAATTGCGAACGAAAAGGTAAGCGATATTTTCTCTGTATGTCTACTACCAGTGGTATACGTTCGGGTGGCCTAATGCAATCTTCTGGATGCAGTCCCAATTTAATTTCAAACGGTATTTGATATTAAATTCGTTTTCAAGAAAGCCTTGTCCAGTTACCGTTCGTTCAGTTACAGCTATCGACACTGGCTGCAAGTTTAATAAATAAGTTTGCCACAACTTCTATTGCACTGTAACGTATCATAAAATGTAACTGTTAAAATTTACAGCATATTCGTCGTCAAAATGTAATCGTGAGATTCTGACTGACGTGTTAGGTATCAAGCTTTGATTACTGGTAACACGTACTTTAATGTATAGACATGCCATCAAATATATTAATTAGATATAGCTTTAGATAGCAGAAAATAAAAAAGACACTCTAGACACTATTAAGGGCCACATTAAATATCCAGACCAATGATAGAGATGGTTCCCCGCTATAGAATATATTATGTATATATTATAATTGTCATAGTAAGGCTCTCTTATATCTAGTACTAAATTAAACCAAATAAAACACACAAACATCACCGTTGTATTCCCAAATGTATGTAGTAGGCAGAGCACACGAAACGTTGCCGCTTCGGAGCCACTTTTAGCAATTTTAGGTTTAAAGTTTGTCAAACTAAATAAAAGCTAACTACCTAACTTAAAAACTTAATATATTTTTTCCTTAAATTCTTGTATTTATGTGAATAAAATTACCCATTTTATTAACCCCCGATGCAAAAAGAGGGGTGTTATTTCAATTCAAAATAAAATGTACTTTAATAAAAGCTTGTAAAATATAAAGAAGATATTATTTTAAGAGAACATTATTTCTACTCTCTCGCACTCCTCTCTCTCTGTGTGTAAACCAAATCCACTTCCCTCCGCCGGTCCCTCTGTATGGAAGTACGAGTATGTATGTAAGTTTTAGCTAAATACAACATTAATATACCTAGCGCCGCGCCACAGCTCTGCTGCTGATTGTAGTTTTTAAGGAAAGAGAATTGAAAAATGAGAAGTTTGATTACAGGCAGAATAACGAGGAAAAATTTTTTTGTTCGGGGTAAATAAAATACGCGGTTTTAATTTAGGAACCTCAACGTTTTCCTTAACGTGCTTAAAGTTGGTCAGCTTCCGTAACACACAAAATGTTAAAAATATGTTTTGTAAAGCAATAACTTTTGTCACGTCCACAAAAATCACGAAAACATTATTGTACGTGTGACTACATTATATCGTAAGTAGGTACAATCGGCACACACATTTACCGAGTAGATAATTATCAGAAATATTAAATACCATTTAGCACAATCCCCGTTTCTAATTTTCCGTTTAAATAAACCTCCTTAAAGCTACTTTTAATTAGTAGAATGAAACTTTACCGTGACGCTAATTGAAAATCGGGGAAAACAAATCGAAATAAAACGATTTATTTTACGCAAGTATTTGCAAGTGAATGGGAAACGATTGTTTGGAGCGAAACTTGAATTGAAATCGAGGCCAACTTTGTTTTAAATGTAATGATTGTACGCACTAACTTATAGGTTGCGGTTCTATTGAAATGGAGTGTAAAATTACGTAACTGACCAATCGAATTAGTTGAAATCTTGTCACATTACAATGGCACGTTTTGCTTCAGTCAGATTTAATTAATACACTCTCTAATTTTTGAACATGTTTATGTGTAGGTACGGTTCTTTATCGTAGTGACTTACTTATCACAATTCACAAACCAACTGTTAGAGCTTGTCACAGTTAATAATATTGTGGCGTTCCATAATACGTCAACAAATAAACTTGGCATAAACACTACATTCAGATAATCAGATATAAGATACAAATAATAATAACAATCAGTTATCTCAGTATCACCTACCCTACAATACACATGTTTAAATGTCTTCAAGGCCGTTGATACGAGGTGTTTCAGAATTAATTCAAAATATTTTGCCAGTTAAGTAGTTCGATTACTTTGTCTGAACATCTCTGTAAATAGCCATCAGAATTTTCGATTTTAAATCGAGTCACGCTTTTAACGCGGTACACTTTAAATATTGATCTATGTTTGGACTTTACTTTGTTCTTAAAGTATAAATAAAATGAAGATCATTTACAGACAAACAATAAACTAACTAAAGCTTACCTACCAAGCTACAAACTAAATCAAGCTAGTTTTTAAAGTACAACGTCTAGAAAACAGACAGAATTAAAAATTCTAAACAATTTTTCCATTTATGACTTTCGTAACGTTCCTGAAACCTCAGCATAAACACGAATAAAGAAAAAACAGCGTTAAATAATAAATGGCCCATTACTTGTAAGCTTAAGCTTAGCATGAAGAAAAGTTATGCAAATGGGATTCCTTTAGGATGCCCAGCAACAAACAGTAAAGGCTTTAAGGTCTTTAAGAGATAAACGTAAGAAAAACTAGACTGAAAAGGAGATAAGTGTCTAGTAAACCTTGTATAAACACCCTCTTCGAAGTCCGCAAGATGCATCAACACGGATTTTCATGCCTTCTTTATTATCTCCAGCCAGTTATTTTTACCCTCTCTTGATAATAATGAAAGGTTGTTCAACAATGTAAAATATAATGAGAATATTATCCATTCCATTATAAGTCGGATAATCAATAAGGATTAAAATTGATACAGAATGAAAAAATTGAGTTGCTATCGCAACAAGATTTACGTTAAGTCTGTGTTTGTCAAAAGCAAATGATAAAGTGACAAAAAAGATAGAAATTGCAAGGAAAGTCAACATGAATTTAATAAGCGTTTATAAATTATGAGTTAGTTCGTAGACGAAAACATTTTTTTGTATTTTCAGAATTTTACCACGATCATTACCTTTAACGTATTTATATCCTAGGCTTTTTTATTATCATTACAATATCAGGGCGTTAACTGTGACTTCGCTCGGATATACATTAAGTACATATACATATTTTAACAGCTCTAGCGTGCGACATCGTCTGCGAAGTATTTGTTTAACATAACGTTTAAGCAGTGTTGTTAAAAGTTTTTATTTAACTTCACATTGATGAAGTTAATAGCTGAAGTTTGACGTACTTGTATAAGTACGGTGACAATATTATAACCTGGTGATGAAATTCTGGTCCGGCCAGGATCATCTACATGAGACGGAACTCTTTAGTACGGATATATCATTTGGATGACAATGCAAATGCACTTAGCAAAAAAGCATGTTTTAAACACGAAACTATTAACAAATAAGGCGTTACTTTGCGGAGGTCCATATCAATGAACTAAAAGAATTTCCTTGCTCACCCGCGACCTTACGATAGCTAAGCTTATGCAAAATACACAGCATAGCATAGTGTACGGTTGTGTCACTCTGAAGATGAGCTCTGGTTGAGTTCGAAACGCGTCAGTGTAGTGTGGTGGTGTTGATAGATGGGTTTGTGTGATTTTTGTGTGTTCTTACAGTGTGGAGGTGGAGAAACTGCATGAACACGCATATTTTGCATAAGCTTAGCTATCGTAAGGTCGCGGGTGAGCAAGGAAATTATTTTTGTTCATTTACTGGAATTGGTCAAATTTAACTTGCAAGATATGACTACAGACAGGCAGACAGACAACGGGACAGGTGAAACTAAATAAAAGCTTTTAAAAAAGCGAAGTTTTGATTATTCTGTTCATTCAAAAATACTACTTGCTCGTTACAAACAACGTGGTGGACTGACTAACAGACAACGCACATCCTAAACCACTGGTATTAGATACGTCAAGTTTGGTAGCCACATCTTTATATTTGTGTATTCTTTAAGTTTCATAGAGGTGGCGCACTAAGAAGAGATTTTTTTGAAATTATCACGGGATAAGGAGAAAAGGGGTTTATATTTTCCAATTCAAACTCTTCAACAGTTAATGGCATCGACTTGAAATTTGTTATGCAAATGTAGTTTGGGTGACAATACAAGTACAGTCAACAAAAAGTACAGTCAACAAAAAAGCTTGCATATGCAATTATTCTTACGATTTCGTAACCAAAACTTTATGCGTTCGCAAAAGGTTATGTGATCAGCGAGGTGACCCGTTTTATAATGATAGATGAATTTCCGCAGTAACTCAAGAGGCGTCCGAGCAAAACAGTTTTCTTCTATACCATAAATTTGACCAATTACGGCAACGGGAAGAGGCCATTTGTCACAGGACACAAAAACGACGCCGTCCCAGGACCCGTCAGTCCATCTGTCCGCCATGGACCTCCGTCAAAACCGCGTCGACAGACAGATCGTATTTATAACCCCAACCCAAAATTGCGGAGAATGTAAGAAAATCTTACACCTCCTTTAATTTAAGAATAACATTTGCGGATTCGCCAGCTGTTCCTTTTTATCCAGTAAGAAGCAATTCAAGCAGTATGGTCGCAGTTGAGCAGATAAGTGAAGGAAATTTTTAATGCTTTCGACACATTTATGTAACAAACATTTATGTATATGTTTTGTATATGTTTTTTGAAGAGGTAAAAATGTGTATTTATCAGGTAAATATTACTCCTGTGTCGTGACAAGTCGGCATTTAACTATGGACAAAATTCCCTAGGTTTTTTTTTTCAGCCTGTAATTAAAATACGGTCCCCATTGGATCCTTTAATTTCATGCGCTTGCCAATCTTATTCAAATTCTTTTACGGTATTTTCATAATAACTCGCAAAATTTAAATTCAAAAAGCGGTAACAGATACAGTGATATTATATCATTGCAATTATTTATGACATTCGCTTCGTATTATCTGTCAATGCAAATTTAATGACGGTGATAAAATATTGGACCATCGCCATACAGGATTAACGAAAGCACACAGATTTTTAATTAAAACATGTTTTCACTGGTTTATGCTTTATTATCTTAAATGCTGATTTATTATAATGCCAACCAAAAGTTAAAAAAAAATAACCTGTGTTGGACTGGGTTTTAGATAAACTCGGATGTTCATGTTATTTTCGTTATTTATAAATTATTAAAGACAGTAATAAAGCTGACGGGTGCACAGTACTGTTAAGTTTTTGCAAAGTGTTTGCCATGCCTGTTATTAAATAAGTCATTTATAATAAAAATAATTGAAAAAATAATTAAAACCGTTTATTTTGGAAGCATTTTTACTATCGTTCAATATTCTTAAATATTTTGCAACTAATTTTACTTAGACCTTTACTTTTACTTTTTTACTTAGAAGGTATCATGGTTTTACGGGTCGATGAGAAATGTTCAACTACGGACGAGAGAGCTATCAAAAATTTTAAGCTGAAAGATCAGTACCTATATTTAAAGTGTAATATAAATAAAGTCAGTCTTATTCAATTAATTAAGGGGTTACTTTGCTGTGACGCAGCGATAGCGAACAAGCAGGGTAAAAAGGGTTTTCTTCTTCTTCTTCTTTGTCGTGTCGCTCTTGGCAGAGCGGGTTTGCGGGGGGGCAAAAAGGGTTTTAGTTCAGTGTTATTGATCTGTTTAAAATACCTAATTCTGCACTATCTATCAAGCTCGGAAACTTTACGTCATGATTTTTTTACAGATTTCCCGCTACTTTTTTTTTAATTATAATGTTTTTTTTATTTATTTATTTACTCATTTATGTTATACAAAAAAAATACAAATATACTTCGCCAAACTGCAAAAATACTTAAAAATACTTGTATTAGAATAAAATATGGAAAAACCAACCAAGTATGAACTGGAGACGAAAATTAAACCGTTTAATGCAAGCTTTACTTTAAACATCGACCTGAGCCGAGCGCAGGTAAAAACGGTGAAAATCTCATTCGGGTGAAATTCTCAATGTGTTCTCTAACGTGTGGAATGTAGTAGTCTATATTATAACTTTAAAAAAATGTCAGCTCAATTAAACGTTACAGGTGGTAGGACCTTGTGCAAGGTCCGCCCGGATTGCTACCACCATCTTGCTCGCTAATCCTGCCGTAAAGCAGCAGTGCTTGCAGTGTTGTGTTTCGGCGTGGAGAGTAAGACAGCCGGTGAAATTACTGGCACTTGAGGTATCCCATCTTAGGCCTCTAGGTTGGCAACGCATCTGCAATACCCCTGGTGTTGCAGATGTTAATGGGCGGTGGTGATCTCTTACCATCAGGAGACCCACTTGCTCGTTTGCCACCCAGTCGAATAAAAAAAAAAACGGCAGTTAAACTAACAGCGGCATTTTTGTACAAAGTACAAAGACTACGAAAGTAGGAACAAACTGCAACGAAAACATAGCAATATTTATACAGCGACATTTCGTATACGCAAGTGGAGTTGAGAAATGTCAGAGCTACACGAGATTCTCGTTCAAGAGGGTGATTCAATTTTAATAAGCTCCTTCAAAGAGCCAACTTACATTATCATGTCTCATTTCGACGGCGCGAGGCGACGATTGAGATTGTTCTCATTATGTCTACTGCACTGCTGTATAATATTTTCGGACCTGCTGTTAAAGTATTTCGCTAAGTATTAAAAAACTTTTGAATTGAAAATGTTTGTCTTTTGACTGTAGATTTCTACTAAATTCAGCCAATTTACGTCCGAATAATGACGAAAAACTAGCTCTTGCTTGTTATATTTTCTGCTGCGTCAAGTATTAGTAATTGGTAACATAAAATGCGTTTGACGCATCATTAACGTTTTATATTGGCTCTAAAGCCCATTCTAAAATGCTGGTATGTAAAAAAAAACTATCTCATTTTTCCATCAGCTTGACGAAAATGCCGTAAAAATTTATGCGAATTTGAGTGTAATTTGCACGCCTTTACACGTATGAGGGCGTCCTGCCATATGAATATATTTGAATAATTCGCATAGGCTTGTTCCAAACGAACCGCTTTTCAAGTGCCTATTTTGTTTTTATTATGAATTTGAAACCGAAAAAAAAAGGTTTACCTCATTTTTGTATCAAACGTGACCCCTTGATTTATCACGTTATATTATATCTATAGGGTTATGGAGTGACTCGAACTGAGAGATAAGTAAGTTCCTGTTTTATTGCATTGCATTGCATTTCTTATTGTGCACGCTGCATTGAGGTCGTGGATCGTTCCGTGCTTTAAATGAATCATTCCTGGCCCGCCATTTGCTGGCGCGCGACGTAACAGTCTTATTTCGTGTTAACTCGATAAGCAAAATTACCTACTCCAGTACAAAAGAGTTCTTGGTGAAGGAAATTTAAGAAGGGACCGATATTGACGATTTTGACTTTTGAGTAGTGTTTCAGTAATAAAGTGAAAGAAGGAAAGATAATGTTTATTCGGCATATAAACAAAGTAATTAAGACAGATTAGATCTTAGTTACAAAAGCGATAGGGCATTTATATTATAATGTACTATGTAAACATTCACGACTCTCACTCATAAGATATATATTTCGGGATTTAATCACGTCTACTACATTTCGTCGGGTGACAAGCAAAAGTCACTTAGTACCAAATAACTACTTTTGAAGAGCAGTGACAGAAATTGTTTTAAGTTTTGCTTGTCAGCCGGCGATTTATTCTTAAAATACCTTTACTTTCTCACTTACACTTACTTACTTTACACTGTCTACTCGTGACCACGTGGTCGAAACCTTGAGGTAATTTTAACAGTAAATATAGTAGTCGTGATAAGCCCTGAAATAGATTAGCTGCCTAACAAATCGAGTCTTTAATAAAGTTATTATGAACTATTTGTTGCCCGCGACTAGTTTACGAAGAAATCGTTTATCGCTATCTCGTGCAAAGTATGATATTTTCCGGGAGTTGTACTTGTACTGTACTGTCTTATGTTCTTTTTAAGGTCTCAGACTACATATCTCGACATCAAGTTTCATCTTACAGATAGGACCTATCTCAGTAGGCATCTTATTTTTTTACTTATAATTGATCCGTGACTGGACGCTATCTCACCTCATGAAAAAGTCCAAATGAGACCGAAGGTGTAACTCACTGATTCAGTAGCAAGCTATTCACTAAGAATAAATAAACTGTTATTACTGAGATGGCTTTTCATCTGCCTTCTGTGACAATATGCAGTAGACATACTTAAGTCTTTAAGTAGGTACGGCCATTTGCCAAAAATTAAGAAATAGAAAAAAGATTCCATTTACTAGTTTAAGTGGTTTGCGACTTCATATTCTAGAAAGCTAGTTCTTAAACTTCGTCTCTTAAAAATTTACAAAATAGATTAACTAAACAAATCGGGACAGTAAAATACAGCTTAGACATTTAGAAGCTTACATTTAGGCAAGCAGATTTGTGTTATAGCCAGTGAGCGGATGACGGATGCAATTTATGTCAAAATCATGTCGAACGATATTATACGTAATATGACTACAATTGGTCTAAAAAACATAACCCCCCTGCGGGCAGTCGGGTAAAAAAGAGAACATAATTGAAAAATAGTTCGATAATTTTATTGTTGTAGTAAATAATCGTATTTTTCTATATTATTTACATATGTTCAGTGTATTCCTTTTATAATTCACTATCCACTTATGAAGGGAAAAGACCTCTTTAAGAGTACATCTACAGATGTAAGTAAGAAGTGCGTATTCGTAAAATGATACTTCTCCATTATTAGGAATATTATCAATCAATATGAAAATATTAATCGAAGAACTAAAAGAATTTCCTTGCTCACCCGCGACCTCACGATAGCTAAGCTTATGCAAAATATGCGTGTTCATGCAGTTCCTCCACCTCCACACTGTAAGAACACACACAAATCACACAAACCCATCCATCACCACCACCACACTACACTGACGCGTTTCGAACTCAACCAGAGCTCATCTTCAGAGTGACACAACCGTACACCATGTCAAAGTCAAAGTCAAAGTCAAAATATCTTTATTCAATTTTAGGCTATAACAAGCACTTATGAATGCTACCAGTTGTTAGACTAACGAACCATAACCACCGTTTTAACTTGTCACTGTAACTCCCCAAGTACCCACATACGTTTTATGAAACAAAACAAAACTACCCACAAATTATTAATAAACTTTTTAACCGTCCTACAAAACTACCTTGATTTTTATTTATTTACTGTCAAGGCATGCTTTATTAACTACCATTGCTGAAATTAGATCCAAGCCGTAGCAAGGGAGATGAAACTAAATTTACCTGCTCATTAATAATAGACCCCATACTGTTGTATCTAATTATCTCCATGCATTCTAAAACATCGAGACGAAACCCCTTGCCACAATAATGTAACACTTCATACGAATCTGAGTCCGATAAAGAATTAATGATGTTTCATTTGCGCACCTTTGAGTTTCTCAGAATTCATTTCCGATATTTCATTTGAAATTTACCATGAGCCGTACGGTAAATGAAAACATCTTACACACCAACGTAGCAATTCAATGGATTATATGAAGTTCCAGATCCATACGGGCCCCGTGTGTGAATTTGTTCGCAGGTGTCTACAGATTTCCTCACGATGTGTCCTTTACCATAAAGTCCGTCGTAAATTTCATATGTAGGTACTTACTATCGTACATACATACATTCCGAAAAACTCAGCGATGTGAGCTCGTAAGAGAACTCACGACTCTCTGCTCTGCTTGAAAGGTCAAAGCATTAAGCTACCATGACTTTTCAAACGAAAAAAGGATATGTAAACTAGTTTGGCTACTTGATGTTTAGCCTAAATTTACTAATTAGGATCTAAAATAATGCCAATAATGCAAAACTGATTTTGTAAGACATCACTTAACTTTTAGCTACTAGTAGGCCTTAGTTTTGTAGTCACTCAAGTTATGTTACAGGCAACATTTTTTTTTCAATTCTCATGCTCTAAAAGTAGGTCAATTTAGCCTTACGAGGCGGGAGTAAAGTGAGTACTTTAGTCCCTATAGACTAAAAGTAATTATTTTTTTAATTTACTTCGAGTGACTTAGATAAACTCAAACAGCCAGTTACAGTTACTTGCAAAAAATAAGATTGTGTGTGGACCATTTTCATGACGAAAATGTTACGTTCTTAATCTAAGTAGTCTTAGTTCTATGCTTTTTCCGCATAGAAGGTGGCGCCATTCTATTTTTCCATTTGTGTATGGACCATTTCGCCGATGCAATTTTGTTATATATCTATGACTGGTTGGAAAAATATAGCCGAGATGATTTGCATATAAATAAAGATTAAATGTATAATTAATTAAGTATGTTGAGGGTTAAAATGGTATAATCGGAACGTCGTAAGGGCATTAAAAAACAGCAATTTATAAAATAATAAATACTTTTATGGGCGTAATCTATAAAAAGCAAGAGCTAGAGTAAATTGTCGGTCGTAAGGGACAGTAGCAAACAGACATTTAAAAAAAGGTGTAATTGGTACGTCGTAAGGGGCATTAAACAACAGCAACTTATAAAATAAGAATACTCTTATGGGCGTAAAGACATCAAAAGCTAAAATTAGAGTTAATTGTTAGTCGTAAGGGACAGTAACAAACAGACATTTTAAAATTGAGGTTACTTTATGGGTGTCCGGGGCTTAAAGTAAGATACCTTGCTTGTTTCTTTTAGTTGTTAAAATACCTTGTTAATGTTAGGTCGTAGGAGGCATCAAAACAGATGGTTTTTAGAACTTGTAGTGATTGAAACAACAACTCAAGCAAGCATACTCCCAAATGTCAAGAAAAAGTGCAAGCAAGCGTGCAAGAAAATGCAAGCAAGCATGCAAGCAAGCAAGCAAGCAAGCATGTAAACAACCACCTAAGCAAGCTTGCAAGTGAGCATGTAATTTTGTCAATCAAATCAACAAACAAAATTTTATCGGCCTGGGTTAGATGAACATCGCGGGTTACCTCGATCCGCGATGACCGGTCTATGGTATCTCCTCCAGCGCTCATGAAGCGGGCTGGCGTCCCACTCCCTCATAGCTGCAAAAAGTGTGTTAGAGGAAGCATAAATAGTGCAAGCATGCATGCAAGCAAGCGTGAAGCCAGAAGGCAAGCATGCATGCAAACAACAAATCAAGCATAGAATACTCCCAAATGTGCAAGAATAGTGCAAGCAAGCATGCAATCAAACATGCAAGCAAGCATGCAAGCAAGGCAAGCAAGCATGTAAGCAATAATGCAAGCAAGCAGACTTTAGTACGCCAGTGGTGGTAGTGAAAATCATTTCATCATCATCGTCATCAACAACATCATCAGTTCGTTTATCGCTACCCCCCGGAACTATGCTATTTTCCGGGATAAAAACTTATTTACTTGGCAATTTTTAACAGCTGCAATATCTTCTTGACCCTCTCAGCTATAAACAAACAAGTCAGCCATAGCCGAGCATTTGTTGGAGTCAGGACCAAACCACTGGATTGAGCTTCACAATTCCAAAATTCTGTCCACGGAACGTCATTTCTACTCAAGAATGGTACGTGAAGCAGTTGAAATAAAAAAGCATAAAAATGTCAACCGGGACGATGGATACAAGCTTTTATCTTCGTAAATCCTGTTATTAATAAGTGTCGACGTCGGGATGACTGTTGTGAGTCGGTGTGATGGGGTGACAAATAAAAATCAAATTGCGGGTAGTTCGTGATACGAGTGCTGGTACTATTAGTGATCAAGCGCGGGTAGTTCGAAGGACTCGCGCTGCTAGGCAGACTTGACACCCCACACTTCAGTCCACTCGTGACCACGGCCACTGCAATGTTGCCGAAACGTCAAGATAAATATTACTCGTGTGTGTTAGCGTGATAAGTCCCATTGGTGGTATTTTGACTATGAGTGAGAATCACGAAAGTTTAAGTATATAAAATTTATTAGAGTTTTATTTAACTTTTAAATTATAATGTCCATTTAAAGAAAATGTTACAAATTACATATTTTTTAAGGGGACGTGCAAAATTATGGCTTTTGGCGGATTTTAAATAATTAAAGTGGTTCTTTGAGTTAATTCACAATTTTTTTTAATTTTTCTTCAGGAACTTACGTCCAAATATGTAGCAAATAAAAATAAATGTCCTATAAGACCAAAAATCGTTACTACATTATTTATTTATTTACGGTTTATGGGTGGAAGGGGCTATGACACCCGTATGTCACGGGCGTAAGGGACGGCTATTTTTCTTATTAACTTTTCCGAAAATGTCTATATTTCACGGAAAAGCAAGAAAATTAAGATTTTACGTAATTATAAACGTCCTGCTAAGATCAACATTAACAATGCTGTGAGGGTTTGAAAATTACCAAAAATTCTTTTGTACCTGAAAATAGCATTTTGTCCCTTACGTCAATTGTTTTCCACCATCGATATATTTTAACGCTATGGCTGTATAGATGTTTATGCCCTAAACTGTACCTACGTAAGGTTTTTGAAGCCTTGAAAAATGTCTTACAACATTCTAGCAGTCAACATTTTTTGTCGAATGTTTGCAAGGAAAAACTAAAGATGTTAAATCATAAAGCATTAAAAATGTGTTTGTCTGAATTTAAAGCAGAAAATATCACACAAAAGTCCGGCTTTTGTGCGGAGTAGATGTCACCGGAGTGACAGACTGTGGCTCTTCGCGGTATGATGGATGAAGCTTCACAAACATTAATTTTAAAAGTTATTCCAATAATTCCTAGCTCAATTCGATGACTTGAATGTTCCAGAATAAGTAATTTAAAACTCTGTTACCAGTAAGTTGTTGATAAATAATACTTAGTATTTAGTCCTGTTATCTATGATTAATATGCTTCTTATGTTGTAATTTAAAATTGACGCGATTTTCTTTTTTGACGAAGGAGTGATTGTCTTGCTTTTTTTTGGAATACCATTGCCGGCTTCAGTATCTGACACGTACTTACGTTTCTGGTTAATTTTACAAAGAATCTAGGTGCTATTTTCAAGAAACTTGCAACGTCCACGTAATCAATTGCAATAATTACAAAATAATGCTAGTCAAGTGAATGAATATTAGTTTTTCAATGTTTAAATGTCCATTCAAAAGACACGGATTAATCATAATCTTCTGTAATTTTTAATTACAGCTATCGACGGTTTAGTTCTAAAGCTTTTACCCCTTTTAATCTAATGCTACCTACTCATTAATCGTCTTTTATGTTCTTTAAGTTTTAAGTTGTTCTATAAAAATAGCTTACGCGAATTTAAACTTAATTTCACTTAATTTTAAGCCTCGTGTCATTGCTTCGTAAAAAAAAATCTTTATTTTATTTAAATTGATTTCAGGCTTTAGCTTACTCAGTAAAAACAAAAAAAAGATACTTATGTATTTTTTTTATCAAAATTGGCAATCTTCAAACTATACTTTGCTCTTCTTATTATTTGTCACCTCAGAGAATAGCCACAAAAAAATATTGAAAATTGATAACAT
The DNA here is from genome assembly GCF_025370935.1 of Choristoneura fumiferana. Lineage (NCBI taxonomy): Eukaryota > Metazoa > Arthropoda > Insecta > Lepidoptera > Tortricidae > Choristoneura > Choristoneura fumiferana. The sequence continues at coordinate 8,929,516 of NC_133492.1, forward strand.
AAAAAGTATTTTTCATCTCATTCCAAAGATCCCTTGATCCATTCGTGAAAGAATTCGTGCCAAATCTCAGAATCTAGAAGACGACAAATGGTTACTTCCGAAAATCGCGTGAGCCTCTGAAAGGGAAGAAGTCTACTTTATCCTAGACCTCAATATTGTACGTGTTTCGAAAAGAAATATGATAATGCTTAGAAGCGAGTAGATTTCACCATTGTATATTAAATGGTAAGGCCTTCTCGCCAAGACACGGAAACGACTGAGCCAGATTAGGCTTTATGAATAAACTTATTCACTGGGAAAAATGGGTTGCGAGGTAATAAAGATAATTGAATTGGTACACCAATATGTTTCATAGTGTTTTTTTTTTGCATGTTTTCGGACTGCAATATAAGTTGTAAAAGTTTGATGGAAGGTTGATGAAATATCTAAATAATGAATTAAACAAAACCGGCCAAGAGCGTGTCGGACACGCCCAAAATAGGGTTCCGTAGCCATTACGAAAAAGATAAGTAATATTTTTCTAAAGAATTTGTATTTTATATAAGGCTGCTATTTACTCATAAACTACTAATAATTCTCAAGCAAACTTAGCCGTTATAGCTTTCCTTGAAAGTTTGATATACTTACTACCATCCTGATTTTTTTCAAATTTTTCCACCCACCGGTTTAGATTTTAGAGAAGGGATGGGGGGGTCGCTCGATTTAATGATTTTTTTTACTTTAAAGTTGAATATTTCGCAAACATATCACTGAATCGAAAAATCGTCTGTACAATCCCGCACTATAGGGTTGGATAAAAAAAAAACACCCCACTTTACGTCTATGGGAGGAACAATAAAAAAAAAAATTTTGAATTTTTATTGTATCATTTTGTCGGCATAGTTTACATATATATCCGTGCAAAATTACAGCTTTCTAGCATTGATAGTCCCTGAGCAAAGCCGCGGACGGACGGACGGACAGACAGACATGTCGAAACTATAAGGATTCCGTTTTTGCCATTTTGGCTCCGGAACCCTAAAAAGAGAAACTCGCCATAAAGTTCAGAGGGCTAGATTAAATAATTTTAAATTCATGAAGTCTGAGGTAAGTACATAAAACTTCACCTTGGGTAACAAACAATTCGCAAGCCCCTAACATAGTCACAACACTAAACTCGAGTGTTCGCGTTAATCGTAAAACTCATTTGAATATTCACAGAAATTTAATTCGCGGGTGCGACGTGGTAGGCGCGCAGGAGGCGAGACTTAAATTTTGCTTTCTAATGCAATATACGCCAACTTCAAAGATTTTATGAAGCGGAAAGCCTTTAATTCGCTTTCGAGCACTTACAAATGCGAAGTCCACAATTTGCATACTAAATTGTAAACCAAATAGAGGCCGGGTTCAGCGCTGAAACATCTGCCTCAGATAAGACTATCCCGGATTCTCAGTGTGAAGTCGTTAGCATAGTTTGCTTTTACCATGGCTCGAGATAAAAAAGCATCTTGCTGTTTGCTTTTATGGTTTTTGTTACATTTATCGTTTCCAGCTCGTAAAACTGTGGGTTTGCAGTTCCTTCTTTTATTGTTACAATAGGCAGCTGCTGTTTAATTTTGTAAATGTATATAACTAAATGATTAAAGAACCGTACGGAAAAATTTAACGTGGAACACTTTTACAACACTTCAGATAAAATAAATAATAACAAAGTGAACTAAATGAGCTACAAAAGATTCAATTTAGTGGCTCTATTGTCTTTTAATAACACAGCGGAAAGCATTAAGCCGTTTAGGTTGTTCAGACGCACGTGAAATGAACCAAATGGAATTCGGCAGCAGGAAAAAGAAGAAAAATTAGTTTCCGACTTTATCGCGTGTTAAATCGGCGATCCGTTGCACGGCTGCCGACAGATTAATCCTACTTGCATGAGGGAGATTTTTATACCATTTTGCGGAAATATTCTTTGTTTCATTATTTAATAACTCTTGGTAAGTACATAAGAAACTAAGTACCTAAGTCATAGCTGTTTGTATTGAGAACAGTAGAATTAAAAAAACCTAAATCACGCACGATTAAATATCGTTATTTGTTATTTAAATATGTATTTTTTAAACTGAGACATATTTTTTTCTACGTCCAAATGAATTTGAATCTTTGATAGCTAACACATGTTTAGGTAATAAAATAGAATACAATGAATTGATTCAAAACGGCCTTAAAAGTGTCTAAATCAGCGACATCAATTCCCATGGGATAAAGTTAAGTGCGGCCACAGATAAATTCGTGGCACACAGCTAAGGGTTATGCTTTCGACTTACCTTTGCAAAAAAAGGTAATAAAACCCTGACCCTACATTTCAAATGTAAATCTGAGCCCGTCCGTACGCAGGCGTTTAAACATTTATTTAGTCGATTTTTCGAACGGATAAAGAAAATGGGTAAGAATCTAAAGATATTTTAAGCCATTGGCGATTGTTAATCATGCTATTAGTCAACGTGTCTTGTATTGACTAGTTTAGAATCGGAATGTTCTATAAAATAAGCAGATTATGGGTAAATAAATTCCTATGTAGGTAGATAAATTCCGTTAATATCGAAACCGAAATACAACATAAAAGTAAAAAAAAAAAAGTGAATAAATTGCAAGGAGGATTCTTTAAGAATTTTACATTTTTGCGAATTCTCTAAGACAACACTTCAGTGGCCCGAAAACGTTACGGGTTTATTTAGTATATCGTTCGCAAAATTAACTCAAAATTAATTTTCCTCCGATCTGCGGGTGAGCAATAAATAAAGAAACTTAGGTTTCCTTGGAAGTTTCGTTTTTATTAGCCCATAATTGCATTTAGCAACTTAGTACTAAGACGAAAAAGAAATGTGAAACAACGTCGAAAACAATTTGCAACTCCCATTAACGTAGAACTTGGTCGATATTTTCATATTTAATTTGTTAGTCGGTAATTTTTACACTACCTAGCTATTATCTTGATAGGGCAAGGATTCTTGTTTTGATTAGTACTTATATTGGTATAAAGTTCAATCAAAAAAATATCTTATCATTGTATAGTCGAGGTGGAATGATAATAGAAATAAAAAGACATACTGCATATTTTATAAACAAAATAATAATGAAAACCGGCCAAGTGCGAGTCGGACTCGCGAACGAAGGGTTTCGTACCATTATCTATACAACAATTAGACATTAGCAAAAAAAAAACGTTTGTTGTATGGGAGCCGCTCTTAAATACTTATTTTATTTTAATTTAATTATTTATTTTTATAAACGACTAAACTATTTGTGAATATATGACTAAATATTCTATGAATATTTCAAGCGTCTACCTGTTGCCGTAATTAATATCGAGCAAAAAACGGTAAAAAGAATTACGTTTGTGGTATGAAAGCGGCAACAGTAATACATAATCCGTATAAATTTTAACTGTCTAGATACCACAGTTCATGAGATACAGCCTGGTGACAGACAGACGGACGGACGGACAGCGGAGTGTTAGTAGCGTTTTTACCCTTTGGGTACGGAGCCCTAAAAATGGTTAGGCGACTGGCAAGGGAAAAAATCAAAACAGTGTTTGATCGGTCAGTGATTTTACTTTACTTTATGAAATTAAAGTGGTCACATGTCTAGCTAAACTTGATAAGACGTGAATTATCCGGATCAACTTTCGTCGAATATGAATTAAAAAAGAGAAACCTAGACCGACTAACTGCAGTTTAATGGTTAGAGGTTTCTAAGAGCTCCCCAATATTGTGCTGTGCTGTGTCTTTATGTAAGGAAAAGAAAAAATTACAGATAGACAAAATCTATAACTTAAAAACTAAGCAAAAGACAACAGTCCAGAACGCCATAGGAAAATTGCGCCGTGGAAAAAAGCTGTGAGATGGAATGAATTCCCGAGTTCGATTTTTGGCTCTCAGTATTTCTTTTCTGACTGTAGTTACAGTACATTTAAGTTAAATAATAGTTAGCGGAAAAACTGTAAAATTAAATACAAAATCCGAAAGCACCTATATTTTGTATAGGTACTTCGATACTGAAAGATAACAGAGATTTACGATTAATTACATAATCACGGGTAAACATGATGCGTGTAACTGCGTCGGAAGATCGGAAGCTCAGCAGGTAATCACGGACTTCACCCTGTAACAAATATATCTATGCTAAAGATAAATGGGTTAATCTAATCATTACTAACATATATAAATGCAAAAGCGAGCAATTTGTTTGACGTTTTCACACATAAAGAACATCTTGAGACCCTTGAGACATAGGATAGTTTTTATCCAGGAAATTTGTACCTATAGTTCGCAGACAAAGTTGCGGGCATACAGCTATTTGGTACGGAGATAGTTTGAGACCTTGAGAAGTACACATAGGATAATTTTATCCCGGAAATATCTATAGTTATTACCGCGGGCGTGCGATAAACGAATTATTCGTGGACGAAGTAGCAGGCAACAGCTAGTTAAGGATAAAATTAGTTTCCAGTTGCAAGAATGCTAGTTGGAATACAGTTCTAACGAACCGTTTAACATATTGACACAGCAGCTTATTACAGCGAGTGTAGGAGACTGTGATTTACTTCGCAAATATTAATTCTTCATAGAAGGGGAATACTCGCATTGCAAAATACAGGTATGATATGCTCCTCCTAAGCTAATCACTCAGATCTTAATTAATTTTTATTTGACACACCTGGAAATGTGACCAAAGAACTTCAGTTTCGTAATTGCACAGTCGACGAAAGCCGATCCTTAATATGAAGTATTAGTAGATGTTTTATGGGTGGAAACTCCATAAAAAATGAATGCTTGAAACTGGTGCTGTACCTACTTACATCTAAATAACCGCTCCAAACCAATTGGTTGGCATATTAATGAAAGATTGTGTATTTGGAGGATTGTTTAGTAACACCAACAAAAGTATCATATTTAGTACCTAATCTGTAAGTTGTACAATTTGTGGGTCCCCCACTTTTCTTCTCTCTCTGCTCCTGTCACCCACCGGGCAATCGTCACATCTTAATAAATTGTGTCTCTAATTAATTTCTGCAATATATTTACCTGCTAAGGAATCAAGAACCCGAGTTTTCTTCTGCCTACATTACAGTCCACGCAACTCCCAACAAGGATTTCGTTTTATTTATCGTAATTACTTTTCCGTGATTCTTAGCATTTTACATAGCAAAAATAAATAAAGTGAGTAGCATAAAAAAAGTAACGAAATATAAAACAATCATGACAGTTTCTACTTTTTATTTAAATCAATGAAAAAATAATCTTGAAACAAAAACAGAGTTAAGCTAAGAAAATCAGATTCATACAAAAATCGTTGAAAATTTATAGGTTATATGCAGACTTAATATCTGGTTATGCTTAAGTAAAGTTCATGAAAAAGATCACGGTAAATTTAAAATGAAGTCACACATTATACGAGTAAATTCCATAACTCACAATCACGACAAGGAAAAGAAGAAAGCGGATAAAAGAGATGCTCAATACTTTCGTACAATTATGTTCCTATGTCACCCTCTTTGTGACATCTATTATAAAAATAAAGTGATGGATGTCAATATAAAAACGATTTGTATAAAGCAATAGGTACAATTATTAACTAATGTTCGTTTTTTATCACTCGTGATCCAGTTATTTTTGTATGACCTTTTTGCCATGTTGACGACAAAAATACGATACATAATTAGCTGACTCCGTAATTGGCCCATACTTTTGGTCCGACCAACCCGCAGCCGCTCGTACGTGACAGAACCTCTTGGCAAAGCACATTTTCTGGCAGTAACGGACATGAAACAAATGGGCTATTTATACTGAATTAACTCACGGTAACCGGCGATTGAGATCATTTGGGACCCTTTTCATATGAGACTGTATTTTATGACAAGTAATTGACACAATACTCCAATTGCTCTTTTATACATTTTAAGTAGGTAGTACTTGTGTTGGAATTTTGCCGTAAAGCATTTCTTGATTTTCGGTATTGTAGAAAATTAAAAGTCAAATTGCCGAATGAATAAATGTAAGCGCATCACTTCATAATTGTGCATTCGACTTAATATTTTTGAAGTATTTTTAATTGTTGGTGATGTAATAATTGTACGGAAAAGTGAAACATCTGATTAAGAGAGTGAGAGATACGAGGTGCTTCCAGGGAAGATTTAGTCTAACTTTCTTCATTAGTCGTACCCGTGCAAAGCCGAGCCGAGTGACTACTTTTAGGCTAGGTCTTCAATTTTTTACAGTATTGTTGATTCAAAGCCGTAATATAAATACTGTAAAATTACATAAATAATAAATACTGTAAATAATATTGAAAAACAAAGGAATGAGAAGCCATAAAGGTTTGTTTTTTTACAAATCATTGTTTTTTGTGTTATTTTGATTGTTTCTTCCGGTTTTTTTTTGTATTTATATAGGTATATCCAATATCCAGTGTTAACAGAGCCCCACCTCTAAGCAAAATTTCAAGTTCATTTTAAATTTGATGATAATGCTTATTATTACTTTTTTTTTACTAACATTTGACAAATTAAATATTTATCATTCGTATATTTTTTTACTTTCAAATCCCCTTATTTATTTTGTAGTCGTTTACAATGATTCCACATATATTTCAATTTTAAAATAGGTAGCTACAATAGTAGATTGTACATACAACAAGAGCATAAAATGAGCCATGTTGACCGAGACGTTCATATAGCCACCCTAGCCGGTACGGCTATGGGGAATAGACGTGTCGAGGGGAAAATGGGTTTAATGTTAGAGTTTTATAGTCTGCTTGCACAGTGGAAACAAATTGTTCACTTTCTAGTTACCTATTATTTTTCATGCATTGCTACATAATTATACATTTTTAGTTTTATTGATTTCTTTTGATTGAGTTTTTCTTTTATATAAATAAAAAAAATATTTTAAAAATATATTGAAACTTTTTTGTTGATGGCTGTTGACGCCTGATTGCTTAGGTCGTAGACGAAGATTTTACTTTATGCACTAGACTAGAGCATAAAAAGTCATTTTATGTCACCTGGATCCCCCGGCATAAATACGAACTTTACGAGCATGAGAAGCGAAAAATTTTTTTCGTAACCCTCCGTGCGTTTTTTTTTTTTTTTTTTTTATTCGACTGGATGGCAATCGAGCAAGTGGGTCGTTTGTTCGACTCGTACTTTTTTTTTTTAATGTACAGCATTTTTTCCGAACACACATGATATTCTGACCTTAGAAACCTAATACAGCTTATCCAGGCATCCATATTTCTAATATTAGATTTATTTTTCATCAAACTAAATATTTTTCTTCGCAGCGAAATTACATTTTCTAGGGTCTTCACCGCTTTATCATATTATATCACGTACATGGTATTAAAATGCGATTTTAGGGTGTATTTTACGAATGCTTTCAATTTTTTCAGGCTCTTGTGCGATGCGATTTATTTGGTACTAGCTTTTGCAGGCGGCTTCGCCCACATGGAATTTGGTTATCGCGCGCTGTTCAAAGTCAAAGTCAAAGTGTGAACTCACACTACTGCTTACTGACATAGACCGATAGATATACAAAAAAAAACTGTTTTCAGATATATTTTATCAGTTGTGCTATTTACCTTGTAAAGAAACTTTCATACCTTTCAAGTTTCTAGGACGACTGGAAGTACCGTTTAGGTTTTGATTCCCCAGCAATTTCTATGGAAACACCTTTTTTAACGACTGTATTCAATGTGTGGCAGACCTTAGTATTTGATATTAATTTCAGCTTTATACCTTCACGCGTTTCTAAGAAAAATGGTCCTGACAGAGACGGACGGACGGTCAAAAATGTTTACCCTATGAGGGTTCCGTTTTGTCGACTGAGGTACCTACGAAATTCTTAAATTAAGAAAATTATCTGCATTTCATATCTAACATTGTGAATTAAAAAGTGAAAGTACTTTTTACAAGCTAGCAATTTTCACGAATGTAAATAATGCCGCAATAAAACTGTTAATCGTGGACGTTCTGAAGAAAGGTCGGGTCAGGAGTTCTCTAACCGACGTGCATGCATGAAAAGATTGATGAATGTAGAGGAAGCGAGAGTTGTATGCCAGGATATTAGCAAGTGGAAGGACATAGTCTCTGCCTACCCTGTTGGGAAAGAGGCGTGATTTTATGTATGTATGTATGTAAAACTGTTAACTTATTTTTATTTTAACAATATGAAAATATTTCCGTGTCTGAAATGTTTTGCAGTTAAATAGACGCAATTTCTGCCCCCCAATGAGCACGTGATAAATTGGAAGCACAACATGACAACAACCTGCGGTGGTCGAGATTATTATCCGGACAGATGTCTCTCATTCCGACCCGTTTCAATCGGTCAAACTATCGAAGAGATTTCCGCATTTATCAGACCAGTGAATAGGGCTCGAAGAATGCCCATCGAATAGAGTAGGCAACGATAAAGTAAATAGCTTCCTAACAAACAATAATAAACAACTCCTTTCCTGTCGTAATGGAGCTATTTCGTATTAACGACATTATTTTCTCATTTCCACCGAATTATTCGGACACGAACTTCGATCAATCTCCCTGACGTTTCGATTTGACTCTATCTCGTGATTTTTAAGACCGACACAATTTAAAGGTTTGCTGTACGTGCTTTTAAGGATAAATGGACTTTGTCACCTCGCTGCAAATCGCATAGAACTGAACAAAGCAGGATTTAAAAGCAAAGATTTGATTTCTTTGTTGCACTACTAATAGGGACATTGGCCGCTCTGTAAAATGTATAGTTTATTTTTACGAAATACTGATATTTGGATGTAAGATATTTAGTACATTGTTAAGTCCCATGAAAAGTATGTAGACACTCTTCCTTGTTTTTTTTCAGCATTAGAAAGAAGGAAAACAATATTGAATTACATTTTTATTTTAAAGACACACGTAACAAAAATAATAATTAGAATAACGATGGGATGTAATCCTTTGCATGGTTATCATTTTATAAACAATATTGACGAATCTTTTAAAAGCGTTCAGTCATAAGACTACTTAAATTTGTTTACTTTTATCAAATACACAAAAATACTCAAGAAAAGTAATTTCATATCCCACCTAGTATCGTTCGGTCAATGAGAGCTGAAAATAAATACCATACAGTACATATATCTAAATCAGATTTTATCTTAAATTTCGTTTAAAAGTGGTAGATTGCAAAAAAAAAACTGTTATCCAAAATAGTTTTGATGCGAAAAGCGACTGTTTTTCCCGGGCTGCCGTCTATGCAAATTAAGCATCGTCCGATGCTTTTGAATATGTATGAAGTTCTGAAATAGTGAAACTGTAAGTTATAGGGCGGTTCAGTTACGCCTAGTGTCAATATCAAGCAAAATAATTGTCGAAATACATGCGCGGGGCAGAACTAGGTACTCAACGGTTAATAGCATCGAGTTGGAATTTGGTACTACGAGTAAAATGTAATTTGGATGACAACGCAATTATTAGTCAACAAGGGGTACAATCAGCAAGAAAAAATTGAATTAAAAATGAAAACTTTTCACGTTTCAAATATAAGTAACATACCTACTTAGACACGGTGTTCGCACAAAATCAAGACTACCTACTGAGTCGCATCTCCAAAATAAACTTCAGCTTTAGTTTAACAAAAAACAACAATACGAATACCAGATTAGTCCATTCTGGATACGAACATTCAAAATAACTGTTTCGAACTGTATCCATCAACTTAATTAGCCATTCTAGCAGCTCGCTGCATTTCATTGAAACGGGATTTGAATTAATGCGTACTAATTTTAGAACGGCATTCACGCTTAATAAATGGTTACTTCGGTTACTTCACTTGTCACGTGATCGGTAAATTTTATACGTTTTAGCTTTATTGTGAGGAGTAAAGCGTTTTAAAAAAATTAAAGGCATTTTTTTATTGTTTCAAAAGTTTGATGTTTATTTATCCCTGACCAACTGATCACCATAAGTATTTTCAAGAAATTAAATTCAAAAAAATTCAAAATTCAAATGATTTATTCAGTAAATAGGCCGCAATGGGCACTTTTACACGTCATTTTTTAAACTACCAGCGCTTTCGGAAAGACCATCATTGCCAAGAAGAATGCGCCGCAAGAAACTTGGCAGAAAGTCATTTTTTCATAATAATATAATAACAAATAAAATACTTAAAAACTATATTATACCTCTAAACTTAAAGAAAAAAAAATACAAAAAATAATAATAATAAAAATACAGGGATGTAAGGGGTCCCTTAGTTACAATACTAAACACTAACTTTTATCTAAAAATCATATGATTATTACCTTAGACTTAGAGACAAACTATTTTCACCTTTATTTACTTACACCATAATACTTATAGCAACTACGAGGCTGTGCACATTTGCTTCCAATAAATATTACTTGCCAATTTCAACCAAGCTGCCACAAAAACCCTGACAGTCTGACACCAAGTGGTCACTCGTCTAAACAATGGCCAAACCTACTCAAATCTCTCACGGGCTTGCACACCGAAGCGTTAAAGGTTGACAAAAACAGAACAATATGAAGAAGATAAAGGCAGCGACTCATTTCTTTAGACTAAGAATATCATCCGGATAAGTTTTATTAGATTTTATTAAAGACATTATACATATTTAAAAGATACACATAAAAAATAATTTCAAATGACATAAAGATTTACTAAATCACTGCTACATTTACTAAATCAGATGTTACTTTCCATTACTTGGTTTGAATGAATAAATACTGGCCTTGCTTATCTATAACCACACTTGTACCTAAGACAGCTTTGGGTGTACGACAAATGAATGCCTTCGTGCCTCTGCACCTTCTCTTTTTCTTATACTTACCCAACCCACCAACCGTTTCCGCATAAATCAACATACAAATTTACACATACATTTGTCTCACAGACGCCGTGCACGTGGGTGATTCTCTAATTTAGTGCAAATCGCATGTCCATCTAAATTAAAACAAAACTACGTACCATAACAACCAAATATTTTTTTACGTTTTAGCTGAGTGACAATTAAATATCGTTTCCTTACCTGTCATACAGTGCAGTTACAAATGTTTGAATTTCAGACGCTGCATATTCCCCTTTGTACAGTGCTTCAAACCCTCGTGTGACATTCGGATATGCCTTCCATGCCTCAAATCCGGTTTTTTTGCCCCTTACGTTAAAAGATGAGGTTGTGCTTCATACAAGCATTCCCAATAGAAAACGGACTACAAAACCAAATTTATTTGAAACGTCGTTTTAGTCAAATAATTTATTGTATCAGGCGTTACTTTGCGGAGGTCCATATTAATGAACTAAAAGAATTTCCTTGCTTACATTATTGTGGCAAGGGGTTTCGTCTCGATGTTTTAGAATGCATGGATATAATTAGATACAACAGTATGGGGTCTATTATTAATGAGCAGGTAAATTTAGTTTCATCTTCCTTGCTACGGCTTGGATCTAATTTCAGCAATGGTAGTAAATAAAACATGCCTTGACAGTAAATAAATAAAAATCAAGGTAGTTTTGAAGGACGGTTAAAAAAATTATTAATAATTTGTGGGTAGTTTTGTTTTGTTTCATAAAACGTATATGGGTACTTGGGGAGTTACAGTGACAAATTAAAACGGTGGTTGTGGTTCGTTAGTCTAACAACTGGTAGCATGGTGTACGGTTGTGTCACTCTGAAGATGAGCTCTGGTTGAGTTCGAAACGCGTCAGTGTAGTGTGGTAGTGGTGATAGATGGGTTTGTGTGATTTGTGTGTGTGCTTACAGTGTGGAGGTGGAGGAACTGCATGAACACGCATATTTTGCATAAGCTTAGCTATCGTAAGGTCGCGGGTGAGCAAGGAAATTCTTTTAGTTCGTCGTTTTAGTCGGCTTGTATAATGAAGAATTGCGAAACTAAAGTGGCAGTGGGCGGGGCACATTGCTCGCAGGACTGATGGCCGATGGGGTCAGAAGGTTCTCGAATGGCGTCCGCGGACCGGGAGACGAGCTGTCGGTAGGCCTCCAACAAGATGGAGCGACGACTTGGTTAAGATCGCGGGATCGCGGTGGATGCGGAAAGCACAAGACCGGTCTGAGTGGAGAGCCTTGGGGGAAGCCTATGTCCAGCAGTGGACGTCTTTCGGCTGACATGATGATAATGATCCCACTCGATTTTGAAACCGCAAACGTCAATGTTTGTTCGTAAAAATCACTGACCCGCAAATAATGCTGAAGGTACGTTCCAAATTAATGAAGATTACATTTTATCTGCGAGTTAGCCAAGTGGCCTGCGTTGAGCCGCGAGACCTGCGGGGTGGTTTAATTGGCAAGTTAAATATCTTCTACATTATCTCTCTTAGAACTAATTTCAGTTACCCAATAAACTTCAGCTTGCCATCTCGAATTCCCTTCACAGAGATAAGGTGAATGAAACTGTTAATTGACTGCTACGGCCTTTGGCAACTTAATGTACATCCAGTTGAACCAATTAAGTTAGTTGCGAGTTTGCCATGCGTGAACTAATTTGTGCCGCAAATACGCAGACATTAGCTATTCTTCTCTGAAAAATATTTCTGATTTTAGTCTAATTCTAAAATAAAGTAAAATATACAAGAAAACGAATGAAAAACTAAAATATCATTACACATAACCACAAAACCATCTACAATAGCAAAATCGCCTGTCCTTGTTGGTATCACGAAAACTAAATACAAGATTCATAATCACAACAAACTAAAGGACCTAATAAAAAAGACGACGCTAAATGACAAATACTAAACTTATTGTCACTAATTGTTACTCGTTTACTAATGTACATCTATTTAAGCTGGGTCATTGAATTTATTCGTGGATTTGAAGTAACCACTCGTTGTTAATGTCTTTTACAGTGAGTTCAGAAGTTTTGTGACCTAAAAATCAATAGAACTAAATGGAATTAAAACCATTGGTTTCCAAAGCAAAGGGACCCATTAGTTAGCTGGAGCTTTTAAACTCTGCAAACGACATGATTTATATCGCGGCCGTAGATTGTTTTTCACTCTTTTACTTTCCCGTCTATTTTGAAATGTTGTGCGCATTCCATTTGACCGTGAAAAACGAGCATTAAACATAGCCGGAGGTTACGTACGGACGAGCAAATTTTTTTAGGTGTTATCAATGTTTAGAATACTCGTAATACGCTAAAATTGTTTTTAAATTTTAAGGGATTATGGCCTCGTATCTAAGTGTTTTTATAAGCTTCTATAGGTATTACTTACAATATTCGTTTGTACGTTTGCAAGTCGAATTTCATTTGCTTTTAGTGGTCAGATCTACTTAAAACTTAGCACAGATATGTCATTTGGATGACAAAGCAAGTGCAGTCAACAAAAAGCACAGCCAGCAAAAAAAGCTTTTATTAAGAATATATTTTTAACAAAAACTGTATTTACTAATTTTAAATAGAGTTTTGTAGTTTTTTCTTTTGTTTTTCAGGTCGCGTCCGTGAATAACTTAGAGGTAGTTGAGAGCTAGGTAAACTTTAATGTAAGCTATGTATAGTTACTGCACTATTAACTATATTTTTACTACTACAGACTCCATCTCTGCAATAACAGTATTCTTAAATTTATCTGTCTGAATATTCGAAGTTGGCGTGGAACGACCAGTTTTACGATCTTAAGATTTATCTGGTTAGGTTGTTTCATAACTGTACGAGTAGGTCTAACTGTCGATCTTTTTTATCACTTACACTTATAGTAGAGAATGAAAGAGAGAAAGAAATAAAGAAAAAAAATATTTATAACAGCAGTGACACATTACAATGGGTCCGTTTTATAAAAACAAATATAATTTTAGGGTGCTCCAGATGAGATTTGAATCCGCTCCAGTGACTGCGTGGCGAGGTGCCTTACCAACTGGACCACCAGGGAACCCATCCAACTATCCAAAAATTCTTCATCGCTTACATACTCCAATAGTGTGCCATCACAACTATCGTAAGTCACGACATTTACAGCCTAAGTACTTTTAGTCAGAGCCGGTGCCCAACAGTGGGAAGTATGGAAGTCTAAAAAGACAATAATGATGATGAAATTACTTACAAATTATTTAAATAAGAGTCTGAAGGAATTAATTAATTGTGATCTAAATAATTACATCTCAATGTTCATTGAAATTACCCGTGATTTCAAAGCATCATCAATTAATTTCAATACACTTGCCACGAACTATTATGTATGTAACAGGCACAATGGAACTTAACACACCATGTTAATACACATCAGTAAATTAACCGTCAAAACGTAAAATCATCAATCATCACTATATTGTAATGACATCTTTTGTTCCGCAACCCTTTGTAAAATATAGCGGAAATAATGTTTTTTTTATCGCAAGCACCTTCAACAAAAACGATGTTTGCTCGCAGCTCGAATGCGGGTCGTGTTTTTTTTTTATTTCCCATATTTACTGTTCTACTCGTAAAGAAACATAAACAGAATGAATAATATTGAAAGTGAACACATTGAAACCGACCATTTATATCAGGGATAGGTTTTATTTAATATGGCACTTCGTAATACGTTTGGAGTGCCATACGAAATTGACTCGAGCAGTCGTATCTGGAAATTATTTCGGGCCGGGATAAAGTTGAGTCAGCCCTAATAGGCAATTCGCTTACAATTTGCTAACGCTCTCATGTAATAGGTACATCTGGAAGGCTACTTATTTGTTTTCAAAGGCTCTTAACGTTGTTACACCATAAGTTAGCTTTAAGACTTATAACTTAATAAGTTATAAGTATGTCTTAACTCTTGAACTTTCATAGAATTTCATAATATCGTAAATCGATTTTGCTGTAAGTGCTCAAAAAAAATCTCAAGTTGTGTATTCTTACCTAACGCAAATTAAATTATACAGCATGCTAGTCGTAATCTTTAATCAGAAACAGCCGTTAAACAGACGCACCTCGCATTCATAGCTTATTCGAGAAACCCATTCTTATAATGAAATTTCCCCTTAATAGTCCACGGAATTGAGACCCGGTGAAACTGCGAAATCTTCGCTAATGGTGCGAAACCACGTAACCTAATGTTACGCGAAACGCGCCGCGTCGCGTTCGTACTCTACGCAAGGCACGCCTATACAATTAAATTTCGCGGAAAGTGCACGAATTGCGTTTAGCTACTACGATAATAGGTAATCGGAATCAAAAAGAAATAAAATAAAATGGGGAACGATTAAAGTCAGTTGCAGAAACAGACAGGATTCAGAGGATTCATGTGTACTGTGAAAAATAATTATACCTAATAAACATATTAGTCCTTTAATTCATTTATTAATTAAAACTGATGCCTTTGGTGGTCAAAATGGCTGGTCCTTGGGCCCGATCGTCGACTGAGGCCCAATCGTTGGTATGTAAGCTGGGTCATAGGCTTCCGGACAGTGCTGTGACCCCCGCACCGGGTCATACTTGGTTCAGCAGATAGCGCTGCAGTGCCGAATTTATGTTCATGAGTGTAGGCCACTTTATATTTCCGCCGCCCCATGTACTTGTTGGACAGTTCACTAATGTTTCGGCGAATAACGTTTGGCAACCTGTTTCATTTCGCAACTTTTCATTTCCCAACTGTTTAATATTTCTGAAACTGTAAATATTTCAGGATTTTTATAAAACTAACCTAACCTAACCCAAAGGGTTCTACACGGTGGCCCTGAAATAAATCCTGAAATATTTACAGTTTTAGAGTTTGCGAAATGAAAAGTTGCGAAATGAAACAGGTTGCCAAACGTTACGTTGCGAAAAGGCAGTACTCGTTGTTGGACTTTATCCTCTGAAATCTGCCGCCCCTAGGACGCCGCCGCCCCTAGGCGCGGGCTATAAGGCCTATTGACAAATCCAGGACTCTGTCCATACAGCGGGACAAGCTGGTGTGGTGGGGTATATGGGCACTTTTGAGTCAGGTACGATGCGAAGTGGTGATTTTTAGTTTATAGTTTAGGTGTTTATGCCTTAGTTTGTAATTGTAAGATTATATTTATATTATATTTAGAAGCCTGTAGAGGTGTCCCACTGCTGGGCAAAGGCCTCCCCCAATGTCCTCCACTCGACCCGGTGTTGGGCGATCTCTGACCAGCTGCGAAGAAAAGCGTCCAGATCATCCCGCCATCGACGCCTGGGCCTGCCACGCCGCCGAAGTCCGTTTTGTGGTATCCATTCTGTGGCTATATTATTTTATTGGGCTCCATACGGCTGACATGGCCTGCCCAGTCTCATTTCAGCCTAGCAGTCTTGGCACCCACATCAGCAATTGTAAGTTTAAGTTTAATTTTCTAAGATTACTGTTTTGTGACATTTAAACTGTTTATCTTAAATTTGTATTGTACCTTATTCAAAATGACGTAACATACAAGATAATAGAAAATTATAAACCTACCTACGCACCGCCTAGGAGTATTTACCTGACTGCGTTGCTTAAACATACGTGTAGGTAAGGTATATATCTACTTAGAACTGTTTACTGTCCGCATTGCTTCAATAGCATTATCAACAGACAATGAGGACATTTAGCATCAAATAAATCACCAAGAATGATTAATAGTCGTTAGCACAAACGTATAATCAAACACATTAATAAAAGATTGTAAATTAATTACCTTTTACTAAGACGCTATGTATGTAGGTATTTCTATATCTTTGAATGTAACGGAACCTTTGAAATTGAGTTTCATCCACTTCCTCTGTTGTATTGTCACTAAACATGACATTTTTTATGCGTAATGTTTATCCGTTGCCTAGTATCCATAATAAAAGTTTTGCTTAGTTTGGGACTAGGTCAATTGGTGTCAAGTGTATCATGATATTTATTTTTATTATTATTAATAATTTTGATGACAATACAATAATATGATACCATCGAACTGATATCTTATACAAGATGATCAATCCAAATGGGTCAGTAGGGAGAAGTCAGATACTATGAGAGATAGCGAAATAAATGTGTTCTTAGGAAAATGGTTTTTTTTTATTTAACTCTCATAACGGAGAATCGAACCTGGTCAAAATCTCTGTTAACTATGTTATAAATTCTGCACATTTTTTCGATGTTATTTCGATTGTGTGAATCATAAATAAAAAAAAACACACTTTTTTCATGTCTTTATTTAACTTGCAATGTATGTATGTGCATGTATGTAGGGGTCAAATTATGCAAGTTAAATTTGACGCACTTTCAGTCGTTGGATTGACTTAAAATTTGGTTTGTAAATGTAGTTTTAGTTGACAATGCAAGTACAGTCAGCAAAAAGTACAGTCAGTAAAAACAAGTTTATTTTTATTTTTACGAGTATTTATTTTTGCTGACTGTACATTTTGCTGACTGAACATTTTGTTAACTGTACTTGCATTGTCAACTAAACTGCATTTCCGTACCAAATTTTAAGTCGATTCCATAACCGTCCTGCGGAGACGATCCTGGCCAGACCACCAGGATGTCACTACCAGATTATTGTATTGTCACAGATTTACATAAGTACGCCAAATTTGAAGTCAATCCAATCACAGGAAGTGCGCCAAATTTAACTTGCAAGATTTGACCCTTACATACTCGTATGAATTTAGGTACATACATACCATACATACATACTTACATAGCAAGTTAAGTAACAGCTTGTAAAATAAGTTTTTTTTTCACTTATGGTTCCCACCATCATTTCTCTATCTCTCATAGTGTCTGACTTCTCCCTACTGACCCATTTGGATTGATCACCCTGTACATATAATGGAGCCGGAAGCTATGCACTGGAACGCCAAGACAAAACTATGTAACCTAGCTGTATTTAGGCTTGTATAATCATCTTAGGGTTCACTTTGAGCAAAAATGGTATCCAGGGTTTGACGATAGATGTCACGCCGATGCAGGATATAGTTAAATGCAGTCATGCGAAGGAGGTCCTGTAGGTTTACCATTAGTGCGTGTTCTTAGTTTATTTAACTATTTCTAAATTCAAAAGGTAGCCCATGATAAAATATCAAGGACTAAATAACAAGAGCGTTGTTATCTGAGCCGACTTTGTCCCTGCCATTTTCCATTACAGTAGATACAAATAATCGTAAAGGATTCTTTTGACTTCACGCTCTACATATTCATACTTTCACTTAAATAGAGCGAGTGGAACAAGGAAAATTAGCATAAAAAGAGTCCACTCATCCAGTTTGCTGTCTTTATGAAGCTCTAGAGCCTCTGATTTTCTTCTTACAAGCATAAGTTCTACTTATTTGACAATTGCAAATTATCTTAAAATTTCGTGGTAATTTACTAAAATCCATTGTTGTTATGTTACTTAATAGCCTTGGTCTGTGGGTTTGTCAACAAATAATTAATTTATCTCTTTTGCTGAGAAATTTCGCATTTTTCCGTGATAAAAAATATTCAGTACGGTTAAGCGTGATAAGCATGATAAAGCTAAAAGTATTCAATAGAATCATACACTTATTTCTGATAATACCAAGGGCATTATACGAGTATACGTTACGGGTGTTAGTAAATTGAATATAAACACTAAACAGATAATCAACGATACATAATTACATATAAGAGTAATTCTACAGATTGTGTGATAGCTGCGATTACAGACCCTGTTTGAACCGTGTGAATTGTTTCTGCGTTCTGACTTCTAGCCGTTGTGGTAATTCGTCGTTTCAGGAAAGTGAAGATTGTGCTAAAAAAACCCTAAATGAATAATTGTTTTTCTTGTATAATTGACCCACCAAAAACATAAATGTAAAAAAAGGAGAGCCAAGTTCAATACAAAAATTATGCTTGGCTGTGGGCTTCGCCGCAAAACGAATGGAGATCTAAATGACTGCCAAGTTCTATGCAAAATCCAAATATGTATTTATAGGAACACAATACTATGAACAAGTATTAAACTCTATTTCTTTGCTTTATTGGATACCTATAACAATTGCTGTTATTTAAAAATGTGAGATCTTAAAGTAGGTTACATTTGACTTGGCCAGTTTTCATTACATCAATCATTTTACAAAGTTTTTCAACATATATATATATATATATATATATATATATATATATATATATATATATATATATTATAATAGCCAGTTTTATCAGAAATATTATATACTTTAAGATGTCACATTTTTAAATAACAGCAATTGTTATAGGTATTCAATAAAGCAAAGAAATAGAGTTTAATACTTGTCCCCTATTTTTATTTTTTTATGCTTTTAGATTTTTTCCTACGTTTACACCCAATTACCGAGCTGGATTCCAAATTTCATCCTTCTAGCTCATCTGGAAGTAGATTGATTAAGGTACTATATGTCAGTCAGTCTGGCTTAAAATTGACGACCTTCATAATATCTTTATAACCGTTTGAGCTAGCTTAATGAAATTTGGGCTTCTAGATGTTCTTATGAATATAATTAAACACGCGTAGTTTTATGTGTACGTTAAAGAAGTTTTGAGTTATAGAAGGGTCAAAAGTGGCACCAAGTGGTTCGTGTAATATTACACTCGGCGCTGGCTAGCCAGTTCCTTTGCTTGAAATTGGCTTGACACGCTCCCGCGTGTCTAGATTTTAGAGCTCATTGGTTTTCAATGTATGTAAGAAATAAAATTCGCTCATGAAAAACCGACAAATGTGAATTAAACTCTCGTGGAAAGGGTTTCCTTTTTTTCCTACACATTTGTTGTCGATGACATTACTTTAGAACTTTCCAGCGGGGCCCCATATTCGTCAGTGCTCAATTCAATGGCCCTGGTATACTCTATATTATATAGGTGAGTCTATAACCACTCTAATTGACACTAGAGGAATTCTATCTCACCTTCATATATCAATCGTAGGCAATACACTAGTAATAACGAGTCTTTGGTGCGGTCACTTACCGCAGATCCACTTATTGTAAAATAATGTAGCTTAGAGTGCCTATTTAAAAAGTGTTTTTGCCCAAATGCATCCACAACCTTTAAAGCGACTTTTAAAAGCGTAGTGCTTCTATAGTATAAACTGCGTTGCGAGAGAGGCCATAAAATGTAAGGACTGAGCTTGCCCACAATAAACTGTGAAATATGATTCACTTAGCTTTCAGCTCTGTAATGGATGTCCAGTCCCATTTAGAGCTCAAACACATGAAGCAAATAATAATTGAAGGAATATAATCCGTTTCCGTTTCTCACAAATGTAATTAACTAAGCCGCAAAGATCGAAAGCTGCACTTGAAATGAACGAACAAAATGAAAATTCTATAAAACGACTAATGACCACGAGGAAAATCCCTCTTTGTAAACGTTTTAAAAAACTCAAAAGAACTGAAGTCGTAATGAGAAAAAGACTTGAAAGCTTCCAAACGCGTTGCGTTTCATTTGAGCTACGAGTAAGTTATGTCAGAATATCGATGAATGATCTCTCGCTCTAGATACTAACTAGTTCGCGGCATCTGTAATGTGCGTAAGAAATGTAAGGCAATTTGCAAGTCTAGTGTGCGTGACGAATTGTGTTGCCAGCTTCCACTGTTACCCGAATTATTGAAAATAAATTATTCTGTGGTCTACTGGTTATGTATCTTAGTACTTAGAAATTAAGAAGTAATTAAGAGTGAATGTATTAATATGTTTGTGTACAGGTTAGGCGTAGGTTTCTTCTTTAAAAAAATGTAGGTATGATGTAGGTATATCAATGATCAGGCCTCACTTTTAATTAAAAAATATATATATTTAAGGACATTCAATATTTAAAATTATTACTGAAACTTCATGGACTGAGTCACCAACTAAGAAGTTTTGCGTACTTAACACGTTGCACCTATAGTTAAACCTAATATAATGTAAAGGTTACTTAAGACTTAAAAATAATTGTTTACAAAATACATAACTACATAGTACATGCATACATACATACTACATACATACGCTTGAAAAACATAACCCTCCTTCGGGCAGTCAAAAAGTTAATACTTCAGGAAAATGGGTAGAAATACGAGTCCGTATAAGTAAATAGCTGATCGGCTTTTGACTGGAAGACAAAAATTTTTATTTTAAGACACATTCATTAATTAAATAGTGTCGGTAACAATTTATACACCTTCAGTGTATCACAAAGATAAACATTAAATAATATAGAACTAGGTTATTATATATAATAATTACGCTTAAATAAAATAAGTTATTAAAATGCATCATTTAATGATGATAGCAATAAAATTCAAAAAAATCTCTTTGATACGCGGCAACACAGAATGGCGTAGTTCATGTTACGAGGAGGTAATCCGTCTCTCTTTTTAAGTATGTTTTAAAAACTCGAAAACTGCAACTTCGAAGACCAAAATTTAATGGGACAAAAGACTTTGAAAGCTTCCAACGCGATTGCGTAATGATTTGAGCTACGAGTAAGTTATGTCAGAATATGTATACCCCTTTTTCTTACTTTATTGTTTTGAGATCTTTAGTGTGTCAATAAGTCATATAGTATAATACTATTAAAGGACAATCTGGGTTGTTTTTAGTCGTGTAGATAATTTAGATAATGAGAACATTGATAATAAAGAAAAATCGATTAATTGAGGTATAACTTGCTTATACGTCCATATCAATGAGCTAATTATGTAGTAGCAGAGGAGCAAGATTGTGTTCTTTTTAAAAATAAAAAAATAGTTTCACAAAACTTAATTAATTAGATTAGATTAGATTAGATTAATAGAGTAAGATCACACAGTCAACAGATGTTACTTATTTTCTGTAGTATAAAAGCTGACCTAACCTAAATGTTTACTCCTTAGCACCTGCTTACGCGGTGGTTGCGGAAAGCACAAGACCGGTCTGAGTGGAGAGCCTTGGGAGAGGCCTATGTCCAGCAGTGGACGTCTTTCGGCTGACATGATGATGATGATGAGATACGCAGGTATTCGCGGTATATGTGTGTAACTAGTATTACATAAATAAATAAATAATAAATATCACCGGACAATTCACACCAATTGACCTAGTCCCAAAGTAAGCTTAGCAAAGCTTGTGTTATGGGTACTAAGCAACGGATAAATGTAATTATATAGATAGATACATACTTAAATACATAGTAAACACCCACACACATAAATGATATGACACATACATAAATGATATTTTATCTTATCTTACCATTTCATAATACCCCAGGTTTTATCGTCGGTCAGAAAAAAAGTCATGTTTGGCGTGGTCCTGGTCCTGGAATCCTGTAGGGACCATAGTATAAGGGTTCTAATTTAACCATGTCTTTGCAAGTTTTGTTCGCAATGTGAAACTTCCGTCCTTTATGAATCTTAAGTCGCTAACTAATAAGCGAACCTACTCGTATGACCGAACACGGGCAGCGTAAATCGAACAAAAAATGTCATAAAGCGAAAGCCGAAGGAAGCCAATTTCCCTTCGAAAAGGAAATGGCTGTGTGATGCCACGCCGCAAATCCCAACCATGTAACCTTTTAGTGTGCAGCGAATACCAACTGCAGGACAAATAAAACACAGTGGTGACTTACCGAGGTGAGTCCGAAACCAAAACGTTTATTTATTTAATTCCATAACTAGTACTGACTCTCAAGCCACACATTCTACATAGATATCAAAACAAGAAATAACAGACTAGGTACGTACATAAGGTACCTATTTGAAAATGTCATCATCATCAGCCGGAAGACGTCCACTGCTAAACAGAGGCCTTCCCTGGCCACATGGTTGCTCGCGACTCTCACGATGCCGTCAGTCCATCTAGTGGGAGGCCTGTCTACACTTTGAAAGAGTATTTTCCTACAAAAACCGTAGGTAGGTTAAATGAACTTCCAATTGACATAAAATTATGAATACGAGTATTAAGACCAATAATAATAAACGCCTCGCAACACATAATAGGTATATATTACGTGAGTGGAAGCGAATGATTACACACACAGCTATATACGAAGAACTGATTGCATAAAAGGAGACTGAATGAAATGAATGAATGCATATCAAAACCACGCTGTCATTACATGACATGTTCTTGTGAGCGTGACCTCAACTCTAGTGGCAATACCTATACATAAAGAACAAAAATCTAAAATCACGGTTTTTCACTTTCAATAAGAATAACATAGAAATCTTAAAGATGCTCACAATCTATGGCGCGCATTGAGGGTAGGCAGCGCTAGTGTTGCGCTGCTGCCTACCCTGGAATTGCCCTAGTTCACGCCAATGCTCACAATGCACGAGACAAATTGACACTTGCCCAGTTTTTAACAATTAAACACGACTGAATTCTGTTCCTTCTTATAACAAGGATTCCTACTAAATTTGATACTAACACAACGGGGAGTGTTAAGAGTTCAGTAACAACTTAGCAAAGAAACAATGTGGAGCCCAAAGTTTCAGTTTCGCTGCTCGTATGGTAAAACAAATTATTTAGGCCAAACTGACTGAAATCGAATATCGGGTCGTGCAGTATACCCAATCCGTATATGCAAAATTACTACGTTGACTCTGTCGCTTACGGATGGACGTACGTAATATATTTTACGATGCGTTTTATTCAAGTTTTATTCCTTACAATACTTGCATATTTGACCTCTGCTGAAATCGGGTCGATTTTGTAATTTTTACAGTGTTTTAATACCCATCAAATATAAGAATATAACGTTTTTTTTTAGATGAAAGATTCTAAATTCGACTGTTGTATTTCTTAGCCTTTGCCATAGTACTATTAGTTATTCTGTGCCTTTAATCGCACTATCGCTTGCGTGGACCTTTTACATTTGGCAGTTGATTTAAATTTCCAGGCTTTTACTAAATTTCCAAAAAAATATTCCTAATCCTATATTAACGTTGTATTATAAGATCACGATGAAATTTTCATGTGTTTCTAAGTTATTGTGATTAGAAATTTTATTATACCACTCCATCCGCGTGGTTAAAACTGACGCAAATTCGTAGCATCCTAGCACTAAGCTAAGTCGCGGACGTACGGACAAACCGAAACCATAAGGGTTCCTTGTAGGACTACGAATACTTAAAAAGGTCTGCGATAAAGGACATGCCCTATTTTATTATTTTTAGCGACCAGATAACTAGATTTTCCAGTGCATTTAATAATTATGCTAGCTTCCGTGGGTCAGGTCAATGGGCGTGTACGTAGTTCCGTTCCGAGTATCAAGATACTGCCGCGCTCGGGTATCCAAAATCTTAATTCGGATATCGACTGGAAACTAAATATCATGAATCCGAAAACTGCATTTGCCGGTATTAATATAATAATTCTGTAGCTAGAGATGGTATTATCGATTAGTAAAAATAAATTATCATGTTTTTTTTTGGATTTCGGATTTTTTGAATTTAACTTTTTTTTACATTTTTTTTTTACTTTTGCTCGCATTAGAACTGTGCCATTTTCCGTATAAAATATCCAATGTCCTTCCCAGGCGCGCAAACTATCTTTATACTACATTTAAATCAGTTCAGCGGTTTAATCGTGAAGAGGGTAATTATCAGACATAGGTACTTTCGCATTCATGATATTAGTAAGAAGTATTTAAAAATTTAGCAAAATTAATGCTGTGATAATAATAACACAACTATTTATTTTGTCACAATCGAACTCGCTTAGAATACCTAATGTTGAAAACCACAACATTTTTCTCAGTAGCATTATATTAAAATGACAATGTCTGCAGCACAGCATTTTTTTTATGCAGACAACTAAAAGTCCCTTCTTTAATTTAACTGCAGAAAGTAATTCTAAACTGACATAGAAAAATTACCCACAGCTGTGGCAGCGTCGGGTGCAAACTAGTTAACGCCGACAAGTTCACTGAAACAAAAGTGTAACAGTTAGAAAAACTTTCCAAGTTAAGCTTGTTACTGTTACCTAAGACGCGACCTAATCAAATTAAAAGTTGTATCACGTTCAGCAATAAAGTTGCGGCGTTGTCATTTTAAAACCGTCGCCGTTCCCTCGTGTGAATTAAAATAATTTTACACACGAGTCGGTTAGCGCTCATGAAGAATTTTGCAGTTGAAGAGCAGTTGCATATAAGTTCTGCGATCGTTTCAACCACTATCGCTATGTCGCTTGTACTGAGGAAATGAGTCAGGTAGAATGGGAGCATTCTATAAAACGATATGGTGTGTATGCGGTACAATTAAAAGTCATTAAGATTTCTTGCTTACGGTCTCTAATTTTTTCAATATATATGCCACAGGAAACTGAAAGCGCTTGAATGAAACGCTCGCAGAACTACCAAGTAAGTGGATGTTCTTTGTTAATATTTGGTAAGACTAAACTACAAATACAAATTAGGAAGGCTTTGTGTGTCATTTTTTGTTCGTGTGTTTGTGTGTGCAATTTATATGAGGCCGACTAAGAGATATTTTAAACTTTTTACTTCGAAGCCTTTTCATTATTAAGCGGTAACATATGTGGAATTCGGACAATTCTCAATAAATGTCGGACTTCGTGGGACGGTCACAACAACACTAAAAAAGAGATAAAATTAACTTTAATTACTAAGTTGAACAATGCATCAAAATCCTTATTTTTTTAGGGAGTGGCAAGTGTTTGTATAAAAGCCGTGACTAGGCAATACTATTTTATTAACACTAATACTTTTTTGACCAATTATCAGAAAGAAATGCTAGGCATAGGTACACTTGTCAACCCTTAAATATGACCTTTTTTCGTGTCAGCCTATAGAGAATACCGTAAGCCTTGCTAAGCTAATCGTTTAACCTATGGTCTCTAAAGCAGAGGGTCGTGGGTATGCAAGCCCGGTCTCGAACCCATATTTTTTTCTGAATGAATGTATAAAATTACGTTGAAATTTACCGTGAGCTTTTTTGTCAAGGAAATTTGGATGTACTTTCGA
The DNA here is from genome assembly GCF_025370935.1 of Choristoneura fumiferana. Lineage (NCBI taxonomy): Eukaryota > Metazoa > Arthropoda > Insecta > Lepidoptera > Tortricidae > Choristoneura > Choristoneura fumiferana. The sequence continues at coordinate 8,955,396 of NC_133492.1, forward strand.
AACAGTTCAATGGTGTATGTGAAGTTCCCAATAAACACTGTGCCTTAAATTACCGTCTTCTAAAATTTCTAGTCAAATATTTGGCTCTTTGAGACATTTTTGTCCGCGCTTGACATTTGACGTGGAATGAAATGTGGAACCAGTGTACTGTAAATTTCTCTTCAATAAAGACTTACATAATATATGAAGATGCCAGAGTATGCCTTCGAAACGAACACTCAAAGCAATGCTGTTCAGAAATTTTATTGCATTTATAATTTAAATTTAGAAACATGTTTTAGTTACTGAATGTAACCAAAGTAATCTTTATGACTTGATAATATTAAGGTGAACATACGAGTGCTCGTCACTGTCCCAATAGTTGACATCTTTAATCTTATGTCATTGACAATACAGATGACAACAGGATGTCGTCTATTGGGCATTAGCGTGTCGAGCATTCGGACGATAACCTTATAGCGATATTTTTGTTTTTGCACGCACATTATCATTGCACTACTTAGGTATGCGTCAAACGGATTGCACTAAACATGTTAATAAACTTCAACTTTTTGCCTTAGTCTTCCGCTACCACACCACGTAGTAGTAAGGTAAGATCTCAAAACCTAAGCAGTTAATTATGTAGAACAAGACGGAACAAGTTCATAATCAAGTCATAAGTTAATTTTAAGCGACTCTCGTCCAAGACTGTGACCATGACACGTTCAAGTACGAACTAATTATGAAGTCTCATCTTAAGTTTTGGCCTAGAACATAATTTATCATGTGAAATTACTTTTTAATCTGCTCACTACCTGGATATTATCGTTAATGTCAGTAATCTAACTTACTACCTATCGATAACCTAATTCTGAGATCAAAGTTGAAGGGGCTTCCTAATTGAGTGTGTTATCTTTCTCGTCTGCTACGAAGTGTAAATTATTCGACAAACTGATAATAATAAAGACATTTTCTACAAGCGCTAGCTATAAGTAGACTACATGAGGTTCCGAATAAAATATTTTTTCATATCTAAGAAAGAATGCGTTTAGGATTCCGTTTTTGCCATTGTTGATACAATTGAATTGAAAAGAATTGTTGAATTGTTGTTTGATTGTTGATGTACAGCGTGTATTTTTGATACTACCTCAAACTTTAAGGGTAGTTAGTGAAGGCCCTAATTAACACATTTTGTTATGTTTTAGTTAAACAAATTAGACTTATTATTTTCCTTATAAAATTAATTAGCACGCAATGTATCACTAAGTGATGCTTCTTTGTTTTTGTTCAAAACGCCGCACTTGTTGACGTGATCGCTGTCACAGAACGCTTCTCTCTCGTATCAAATTATTGTACGCTTTACATTGCTGCTTGGAAATATTTCAAAAAATAATTACGCTCTGGTAGTCGATTCTAAATTAAAAAATGGTTTTGATATCGGTTCACAGCACTTAAATCTTCGTCTAGTTACAGTTTGAGGTAGTATCAAAAATAAACGCTGTATAGTATGTACAGATATACGAGTATGTAAGCATACTTATAAACCCTTTATTGTATAGAAAATAAAACAATTCACAAACATTATATTTTTTTATTAATTCCCTAAATGGGTTTGTGGTGTTCAATAAAAAATATTGTATTGTATTAAGGCACTTCTAAAAAGGCAAACTTATCCGTAAGAATTCAGACAATACTTTGTGCGGAGGTGCAAGTCAAAGAACTACAACTTTTTGTTCGCTTCTCCGCTATCACAACCTATAGGTACTTACTATTTTTCTGATAGCTTTAGGAGTAAGAAAAGATAGAAAGAGAAGTTACAAAAAAGGTTGTACCTGTGGCACAATATGTTCCGCTATATTTGAGCACACTGACCCTCCCCTTCTATCAAATACAAGCACCAAATTTTGATGCTAATTGTAGTCAGCAAAGCCTGACGGTAATATAATTCTCTCAAGAACAACAGTTGTTTTTATAAAATCTTGAAGTATCTAGCAGTGGCAAGGTGCCGAAACAAATCGATTCCCGTTAGATTCAGTGATAATAATATGGGTGCCGCGGATCGAGCGAGCGCAGCGAGCGAGCGAGATCGATGTAGTCGGAGCGGATCCGACTCGATCGGGCTAGGTTGAAAGGCGGGAGCGGCGAGCGAGGTTAGGTATTTTTGTAAGTATGACTACAACTTGTGTGCCAACACTTACTCATGCCATGCTCTTTCACTCCCCTGGTTACCTATCGAGCATGTTCGCTTTATGCTAATATTACCTTGGGACATAACCAAAGTCAAATCAAAGTCAATTAGAAAAGACGTATAATCGTACGCATGAAATATTAAAAAAATATTACATATAAGGACATAATAAATTTACTAGCAACATTTTTAAAATAAATAAATTGATTGATTGATTGATACAAAAAATACACACTTAATTAATGTCACAAATAAATTACAAATTCAATTGAATTAAAATGCAAACAACATTAAATTAAATTATAAACTACTTAAATTAACTAATTATATAATAAATAAGTACATCTGTTTATTTATTAAATATACTTTTTTCTTTGTTTGTTACCTTACCGCGTCTAAAACGCTGAACCAATTGAGATGAAATTCGGTATACATCTAATTTGAGTCCCGGGGAGGGACATAGGATGGATTTTATCTCGGTAAATCGCATAGTTCCCGCGGGATATCGATAAATGAATTCTACGCAGACGCAGTCAAGTCACGGGTAATAGCTAGTCATTAATACATTAAATGCATGCCTCAATTAATCTGTAATGAAGACCTCTGCAAAGTCTATACACCATACTACTATAACTATTCAGAAACTGAAGGATTTATTGAGATCGCCGCTTGTATAATATATTGCCATCTATTAAGTCGCAATACGTATCCATTAGACCGATTGGTAGTCAACGCTACGAAGCGCATACAGTCTTAATTGTAATTATTGACAGCTTTAGCTAAGCTCAAAGGTAAGGGTTACCCAAATCCTTGCTTCACAGAGGTTTACTTTAGTGATTAAAGCCAAGCCAGCTTATCTGTATATCCTGTTTGATTATTGGTTGGATTGTATTGTTGGTTAATGTAAAAATGGCCCAAGTGCGTGTCGGACCACGTATAACAAGTTATAACTAAGAGTTTTATACTCGTAATGGATTTTAAATGGTTACTACATCAATAGCTAAGTCGTTAGCTTAAATGACGCTTCTGCATAGGACAATCGTAGCTGTTAACGTCCTTTTGTGTAAGGACAGTTTTGGTGACAACTCCAAATCAATAGAACCGGCATTAACCAAGTTTTTTGTTAAAAGTTTTAGTTATTACACATTTTAAAAAGAAAAAAAAGAAATATCCAAAATTTTATAGTTCCTTCGGTATTTAAATGTTTAATCAAAAACTACACTCGTAATTCTTAAAACACTTGATTGGCGTAAGCTGCATTCGTAACTTTTTCAGGACCGAAATATAAAATTGATATCACATTGTTACGCAAATGTAAAGTTAGTTCATCGCAATACATCCCTAAGTTCAACCTCGGAACTAAGTGTCTGTTATTAGTAAACAGTTAATAAATAGAAACAAGATGAATGAAGCTAACCTTGTCAGGGTTCCAGTTAATTTCATCTGGAGCCTGTCCCCACAACCACAGAAGGCATCGTGTCAGCAGGCGAAGTCCTACCAAATTATCCAAAGGTTCTGTGCGTCATTTCGGGGATCTCGGAAACGGCTCCAACGATTTCGATGAAATTTGATATGTAGGGGTTTGGGAATGAAAAATCGATTTAGCTTGGTCTTATCTCTGGGAAAAAAACGCTTGTTATCGAGTTTTAGCCCGAGCAAAGTTCAGTCGCCCAGGTACTTAATATTATGGTATATTAATATTGTTATGTATGGGTGTGTGTGTGTGTATGTTTGTTACTCCTTCACGCTAAAACGGCTGGTTGGATTTAGATGAAATTTGGTATGTAGTATCTAACTGGACATCTGGAATAACACAGGCTAATTTTTATCACGATAAATTCCCACGGGGGAGGGATAAAATTTTGAATTTTCTACCGCTTAGAGTCATGAAATTTTGCACAGGTATTCTTAATACCTACAAAGTCAATGAAGACCACGATATATGGGAATTCCCATGGGATTTTCGTAAAATCCCGGAGTTTTAACTTTAAGTACCGGATCAAATAGTTAACGCGTACGAAGCCGCGGGTAAACTCTAGTGGTTAAATAAAATGGAAAATAACAAAGAGAATAAATAATTATACATTATTCACACGGACTTAGTTTTCTTTTACGTATGGAGCCTTACTAATGCTTCACACCAATGGCAACATCTTAAACCACTGTAACGCTAACGACCAAGCGAGCGAGTCCAACGCTAGACTCGAATAGATAGGATATAGGCTGAACGTGGTCTAATTTGTAATGATAGTTGGTAGGCATCTTGTTTACTGGGACAGTTCGGAATCCTTAAAGTTATAAAAATATCGGTTCACGAAGTTATCTACTGTAGTTTTCACAAACTGTGCTTCGCCGCCGCAGAGCTCCGTCCCTCGTCCGTTTGATAAATTGACGTCTCAACACTGTGACGTATTAATATAAACCTAAACATCCTGTTAGGCCGAGCCTTTATTTGCTTCTCGATAACGATACCATATTATGGACCTTCTACCGGCGGGAGACTTCCCGGCATCAAATGTCTTTGATAACTAAGACCTTGTACGGTCTAGACATGGAATAAAAATAAAAGTTGAAAAATGCTCACCTTAATCAAAAATACGTATTTAATTTGCTATGTAGGGTTAGTTCGGGGTAGATGACCATATTTATTAAAACCAATAAAAAAAATATGCGCTACAACGGAAGTCTATATAATTCATTACACTTTAAATAATTAACTTTGGAATGTCAAGCCAGTAAGTCACAATTTCTAATAAAATCGTTAAGAAATATGAGTTTAAAAAAAGCACGGTTGGCCATCTCTCCCGAAGTGCCCGGGCGCCATTGATGGCCATAGCAGTAGGGGTAAGATGGCCATATCCCAATTTCAGGTTTAGCGTAGTTTTTGGTCTATATTTTAATATCTTTTTTTATTAGGAGCACGTGTTGCCAAACCCAGTATAATTTTCATGTGTCCAAATCTTGCACTCTTTGCATTGAAGCCTGTCTTCGACAAGAACTGTTTTTAAAAATTGTTTGCTATACCCATGAATGATAATGTCACTGTCGTTTACCTGCTGTTTCTTATTTTTGACAGGTAACATAATTAATGGTACATTGTCAGTACTACCTGATACTTTTCAAAAAACTTATATACAATCATTACATACTGAATTAAATTGGCCATCTCATTGGTCTCTCCTTTTTTCACGGGAGAGATGGCCCTACGTAGAGTAAAAAAAAGTAAAAGCACGACATGCATTATTTTGGGGTTAGAACGAAATACTAGATACTCTTATACTTTGCAACAAATACTAAAATCATCATTACTTTAAGAAACTAGCACCATAACCACGTAAAACATGAGCACTCTTCAAAAGATTTGTACCAGACAAACAAAGCAACAGGACTTTATCTAATTTTCGATTTTATTTCCCAAAATGTTGGCTATACCGTTGCTCCCACCCATGATAGAAACTAGAATAGTGACCTCGTATCAGCAAACGCAACATAGGACGTTCACCAACGAGATGGACGGATGACCTGGTTAAAGCCGCGGGCTCACGGTGGATGCAGGCCGCTTCCAACCGAAGCTACAGGGCTGGGGGCCTGTGAGGGAGGCCTAAGTCTAACAGTGGACGTCCTATGGCTGATATGATGATGATGATGACGACTTCGGGAAAAACGCAGTTCTTTTTTAATCGAGTCACATAAATACAAACTTATCTAGTACCTATATAACTTATATTTTTAAATGTGTTTTCATTTATGATTAAACAAAAATTAAGATTGCAAATTCACGGTTGGATGTTCATCTCGCGTCCCAAGCTTTTCATTGCGATCGCCAATTTCAAGATGGTCGCAATTTCAATCTCGCCGTGCCACTGGAACCGTACTTGATTTGCAATCTCGTCAGGACCTACTTCCATTGGTATGTTAATAAAATGTCTATTCAAAAGCTGTGTTTACAGTTTATGAGAGTTAATGTGCCTCAAAATTTTGTAATCATCGGAACATATAGGTATTTTGCAGACGAAATAAATTTAGTTCGCAGTTGTTTACGTATTCTTGAAAGGAGCTAACTTGAATTTTACATTGTGTTGTTTACATTGTGTTAATGTAAACTACAGTAAAAAATCGTGGAATTTGCATTACATTGCGAGGCTGTAAAGCCAACGACTTTGTAGTGGTCAATCGAGCGCCGCAATGTAATGCAACCTGCATGATTTTTCTTGTAAGTCTAAACTCGGCTAGATTTTATTTACCTACGATTATCAAGGTGTAGTAAAACTAGTTAGGTATATGTATAGACCTGTGATTTAATGTGTTTTATGTACATTTAGATACTTTTTGAATAAGACTTTTCACGCATAATAAAACTAGGTACTTGAACAATATACCTAGCTTCCAGTGCCGATCGATATCGTGACTGTTCAGTTATTTGTAAATACATATATATTATGCAAAATTTGCGTAACCCCTCACCGATAGGTATAAGACGACAAACGGGGACTTGGTCCTGGTTATATAAGCACTAACACTCCAAAATACTATTAATAATATCATGGTTTATGCATGAACACGATTCATTGTCGGCGGTCGATCGTAAAATCCGCCAGATCACGAAATTCCTAGGCATATCATGGAATGGCGCCATTTCATGATATGCCTAAAAGTTGGCCAGGTATTTCATGATGTGCCTGAGAAACAATACGGCAGATCGATTAGAGGAACGCATTCGTCGATATTCCTAGCTCTATACCGGGCACATCGTGATAAGCCGAAAAAAATAAAAAATTAAGTACGAAGAGCGAAGCGAGAAGTGGTTAGTAAGAATTAAAATAAAATGAAAAAATAAAATGAAAAAATATATGGCCGGATGGCTAAGTAGTTAGAGAACCTGACTACGAAGCTTGAGGTCCCGGGTTCGAATCCCGGCCGGTGCAGATATTTGTATGAATAATACGAATGTTTGTTCTCGGGTCTTGGATGTTTAATATGTATTTCAGTATGTATTTATCTATATAAGTATGTTTATTCGTTGCCTAGTGTACATAGTACAAGTTTTGCTTAGTTTGGGACTATGTCAATTGGTGTCAAGTGTCCCATGACATATTTTTTTTATTATTTTTTTATTTATTGTACAATCAACTTGAAGCAAAATATAATGATCAATGAGTATGGAAAGTTTGTACAGAGAAGTCGCGGGAATGGTCAAATATTCTGACCCCTATTTGAGTAACTCCGGCTTCGGCGATATTTGTACACATACACAGTGATAAGGATCAATCAGAAGCAATGATAACAGAATTTATACAATAAAACAGTAAAAACAAAAGGTTTTAATAAGTAATAATAAAATGAAGATAAAACTAAGTATACAATAACCAAAGACTCAACTGTATAACAACACAATTTGTTGCCATAAATATAACGTCATAAAGTAAGATTTTATGACGTTAGGACACTGTAAGGGAAGATTTTCTGTGTCATGATATGAAAGACCATGCAACCATTTAAATTGTGACCACAACGAGTTTTTTTTGGCGAATTCTGATTCTGACGTGTATATTCTTATTTATTTTGTACGACAAAAGTGTAAATAGGATTCTTAACACCCTTAGAAGGTACGAAAAAATGAAACCCTTTTCAAACTTAGAGAGCAAATAATATTACCAGACAGGCAAATAAGCTAAACTGTATTTACACAGTATTATTGATGGAGTGGCTTACTTTAGAAATCTTTCAACGAGCCTGTGCAATGCAAGGCTTGACCTTTTGATAAATTGTTTTCGCGCCGGTCAAAATAGTTAAGTAAACTAGGCTCAGACGCGGGTGGAAAGATTTTATAGCTCAAATATTTAGCATAGATAGCTAGACTTTGTGATAATAAATTTTGTTTGATTATTTTTATGAATTAAATTATTTGCTGGATATTAACAAAACTCGAATTTAATTCATAAAATTAGTAATAATAATAATAATCCATTTATTTCAAACACAATAATATTACACAGTAATGACCGCGATAGTCTAAAATATTCTGTTGATGAGATTTGAACACTGAAAATTGGTAGGTACTTACTTTTAAGTTCGAAAGTTTAGCTTTCTAGACTATACATTTGTATCACGCATTCAGTCATATAGATATTTTATGGAGTTATGATGAATTTAAATAATTTATCGAATCAGGCGTTACTTTGCGGAGGACCACATCAATGAACTGAAACAATTACTTTGCTCACCCGCGACCTTATGATAGCTACGTTTATGCAAGATATGCGTGTTTCTCCACCTCCACACTGTAAAAACACACTCAAATCGCACAAACCCATCTATCAACACCACCACACTACACTGACGCGTTTCGTACTCAACCAGAGCTCGTCTTCAGAGCAACAGAACCGTGCACCATGTTACCAGATGTTAGACTAAGACCGCTTGTAGACGTCCGTTGTTTTCACCGGACAATGGACTGTTTTTTGCCGGACTTGCGATGTTATATGGCTTACTATGAATGTGTGTATACATGCACCGGACACTTGTCCGACGACGAAGCCATACAACTCCGCAAAAAGCGGTCCGTTGTACGGTGCAAACAACAGACGTCTACCAGCGGCCTAACAAGCCAAATGCCAAAACTAAGAACGTTTTTAATTTGTCACTGTAACTCTCTAAGTACCCACCTATGTTTTTGTCAAATAAGGCTACCCACAAAAAAATAGTAAACTTTATAAAACGTCATATATAAAACGACTTTGAATTTTAATTTATTTATTGTTAAGTTGTGTTTTATTAATCCTAACTGTTATTGCTCAAAAATAGGCTCAAGCCGTAGTAAGAGTGAAGATACTAAATTTACCTTTTCATTAATAACTGTTGTACCTACCGAATTATTTCCATGCATTCCAGAGCATCGAGAATTTAAAGTTAAAACTGATATTTCTTTATAAATCCGAGCGAGATGCTCTAATTCTATTATGTAGCTTTTATCATCTGTGTAGCTTTTTATTAAAAATATCAATAATACAGCAGCAAGCAGCAGAAAAATATGTTTCGTATATTTCGTACTGGACCCTCAAAATTCCAGTATACTAAGCCGCATATTCTTATGATAAGTTTACATATGCTATTGAACTCCTTGTGGCCCTAATATCATTGAAAGCCTGCAAATATTCATATCTCTTCAACGTCGGCTGTTGCTGAAATTGTATTTTTCCTCAGGGAATTCGCTTTTGACGCGTTAACCCTTCATGACAAACAACTTATATGCAGAGCTAACAGGTATTTGCAGAGTTCGTATTCAGAGGAAAGTCAAATTTTAACGACATTTGGAAATAAATAGAGGATTTGGATCTTTGCAATTTTGTTTTATTTGTACTTTGTTTGTAACCGGCTAGCCGGTCGGAGAAATAAAAAGGCGTGTGGTTACAAAATAAAAATATAATACAAAAGAAAAATATACACAATTATTTCAGTCAGCACTGCTCTTGTAGATAAATTAAAAACTAACCTAACCATACAAAAAAAAAACATTTTTAATACAAGCTTTTTTTGCTGACTGTTCTTTTGTTGACTGTACTTGCATTGTCACCCAAACTACATTTGCATACCAAATTTCAAGTCGATGCTATTAAAACCGTTGGAAAGTTCCTTCCTGCGGAGACAATCCTAGCTGGACTACCAGGATGTCACTACTAGATTATTGTATTGTCACGTGATTTACACAAGTATGCCAAATTTCAAGACAATCTAACTACTGGAGTTGGTCGAATTTAACTTGCAAGATTTGGTTACAGACAGACAGACAACGGGACAGGTGAAACTAAATAAAAGCTTGTAAAAAAAACACTGGGCTGATGCTAGTAGGACAGGTAGGGAAACAGGGCAGGGTATTAATGTAGCCTCGAAGCGTCCAGTCCTGTCGGCGATCTGCTCCGAGGCAGCGGAGCGGAGTGGACGTGGAGATGAGACGAATTAGCAGGAAAAAGGACGGGCTGGAATGAAACAACCTGCTTTACTGCTTGCTTGCACACCCATCCCAGGCTCGTTTTAGTGTCGGGCCAGAGAAAGAAAGCTAAACAAGACTTTGATTAGGTTTTACCGAATACAAAAGAAATAAATGTTAGAAATAGAGCAAATAATATTTAGGTACAATACCTGCGTTAGAGGCAGCTCAGTGAAATATTTAGCTATCATGCACCGAGTAATAGTATTATTTATTTATAAAATAAATCAAGTTTCGGCTTACGACTTGCCAAATAGTCATCAAATAGTAGAGCTCGAGTAGAGTCAAAAAGGGAAAAAACAAATGTGTATCATCATAATTTAGAATTTTGTTTTTCTGTAGGCGGCCAGTTGCGCACCGCGGAGGTTTGCCATGTTACATGTTATGTGATGACATCAGATGCTTTCAAAACTTTGCATTTATTTTTTTCCAAATAAATTTAAACTAAGTAAATGTTGGTGAAATATATTGACTGAAACCGATATTCACCAACTAGGCGCGCTTTGTTAGTCAAGAAATTATTCCATCTTCTTTTCTCTTCATAAATTAATTACTTTTAACAAAGATTTACTCAACAATTTGTCTCATTATTCATTTCTTTCAGTTCACTCCCATAAGTGTCATCTAATTGAAAAGTTAAAGGGGCCCTTAAAACTTTTTATGTCTTATTAAGTAGCGGCGAAAGGGCTGAATATAACTTTTTAGAAAGAAACGATGGGGAGAAAAGTTTTAAAAGAATCTTTATTATGCAAGTTGAGCAACGAGCGGAAAATATTATCGTTACATTTACAGGTTGATAGAATTTAAACAGTCCATGAATAGAACATGAATTGATCAAAATGGCGCAACTTTGCATCAGTATCATTAGGTATCTTAAAACGATATTGGAAAAAAACTGGCATTAAAAATTAGCATAATGTGTAATATTACCAATAAATAATTTGAAATAGCAAAATATTTCACTCAATGAGCGTACATCGAAAAAATATATAGGAATTCATAAACCGCCGTAATGAATCACTAAACACCAAACCATTGCTTAAACATTAATCCTATTTGACTGTATAGTTTTAAAAATGCAAAATCGTAAACAAAGTTAAGGCTTCTGTTTTGATACAGGAACGTACGCTGTGTAGTTTTTTGCGGCAGTTATGATGTAATGGTATTACAATTAATTAATAAAGACTAAGAAAATCATGTAGCTTCTAATATGTTTTACTCGGAAAAACACATTAAACACAAAACTTAATGCCAGAACGTTATCATTTGTTACTATATTTTGCGGCACAGAACACAAAGTTGATGTTCAACATCAAAAATAAGTACTCATGGCTGAATTGTTGCCGTAAATGGTCGACGTGATATCACAAAGTCCTGGTATTCAGCCAAAAATATTATGTCTTTGTTTCAATCACAATGTTACATTCCGCTGTACATTCCTCGTAACAACGGGTAACATTTCTGAAAAAAAAAATATAATATGTGACCCGTTTTCATTGCTCACGAATGACATATAAGTATAAGTTATGGTTGACTATTTATTCATATATTTCAACGTAAACCCTTTACAGTATATGTAAATACTATAAATAAGAACAAAATCTACTTACATTACCTACCTAAGGCGTAGTGTTTTGAGCATGTAAGTAATAAAATATAACAACAATAATTTACGTGATCATAATATTTTCATATACGATACGATATTAATAATATTATTACGATATTCGTTTTAAAATTTAATCTTTGTATCCACTTTCAATATCACTCATCATTATTTTGTAAATTAAATTATTTCTGTACAAAAAGTAATGATATCCCATCAAAATATTAATGTGAAATAAGATAATTTATTGAATAATTTGCAGAACAAGATAACCAAATATCCATCAACGAAATTTTTATTTACAAAAACATTCGGCCTGCCATATTATCACCAGCGTGTCGTGATTTAACTTTTTAAGTTTTCGTTATTAATCAAGCTTCATTCAAACTGTCGAATAAAATTTTACTTATTATAATTGACACGTAACAACAAACGCTTTTACCTAAATTTGACGAGTTCCACAGAATCTCATCTAAACAAAACGTGTTAGGGATCAACAAACTTTTATGAAGGAAAATCCATTTCAAGTTTCAAATTTCAAGAGAAACTTAAACCAACAAAAACGTTTTTGTAACTAAATATATTAAAATGAGATCATTTAAAAAAAATAAAGTAGAATATACTTCAGTCAATCCACAAAAAAATTGCTGACGAAGTAGTAAATGACGCTCGGCTTGTTGGTGGCAGCTTAAGTTGGATAACTAGTATATAAAGGCTATTTATTGAGTTGAAACACAATGAATCCATTGATTAACTTCTTTGATACCTGTAACACATTCAAGTATAAAAATCTATTGTCGTGCGGGGCATTCTTTGGTATAATTACGTCGAACAAAGAAAATGTCGATACGCCAATGCTTTCCAATTTGTCTTCGCCATTGTTCGATTGTGATGGGCCAATTTGTTTCCCCGACGAGTGTTCGGAGCTGTGATCTGCTTCGTCATATTTTCATCGCGCAGTCATAGCGTTATTAGCTGACTGATCTAAAATTAATAAGCTATGTGCGATAGCAATCGCTAATAGCTCTATTGGGAATTCGAAGACAAGTACCTAATTGTTCATATCCGGACATGACTGAAATGATTTTCGTGGGTGCGTATTGTTTGATAAATACCTGTAAATACCCATATGAAATAATAATAGCCCAGTGGTTAGAGAACCTGACTACGAAGCTTGAGGTCCTGGGTGCGATGTTTATTATACGAATGTTTAATCTCGAGTCTTGGATGTTCAATTTGTATGTATGTTACTTCGACTCGGCGATAGCGGGGGCACTACCCTGCCCCCAGATCCTGTCTATTTAAAGTATATGATTATTTGGTTGTCTAGTACCCGTAGTCTATTATTAAATAGTTAATATAAAGTATTTTTTTTTATAATTGTATCTTTAATAATAATAGATGAAATTTAAAAATAACTTCATTCTAGACTTATTTTAATCATTTACATGCCTGCATTCAGGCTAGATACACTGGAAAGGAAGATTATACCATACTTGAAACTGTATCTTATCAGAAAACTCATTATTTCCATGACCTATCCAATGCCAATCAACCTATGTATGTGGTACACAAAATTTGACGGCGGACATGCAATGGTCTACAATTTAAGTGTTTCACATTTATCATTTATGCCCGTCAGTGGCTAGTTCTATAGAGGTTTGACCCTCATCAGGGCATCATCGAAGTGTAATCTCCTGGGTCAACCTTTCAATGAAATATTAGGTGTGGTGCGAAAAATATATTCCTCTCGAACTGAACTTCACACTTTTGCCATCAAAAATTCTTGTGAATAATCAACAGTTTCTAAGAGGTTTAGTTTTAGACCATAACAGTCGTAAAGGTTTTGTCATTCTGTTACTTATTAATTGCTCCATAAAATACGTATTATAGAGATATAACTTCATTAATACCACTAAGTATCATGTCATATTTATTAAAAAACAGAATGAAAGGTGTTGATATAAATGAAAACCACAGGACAAGTGTGTGTGAAACGCTTATCTCTTTTAATTTTATTGTGCCTCTATTTTTAATTTACACATTTCTAGTTCACAAAGAAGAGAGGGAAAACGGTCAGTTTGCTGCAATAACTTCAAAACTATCAAAATATTAAAAAAATTGAGATTTTTAATTTTTTACTATCTTTTTGTATTCCAATTTACCTCCAAAAAGTAGCCACCGTTTTAAAAAACAATTTATTTACGTTACACATCCGTCTTTGTGACACGGACGGGAACATGTGAACAGACAAACACATGAGCGATCCCATTAGGGATTCCTTATTTTCCTTTTGAGGTATGGAACCCTAACAATTATCAAGACAAGTTTTATAAGCAAGGAAAACACAAAGAATTGAAACTAAACTTTAACTTGCTACTCTTCGACCATATCTGTAAGCCAGTAACGTCGTCCATGTATATGTTTAACACACATTATATATGTCTTCACGCAAAACCCCTCCTGCTCCATTTCCTCATAAATCAAAATAATTGTTTCATAGACTCAACTATCACCAAGACGCTAACGTGTTTTAAGCCCTATATGAGTTCATTTGAAACAGTTTATAATCCACTTTTATTGCTAACCACGGCTTTCACTAATTCATTCAACGGTACAAACGGTACAAACTTACTAATGAAAAGTTTGTCACTAAAATTCACACGAAATATCAATTTCATCTGCTAGCAGATATCGCAACATTTCAATAAAAACTTTCACAAAATGACATAAAATTTTAAAAGGTAATCTTTATTCGGTTAACCTGTAAGATCACTGCAGACTGATACAATCTTAACACAATCAATCATTGAACGATAACGACAGCTATAACATTAGCAATTCCACGTAAAAATGTAAGAGCGTGATTTCTAAGCATTCGCGGAATCCTCGCGAGCTTTGTCTCACCTCGGTCCATACATCACAGTGTTAGTTATCTGTTCCCGCGACGTTGATGGATGGTCCCCTAAACAAACCAACTGAAAAGCCGTTTGTTTGAAAACTCGGGTATTTACTAAATTAACACGTTTTGGACAAAAACAATGTTCTCGTGTTTTTGTTCTTTTATTTTTCGGTGGGTATTGGAAGCTTAGTGCATTGAGTGCAAATTTAAATCGTCAGAAAATTGTAGCAAAAATATTTATGATAGTCGCTTGATAATCAGTAGGGGCCCTTCATGACCACTTTCTTAGGAAAATATTGTGGTGATTTCCCCATATCCCCTACACCACAGAGCTGGAGTTCGAAGTTTGTAATTGGCATAAGAGAGCGCTGCTGGCCATTCTCACACCTGGCCTTTAGTCGCCTTTTACAACACTAACGTGAAAAAATACTTTACAGCATACCAAAATTGTCGTTAGTAGTCGTGCATCCAGCACGGTGAGAACCAAATCAAATTTTAGAGCTTTTTTCGTATCCACAATCAAGTAACTTTATCGATAACTGACTTATACTTTTACCCAAAGCAATAGCTGAGACGCCAATAAAACATTGGAACAAATAATCTTCAAAACAAACATTGAATATACAGACCAAATATTGTAAGCGCGACGAGTCCAAAATTAAATCCAGCAAATAAAAAGACGTTGAGCCGTATTTCTATTCAAGAAAATGAGTGCGAGATTAATAATATCGCACATACCGCAACATGGCAACATTTTTCACCCTCAAGTGCACATTAAAGTGTAAACAAGCCTTGGGCGACGATCTTCTTTCCAGTTATTTTAATAAATGACGCGCTTTTGATGGTGTGGCTTTTTGTAGCGTTTATGCGAACGCTTGATACTGCCTTCATATGATACTGGGAATTTACCCTTAACAAATAACTTTTCATTTGCGTATATCAATTTATCTCGCTTGACATTTCCGCAGGGTATGAGCCTTAATAAACACAACAATTTACAGTTTCTTTAGGCCAAATGTATTGTATTTATCCACGACTGAACTACAAACAGGAGCGACCACACTG
The DNA here is from genome assembly GCF_025370935.1 of Choristoneura fumiferana. Taxonomy (NCBI): domain Eukaryota; kingdom Metazoa; phylum Arthropoda; class Insecta; order Lepidoptera; family Tortricidae; genus Choristoneura; species Choristoneura fumiferana. Next base: position 8,971,123 of record NC_133492.1, read on the forward strand.
CTGCTTAAAAAACGGTGACGGTACGCAATTGCAGTGACGCGTTGTAAGCATCACGATTTTATCGCATGTCTTCTACACCGCTGCTCAAAATACGCAGACGGTGCAGAATTGCAGTGACGTGCCGTAACCGTCACGACTTTTGGTGGAGAGCATGCGGTAAAATTTTACGGCAAGACGTTCGTGGCACGTCACTGCAAATTTCGCACCGTTTGTCTATTTTAAGCAGTGGTGTGGAGAGCATGCATACATGCAATACGTGACGCTTAGGGCCAGTACAGACAGACTGCACTCCAGCTACAACGTAACTGCCAAATGCCGACTGCCCATACATTTGTCATTGCAGTTCCCTTGCAGTCGGCTCAACTGAACACTGACTGCGATAAAAATGTATGAGCAGTCGGCAGTTGCAGTTACGTTGCAGTTGGAATGCAGTCCGTCTGTACTGGACCTTACGGCACGTCACTGCGATATCGTGTCGTCTCCGTATTTCGTGGCCGCTTCTTTAAACATATTTCCTACGAGATGAAGACGGTAATGACCTTATTTTAACGAATCAGCTTCCGATAGACGTATTGCGGGTTTATTCACAGGCGAAATATCACAGTATTAACAGGTTTGTTTGACGTTTCAGTCTTGCTTGTGATTGGCTCATTTAGATATTTAACCAATCACAAACGTGACGTTGGCGTAAAGTTGGCGTTAGCGTAAAGTTGGCAAACGGACCTCGAGATACTTGCATATGTGTCATCATGTCTCTTGTAGGCATGCATACAACGACATCGAAATATCGGAAGCTCTAAAATAGTAACGGTCTACATCCTGTAGCAAATATGAATGTTTGTGACTTTAATCTAATACTATCTTATTACATGTTAAAATACAAAACAAAGCGACAAGAAATTAAGATTCTATTAGTTACAAGCCAATCTACTTGAAATTGCTTTGACATACCTACATAGATTTCAATCAGTCGGCGAACTAAGTTCATGAAACTCATAATCTTTCACAATTAGCGTCTTACGTCGTGAAAGTTCAGCCATCACTGTAATTTTGATTTTACCTCAAAGAGTATTTAAGTACACGTGTTTAATATCAAATACGCATGTTAATTGGCCCTATTAAATACTTTAACTGGTATTAAGATTCACTTGTCAGAATACTCTGAAACAGGTACGAGTATATTATAATTATAATGGCGTAGTTTAATGTGTATTTTGTATTTATCCGATATATATTTTTGGATTTTCGTTATAAAAATGTATGCAATTTTCCAGAAACATGAGCAATATGTGCGAACTCATATCTCTACTCTAAGGGGCTGTTTCACCATCCATTGATTAGTGTTAACTGGCGGTTAGGTGTGATGCCGTCTCTATTTGTTTTGTTCGTCACTTAACACTTAAACAGCAAAACAGCCCCTAGGTGATTTTGTAGTAATTTCTGGAGTTAATTGGTTTTGTGCCTTACATAGCTTGATTTTACAATACAGATATTCTTTATTGCACAGCAAAAATCAGTACAAAAAACTTATAATATAAACACTTACATTCAGGGTATTATTTGTTAAAATCAAAGCAAACACGTGAATAACGCGACCAAAATATAAATCGCCGCTTTATTTCTATGAAACATCGGAAGCTCATCAATCATTGTTCGCTGAAAAATGAACTGAGTCACGAAAATTTACGAGTGAGAAATTATTGGGGCGTCTCATGTCGTAAACACCATTACGTTACATAAACATATTTCGGTTTTGAACATGAAATTATCTAATTAAGCAAGCTGCGAAGGATTCCCTCTGGACTATGCTACTCGTATGTCACATTTGTATGGAAATGAAACCCTTTTTTTACAGTGGCTTAAGTCGACCATGGCTCGGTTTGTCTCGTTTTTAGGGTTCTATAGCCAAAATGGCAAAAACGGAACCCTTATAGCTTCGCCATTTCTGTCTGTCTGTCTGCCCGTCCGCGGCTTTGCTCAGGGACTATCAATGCTGGAAAGCTGTAATTTTGCACGAATATATATGTAAACTATGCCGACAAAATGGTAATAATTAAAAAAACATTTTTTTTAGAGTACCTCCCATAGACGTAAAGTGGGGGAGTTTTTTTTTCTCATCCAATCTTGTAGTGTGGGGTATCGGTGGATAGGTCTTTTAAAACCATTAGGGCGTTGCTAAAAGGATTTTTCGATTCAGTGATCTGTTTGCAAAATATTCAACTTTAAAGTGCAAATTTTTATTAAAATCGAGCGTCCCCCCCTCCCCCGTCCTCTAAAATCTAAACCAGTGGGTGGAAAATTTTTAAAAAATTCAGGATGGTAGTAAGTATATCAAACTTACAAGGAAAACTATAATGGTTAAGTTTTCTTGAGAATTGTTAGTATGTAGTTTAAGAGTTAATAGCAGCCTTAGGTATAAAATATACCTAAAGTTGGAATATGCCGTACAAAATACGAAATCCTTAGAAAAATATTACTTAATTTTTTCATATTGGCTACGTAGCCCTATTTCGGGAGTGTCCGACACGCTCTTGCCCGGTTTTTTTCTTGTAACGATCTGGCTGGTGTGAAATTTTGCTAATGGGCTACTACAAACAAGGCGTTGGTGCCGGCGTGACTTGGACGAATTCCAGCTTGAGTTGGACGTCAGCCAATTGAATCCTCTTGTTTTAATCCAAATGCTATGACCATTTCAAATGTCACTGACTTAGATCAATCATTACATATATATCATTATACATATATATTTCATTGTTTTTCAATTGTGTTTGTTTACTTATTTTGTACAGTAAAAAATTTACATACATATATACATTTTAGATTCAAGTAGAGAAAACGCTATATGTGAATTTTCAACACTTAGGTATAATATTATTAATTACCGCAGCTTTACAAAAGTGGCTACGTAATTGAATGTTAAATTAGTGTTAGTAGTTTCCAGATTTCTCAGTTATTTAGTTACATTTTGAGCTTGCCCGTCTATGAGGCAAAGCAGAAGTTAATTGGCTTAGCATTCCAGAGGTTTCTTGAAATATGAAACAGTTTTCATAGGAATTAAATAACCCTAACTCACGGGTCACAGTTGAAAGCATACCTATGGTTCTTTAGCTAACTGTTAACGACTACAACAGATCTTATACTACAAAGATAGCGAAAAAAAGGGGGGTGGGGTTTAGTGACACTGAGTTGCGAGAGAGAAAGAAAGAATAAAAAGTACCCGACATTGCTTTCTAGAAGCACTGCAGGCAACTTCAAATGAAGTTATGCAGTGGTAAGTACGGTAATATGTACGGAAAAAATATTTTCTTTAAGCAAGCAGAAAACTTTAGGTGTGCACTTTTATTAAAGTTTTTTCCACGAAGCAAAACCAGTCGTAAAAAAAATCATCATTTTTAATGCAATGCTCTAATATTGCACACGTGGAAAAAAAATATCTCAATACAATACAATACAATACAAAGACTCTTTATTGTACACCAGACATAGTAAGCGATACAGAAAACAGATACACAGAGAGAAAAAAATTACAAGGTGAGCAATAGGCGGCCTTATCGCTTAAGAGCGATCTCTTCTAGGCAACCTTTTTTACAGAAAGAAGGATTATATCGTACATATAATATACATCCAAAATAAATATAGGTAGTGAGATAAACAGCAACAAATAAATAAATAAATTATAATAAGGCTAATAATTACAAGATGACAGATAGTGCTCCTTAAGCATAGATTTAAATAGTGACAAAGACTTTGCGCGTCAATTTTACTCGACGAAAAAAAGTCACATTTTTGTCATTTGATTAGGGTTTCAACCTAATGAGTTTCGGTCTCACAAGATGATCAGACCTTCGTCATAATGTATTAAACAAGTATTAAGTATATCAGATAGTAAAAGGATAGCGTGCCCCCAGTTTGAGTTGACAGATTAATTACAATTTTAATTTAATAACTGGCATCCGTTAACTCAGGGCAAGTTTAATAAAATGATCCCTTTAATGTTCAACGTTTTCGGAACCAGCGGAAAAAGGTTGCGCAAACATATCAAAAACATTTTGCTTGTACGGAACCTTTGACGCTCGCTCGCGTTTTACAAAACGCGTGTCATAATGCAAAGTGATTGATAAAAACAAATGTTGAAACGTTGCGTCACTACGTAATATACATACATTTTGAAATTTTATTATCCCAGCCTATATACGTCCCACTGCTGGGCACAGGCCTCCTCTCAGTAGTTCCCACGCGGGCCCAGTGTGGATTGGGAACTTCACACGCACCATTGAATTGCTTCACAGGTTTTGCAGGTCTCCTTACGATGTTTCCCTTCACCGTAAAGTTCGTGATAAACTTCGAATGTAATTTCGCACATTTCGAGAAATTCAGAGATGCGGGCCTGAGTTTGAACCCATGATCCTCTGCTTGAGAGGTCAAACCACTAGGCCACCACGGTTGAGGAAAGAAAATTCCTGCTCGACCCACTGTTGGTACTACGAGGAATAAGGGGTTTTATGCACGGCTTTTGCAATCTTTAAACTGGGAATGATGAATCTGTATAATACAATAAAATACAACACAATAACTCTTTATTGCACATCAACACATAGCAAGCAGTACAGAAAACAGGTATATACACAGAGACATAACTTAGACTTATAATTTGAAAATAAAAAGCGTAGGTAAACAAGAAACGTGTTTATTTTAACCTCACTCTTCTGTAGGAATATGTTTGTTTGTTTATACTCTTTAATGTACAAAAAGGAAAAATAAAAAGTTTACATAAAAAAAGTAAAGGGTAAAGCAAAGTAAAGTGTGTGTATGTCGTAGTTATTCATTAACCGGAACCAACCCCGCATCTTGAATTATCAGTATCTGACTGCAACGTAATAGAATACTTCATCTTACTTCGTATAATGATTTGAAAACAAAATCACCACAAGATAAAATGACAACAAATGTTTACTTACGCAATAGCTTGTCATTAATTAGCATGAAAGCATAATACACAACACAAAGGTCATTAAAATGCATCTCATGCGTTTATCAAGTTCTCTATCGTCATCTTCAGAGTAGTTGGTCTATATCGTTGGAAATGAGATAAACATTCTTATTAGAGGATCTTTTGCAAAGTTATGTAATGAAACCCAAGGGCCCAATTTATGAAAACTTATTCACAAAGCAAGTGGTTGCCAGTAGGCAAAGTAGGGCTTTTGCTCGAAGTTATATTGCTCGACTCGGTGCAATGATATGCCAACCGCAAGTGGCACGAGCAGAATGCACGAACTATGCGAAAATGCCTCGTGGAATCTCTTCGCCTCGAGCAGAGAGAGATATTTTAAGTATAAAAATGTCTTTGCATCTTCCTTGAATAATTCTCGTATACGCGAAGTTTCACACAAATGCAGTGTTCCTTGTTAACGTTGCAAATAAGAAAATCATATGATTTATAGCATCATGGACACTTGCAAGTAACTTCATTTGCTCAAGTTAAAAAAGAGTGAAAAGTAAGCTAGATTGTACGCTGTTGTAATACTTTACTTTTAATTTTAGTTGAGGCAAAATTAGTTAATATTTTATGTAAAAAAGATAAAGGATACCTAATCATAACTGGATAATTGGATTAGGTTAATTTTTCTCTTTTGTCGAATAAACAATAAAGGTCGGTAGTGTATTTTTAGCAAATTCCAACGAGTAGGTAGGTACTCTTGTTATCTTACCGCAAAAGGGACCGTTCAGGAGCCCAGGTTTTCTTATTGAATATCTATATCTTTATCTTGGAATTCTTGGAGACATTATTAATTGAGATTATTATTCAATTTGGGTGACTTCATTTAATTTTAAGCCTCGCATTTAATTGAAATTGAAATGAACACGAAAATGTTATTAAGTACTTATAGGGCGACGAATTCTAAGAGAGTGAATTAATTTTCAATTACTACGAAGAGTAAAGACAATCATAGAATCAAAGCATTATTATTTATAAGGTGTACAGATCGTAGTTTTAATTTTTAATTGTCTGGGACTATTCCTTTAACTACGCGACAAATCTAGGTAAAAAATAAATAAATAAAGAAAAGCTTTTGTTCGCGCATCGCTTCTGAACGGCTGCACCCATTTGTTTAATTCCTTTCTTTTGTTGTGATTGTCACTGTCAAAAGGCTTGTGTGAAAGAAAATGTTAGAAAAATTAGTATCAATAATAAAAATAAAAATCTCCATATAAAATGTAGAGGCTTGTGTGAAAGAAAATGTTAGAAAAAAATAGTATTAGTAATAATAATGGATTTAAAAATCGCCATATAAAATGTAAGTGAGAGAATAAGATAGAAAATTCTTCAGGGTAGATTTAGGGGCTGTTTCGCCATCCATTGATTAGTGTCAACTGACGGTTAGATGTGATGCCGTCTCTATTTGTTTTGTTCGAATAGACGGAGACGGCGTCACATTTAACCGTCAGTTAACACTAATCAATGGATGGTGAAACATTCCCCAAGTCTCATTTTTGTAATTAGTATAATCGTGCGAAAAAGGGGCGGGCGGCTAGTGTATTTATAAATGTCGAAAAACATAAGTAACAACTTTCTTAAGCTTAAAACTTGAACATTATCAGTAAAAATAATTATAAGCCTACAATATTCTTTAAAGAAAGCTTACCTACGGCAAATTTAATTCCGTATTTTGTAAAACCCGGGTGCGCTCCGGTCCGGGGCTTGAGCTCATAACCCTCCTCTTAATAGCTGGTAGGTCAAACCGTTTGGCTATCACGGCTTTGAACCCATAATGTTATAGTACATTGATAAACAAGGGTTGTAAGTGATCAATTACACCCAAGATATTTAGACGCACAAGCGAGCAAAGCAAGCGAGGACGCTTATAGTTCGCGGGTGTAATTGATCATTTACAAAATTTATTGATTTACAAGATTTATTGAAGAAAATTTATCGCGCGACGCCGTCTTTTGTTTTTTTTTTTCATGGCCTCGCGCTCTTTGGCTTTGCACATTCAGCCAGCCCTGGCCAGTAGCATTATGCCACCATGGAGGTTTGGAGGTACCTAAGTATTACGCATTACAATCTCCTTGTTTACCAGTTCGTGAATACAAAGGAGCAACATTCGATTTTTAAATTTACTTACATCCCTAAATATGTAAATCGAATTTACAACACGGATTTCAAGTTAAATGCAACCTACTTTCAGAGCTTAAGTGATGAAAAAAATATTTTTACAGGTAATTTACCGAGCTAATAAGAAGGAAAAAGATTATGAGTTTTGCAAAGTTGAACTAACGTCGATCACAGTTGCTAAAACCTTTACTGAACTTAAGATGTCAATACCTTTTAAAAATAAAAACAGTGAAACTTAGTAAACTACTGATCAGGACCAACCCTACACTCTCAGTAATATAATAATAATGGAGCGTTAACAATCATAATTTAAGTAAAACTGTCATTCTAGTCATTTGTAAAGTGACTATGCACTTGACGACGACGACGATTTGTATTTGACGATATGTTTATTTATTTTATAAATTAAAACTTTACAATGCCTGATATCAAATAGAAAAACAATTTTTAAGCTACCTTTTCAGATTACAAAATTATAAAGGTTGAAATTGGAGATTAGACAGAGAAAGACTTACTTACGAGTGACGTCACATGCAAGTACTTATAGTTGCTGCATAGAGAAAAAAAATCTTCTAAAAATCATTTTAAATACAAAAATACAAAATACAAAATAGTTTATTTCACAGAAAACAGAATTTTACAACAGTAGGACTATCCGTCAGTGACCAAACTAGGCTGAGCCTGTAACTTGGCCAGCTGCGAGTGCAGTTGACAGTAAAAATTGACAAATGAGGACACAATAAAATAAAAGGGAACAAAATATAACAAAACATGTAGTATGCGAGTGTGTGTGAGGCATATGTAATCGCGCGAAAGTGGGATTCAAACTCCCACGTAAACTTACTTCCGCCAACATCAATAAGGTTTACTTAATCCTAGTGCATTTAATGATATCCTCAGTTTCACTATAGGATAATGTTGTACAACCATTTCAGCACTAGTGTTTTGGCTCTGGAAATGGAAAGTAGTTTAATGTTGGAGTTGCTGTTGTTGCAAATATAGTTATTATATGGAGCAGCGAGCGTAGGCCGGTACTTCGTAGATAATTTATTACTTTTTGTTTACAACACTTAAAAAATTATAACCTTACTAATACTGGTACTATGGTAGCCTTAATTAACTGAATCCGGTAGGGTACACCCTGCTCACGTCTCAAGAATCACCTGTATAAAGCTGTATAAAGTTGATATGAAATAAAATCCAATTTAAAACAACAAGACAAAACGTCTTAATTAACTGAATCCGGTAGGGTACACCCTGCTCACGTCTCAAGAATCACCTGTATAAAGCTGTATAAAGTTGATATGAAATAAAATCCAATTTAAAACAACAAGACAAAACGTACACACACATGAAATAAAGCTAGACTACGAAGTTAACTCGAAGGACTTGCGCACCGAGGGTTTCGTGCACATAGGTATAGAGGGCGATATTTGTAGGTAACATCCAATGTTAACAGAGCCGTGCTCCTCAAAATGTACGCAGTCTGGGGTTATTTTAAATTGGTAACTACTTAGACATAAGTACTTACAGAAAAAATATTGAATATGTAGGTAACTAAATAAAGTATTACAGACATTGCACACGTAAAGATAAACTGCGCTGGGGGACAAACTTAACTTTGCCGTTGGAAAACTGTTGTCACTTTACATCGACATAGATCGCGGTTTGTTTGCTACCTACAAATAAGTTTATCTACACCCATAAAGTAAATCCTCAATTATGCGTTCAAAAACCATAGGTAATGACCAGCATTACGACATTGAATTCTATTATGAACACGGCTGTATCGTATATCATTACAGCACGGGCGCAGCTCGTGGGGCAGACATACCTACCTAGTTCTCGTTAATGCAGGTCATTCTCAATGGCTCGCGGAACACATGATAGAGTATAGGTAAAATATTGTATGCAACTGTACGTAATTAGGCCTTAAAACACTCATATGACCCTATTATGAAACTTGGCTACGCCTCGTTTCATAAACCGACACTCGTGTTTTAAGGACCCCTATTACGATACAGTTGCATAAAATACTATCACAATCGGAAAAAGTAATTATTTTGTGGTATCACAAATTTACGGTTTTCAAATAATTTATTGAATCAGGCGTTACCAATACTTTGCGGAGGTCCGGATATCAATCTAACATCTGGTAGCATGGTGAACATTTTTTTTTTATTCGACTGGATGGAAAACGAGCAAGTGGGTCTCCTGATGGTAAGAGATCGCCACCGCCCATAAACATCTGCAACCCCAGGGGTATTGCAGATGTGTTGCCAACCTAGAGGCCTAAGATGGGATACCTCAAGTGCCAGTAATTTCACCTGCTGCCTTACTCTCCACGCCGAAACACAACAGTGCAAGCACTGCTGCTTCGCGGCGGAATTAGCGAGCAAGATGGTGGTAGCAATCCGGGCGAACCTGTCTGAAGATGAGCTCTGGTTGAATTCGAAATGCGTCAGTGTAGTGTGGTGGTGGTGATAGATGGGTTTGTGTGATTTGTGTGTGTTCTTACAGTGTGAAGGTGGAGGAACTGCATGAACACGCATATCTTGCATAAGCTTAGCTATCTTAAAGTCGCGGGTGAGCAAAGAAATTATTTTTTCACCTCAGCACCTCAAACAGGCAGGTTTTGCTATGAGAAATCAGTGAGCAAAATCGCATTTTGCTCACTCCATGAGACAAAGTAACTTTTTAATTTATTTTTTTAAGTACTTAGGAGTGGTCCACTCACTGAATTCCAAATATTTGAACTTCACTTTGATCTGTCACTTTCACTTCAACACGAAAAAAGCGAGATATAGGATTAAATGTGTTGATTACAATCTTAAATTAAATTGATGGTATTAAAAATATATCGATTCTTAATAAATTACTTGACAACAAAATATTTCCAAATTGTAAATTTTCCCGCTCTTTTAATAAAGTTTGCAACCTCGTTGCACGAAAGCCTCTTCTATTGTTTTTTTTTTATAAAATAATTCCGTGTACTGCATCTACAGTTGGGATAAATATTTGTCAAATTGAATGAATTTGTAACAAATCTATTTATGTTTATGTAATGAAAATCTTAAAAAATATATACGTTATATATAAATTATACGTTTATTGTTCAGCCTTTTTAAGACCCAAAGATGAGGCTTTTGAGATATTTTACAAGAAGTTCTAAGTTCAATTCAAATTACAATGCATGTTATGAGTATGAGATTTGTATTGTACCTACTGGACACTTTTTCGTTCCGAATTCAAAACCTCTTTATTTACCGCTTTTCAACAATGTTTGAATTCTTAACTTTCTGGTGACTTTTTAAAAATGTAATTGCGACTGTTCGTATTGTTTTTGAGTAAGAGTGGAGATGTGGTTTTGTTCTTATGTTATATTTAAATTATGTTCTCGCTGCTGAGGTGAAAAATTGTATGTGTCACACGAGACCAAAGTATTTTTGCATCTCGTGTGTTTGAATCCCTTGCTGCTCTCAGGATTCTAACCAAGAATCACTCGCTAACGCTCGTGATTCAATTATAGAATCCTTCGCTTACTCGGGATTCAAAATCAACACTCGCTCCAAAAATCAACTTTGCTCTCTTTGCACAAATAACTATAGTTCATGTACGTTTTTCATGTCATGTCATATCAGGAGCTGAAAACGCTGGCAGAGAACCGAATGTATTGTGACCAAAAAGAGTGGCGATTACTCCACCGACAAGAGCTAAGCTCTTAAATGAATGATGATGACGGTTTTCATACTTTTTTTTAATGGTTGTGCTATAAGAGCTACCTTACTGAAAGTACTCCATAGGTTTTGATTCTTTAGCAATTTATATGATAATACCTTTTTTAATAGCTGTATTTAGATTGCGGTGACTTAGAAGTATGATTCTTTGACTGTTCCAAGAGGTAGTAGCAGACTTGAGTATTCGATATTAATTTCAGCTTGATGCTTCCACGGGTTCCTGACAAAAAGCTTCGTTACAGAGGGACGGACAGACATATAGACGGGCGAATAACAAAGTGATCCTGTAAGGGTTTAGTTTTTCGCAACTGAGGTACAGAACAGAACCCTAAAAAGGCAGACAAAAATGCATGGCGAAGATAAAAGTTCACCAGCATTTATAAAGGAAGCATTGCAGCCCACAAAGCAATCAACGTGGTTAATTTATGACGTAAACAGTGGCGATTCACCGAGAACGCGTTTTGCCAGTTTTGCAGCACAAAAGCACTAAATTGCTTCGGGCAACAAACGTAAAGTATTGTACGTGGAGCTAGCACTAACCCCTTTTATCAAAAGCGATCCCCGCAAACTACCTAATTGTAAAAATAAACTTGTAGCTGTCTCCGGATACTGTGACGTTTGCCGTATATTGTTGCAGGGACTTTATATTTCTATGTTCCTAGTACTTTAATTGAAATACTAATTATATAGAACGAATAACCTAACGTGAACCGGGTGCATTATTTAAGTGATCTGTACCTATTTAAAATTCAGATGAAAGACGGTTCAAAACAATTTTATTATAAGTCTCAAATATTGTTTTACGTTACCTACCTACTCAAGTAAAAATATTCTGACATGTAAGGCGGTAAAACTAAACCCTCTACACGCATAAGGACCAATGGTCAAAAACGACCAATACGCATTTGGACCCATGTTTACGCATTAGGACCTACACGCATTTGGACCTATACGCATTAGGACCTATACGCATATGGACGTATACGCATATGGACCATAATCAAATAGATTGAAAGAGTTAAGGTACTGTTACCCATGCTCATTACTAGCATAAGGACCCTAAATGAGATATACCTACGTCGTTTGTAAGATCATAATCATGGAGATATATGATTCCAGTTATCTGTAACAGTATGCCAGGATTATTCAGCAAGACAAATTTTATGGACACATAATATATTCAAATTTAAGATGACACATGCATTTTTAATTTCGGACAAATGTTCCGATAACTTCGGTTAACTATATGTAAAACTTTAGTGAATATTTATCCTTATGCGAGTAGAGGAAACCCCCTCCATTAAAAAGCAATATTATTTTGTAAAGATAATGCAGTAGATTTTGTTTTTTTTTTATATTTTTTGGGTCCGGTTTACGGTTTCATAGACAGTACAAATTGCTCCTAAATTCTGAAAGCGTGTTTTTCTTTACGAGAGTTTTATTATTTGGCTAAGTGAAAGCTTTTATTTAATTATGAAAAGAAAACATTGTTAAAAATACATATACTACAAACTTTAGGCCAGTACAAATGAGTTCAAAATGCCTGCTTTTGAAGTATCCCACTAATATTATAAATGCGAAAGTTTGTAAGTCTGTTTGTTTGTTTGTTTGTTATCTATTCACGTCTAAACCACTGAAATTCGGCATACAGATGGCATACTGATAGTTTGAGTCCCGAGGAAGGACATTGGATAGTTCTTATCCCGGACATAGTTCCCGTGGAAAAGCGATCAACGAATTCTACGCGGACGGAGTCGCGGGCAACAGCTAGTTTACAATACACTAACGATAATCATAGACTATTGCGATGTCTTCAATATAATCTTTGAATTGTTAAGATTTAGTAGCATTACATCAAAATACCTTATTAGGTAAGTAATTTGATGTAAGAGTAAAACTTTAAAACTTATTGATTAGTTACGACAAAGTGGACACTTTATTGAAAGTTGCGCATAAGTTTAAACATAAACTTCATAACTTTTGCAGAACAAACGCCGGAGTCTTTGTTTCCATAATTTGTTATGGATTAATATTCTGTGTATTACAAAGCGTCGTAAAAACTTACTTGTCCTCTTAGCATTATTCTTTCTCCTAGATCGTAACAGAATATTTTTTTTATTCAAAGTTATAAACCCAGGTCGTGATCCAACAGGCAACTTATCTTTATACTTGCGTAATAATGTTATCGGATGCTTTCGCTCGGAGCGAGGTCTTAACAGAACGCACTTACGCCAGTCAATGAGACTACGTTAAGTCGTTAATGCCTTTTCTTTTAAAACAAAAGTTGTTCCTAACTTACTTAAAACATAAAATTCCCTAACTCCAGCTTAAGTACGAATATCGGCATCTAAATTATCTAATTACTCACAAAGGCAAAATGAGGATTTGAATTAGGTAGATGGCCGAGTATCAAATGAATTTGGTCGATTATTGGAAATCGCTCCCGGACGAGTATTCCGCCGATTTGTTTGCAAAGTTTTTAATTCCTTGCGGAGCGATGAATTACTGTCAGAGCGAGGTGGGGCTCGATATTTTAGTGTACCTAGGTATAATGAAAACACCCCTCCAATATTGTTTTCCGCTTCGCTGGCTTGTAGGTGTAATGAAATGGGTAACTTTTATACTCGTAATAGCCTGTTTAACAGCCGGTTTTGCTGTCGATGGATTTTTTTGCTTTTTTCGAAGGCTCTAATTAGAATTCGGAAAATTAGTCGACCTCGCTTAGTTGATGTGTAATGGTGGGTGCTAGGAGCTATTAGTAATACGTAATTGCAAATCTATTCTTTTTATACAAAAACGCGTAGGAATCTTTTTAAGAATGTGATATGGCTTAAATTGTATGATTAAACAATATTGCAACATGATGTAAATAGGTAATAATAAAAAGATAATATACTGAAGCATGCTTGAAAAGCGTTTATTGGAGAAATTAAAAAATGTCTGATACAATGTTATCTACTTACTGAAAGTATATTTTACTTCTGGATTTTAGTTTAATGCTGTTATAAATGTAAGTTAATTAAGTACATAGCACAACTTACAAAATTTTAGGCAGACCCCGAGACAATATTAGGTATAATTAGAATAAAATAAAAATTGATCAAAAAAAATTTAAAGTGAGCAGAATTTTAAATCAAATTCATTCACTACTAAATTTTATCTATTGTGTTTTTTTATATTAATCGTTATGTTTTTCCTTTGCCACAGTTTATTAAAAAACCGGCCAAGTTAACCTTCTTTTATAACCACGGTATCCATTAAAATAATTAGGTAAGTAAATTAATAAAATGACAAGGAATTGAGTTAATTTTTCTTCAGTAATCAAATATATGGAGGAAGGAAAGCATTTTCTCATCATATGCCCAATATATGGACAAAACCTAATAAGTTCAAATGATTTATGTAATCTCTACAATATTATATTTCCCTCCGTGCCTCATTGACAGTCCCAGAGGACCACCTCCGTTATTAAAATAAAATAAACTCAAACAACTTTATTCGGAGCTTCGCGAAGAAAATCTGGTTTAAGTACTTAAGCAATTACTACAGCCAGAATTTTTAATCTTCTCATTATGACCAAAAGGCTCCCGAGATTATGAGGGGAAATTATGAGATTAAGTGCACGACACAAGGTACGCATTTTAATAATTTAAATTAATTGAATCGTTTTTTTAGTAGGTACCTACTACCTTTTTTTACTAAACTAAAACAGCCAACTTTAAATGTAGACAAAGTAATATTTATTATGTTCTAGAGAGGCATGATTTATAAGAAATAATGAAAAAACTTCAACCTAGTTGAAAACGAGCGTAAATACCGCACCGCGACCATGGACGCTGCTTAAAACCATCTTATATAGATGACATAGGCCAATAATAAATATAAAACTATAAATTTACGATTAAACACAAGCTTATAAAGTCGAGGTGTACTAAATCATATATTTTTTAAGAGTAAAAGTTAAGTTTAAGTTCGAATAAAAACAAGAGACCTTCTAAATCTAAAGTATACAGAAATATCGACCGTAGAAAGAAAATGTCACAAACATCTTCAACTAAAAACAATTTATAATGTGATTCTGAGACGAAACAATGAAAAATTTGCAAATTATGTTTTATAAACATAGCAAAGACAAATTATTAGACTGCGAAAGCTATGCGGCATTTCATATTGTGGGCGTAAGTACCTAAATAAGAATTGTGATTTAAATATTACCTGACACCTACAGGAGCTCTGAGACATAAACACAAGTCAACCTATTTCACCTGGGACCGGACAGAGTAGCAAACAAAAAGCATCTTGACGTCTTGAATTCCGATCATCTCGCTTCTATTTACATAGGGTTTTTTACATTGTGTGGTGGCAAAATCATTCAGATTTTCTTTTAACCGATCTCAAATACCAATACTACTTATAAGAAAGGAGGTCATCGATTCGACTCGTATGTATGCAATATTGGCAGGATAGCAAAGTTTTTATAAATTTTAGTCTATATCTCGTCGGGTGATAAGCAAAAGTCACTAACTGCGAAAAAAAATGGTGGAATCCCACCATTAACCACCACCATTATTATTGTGGTGGTTAACCTTACGATGCTCTGCATAAGTTTGATTATTCCTCTTGACTTTAGGTGGTAATTAGTGTCTTTTGCTTGTCACCAGACGATCTGAAAACTATAAAACGTCGAATTGAAAAAAATCTTTGTTCAACTTCTAACTTACCGAAGCGTGTAAGTTGCATCAAAATTAGTTTGATTCGTTTTAAGATACTTAATTAAAGGATTAAGTGTAGTATTACCTACACTCTATGAAAACGTGGAGTTGGCTTAACAGCGTAATTTTAAAACATGTCATGTATGTAAAAGACAAAATTAATTGAATAAGAACTCGAACGAAAAAATATTAGGTAATTACATTTTTTCATTCAAAATTCATTCAAAGGCATTTTTTTTTTCTATTGATGAAGGCCTTTTGGGTTTCATATTGTCAAAAGTTTATATCTAAACAACTACCTAGGAGAAACACGAAAAGTAAAAAAATAAGGGTTCCTAGTTGACTACGAAACCCTAAAAACACGAGAAGTAAGTGAGTAGGTAAGCTAGGGAGTACGAGAACTACATTTTTGTTCCGCTTGCGGTAGAAACGACTGGCTGCCGGGGCACCGAGGGAAAGCCTTTTTTGGGGAGATGAGGCGGCGTTTGTGAGAGCGTGGCTTGTACTCTCTAGTACAAAGGTTGTCATGTCCATCGCCGTTCGACGGGGCAACGCGGCCAGTGTGATGGGTACTTTTGCGCCGGGAACGATATGAGGTTGGTTGTTTTTTCAATTTTTTCAAAGATTATTTCCTATTGGTTATTTAGTGAGGATGTAGTAGGTAATAGGTACTACTAATTTATACTTACACTTAAATCAGAATTGTTACAGAACTGAACTGTGAATACCATGAACTAAGCATTCAATGAATTCACTAAAGCAGAAGGACTAAGGTGAATTGAAGTAGAGCCTAATTAAAACTCATTCTTTTCAATTTTTTATTAAGATACATGTAAGAATCGGTTAACTTTAATAAAAAAGGGAAGAACAAACTTGAGTAGCGACCAGCCTACTAAGATTGTGGCTTTTTCGGTATCACCCTAATGAAATAGACTTTTTCGGAGCAAACTTTCGGTGTATTTTTCGACTATTGATCAATTGCACCAGGCAACCAATTATAATATAATCGACGGTCCTTTATAAATTACGAAAGGCTTATAAGTGAAGGGTTATACAATGAAAGATAGGTACACGAGTATGAAAAGTCAAAGCAGTTACAAAACTGCTGTTCAAGTGAAAAAGTGAGCGTGGCGTTAGAGGGTTAGCTCATAATTTACAAATATTTTTCAACAATTTAGAGACTGATAAACTGAATTCCATCTGTAAATTAATTACGAGTAAGTCACTTAAATTATTCCTTTCATTCTCAGAGGAGGCCTGTGCCCTGCCGTGGGATGTATATAGGCTGGGATGGTATTGCTATTAAGGGTAGCCCATATACATATAACACAAACTACATTAAGGTATGTTCACACCACCCGTTGACGCATTCAGCATCATCATCATGTCAGCCGAAAGACGTCTACTGCTGGACATAGGCCTCCCCAAGGCTCTCCACTCAGACGGGTAATTATTTGAGGTGTAAGATAAATGTTACAGAAATAAAAACACACATTTTGATGTGGTCTGTTTTATTTTGAACATAAGGATATGTACGATAAGATGCTTTATATTATAAGAGATCGATAAAGTTTATTTTGGTTAAAAAAACAAAAATCCAATTTTAACGGTAACGAAAATGAGCACCGAGACCACGAAAAAGAACATTTTGTTTATTTTAAAATCTTATAATTGTACTATTTGAATGAAAATCCGATCATAATGAGAAAACGAATAAGCATTATTTAATTAATCAGGTATCAACAGAAATAGACAATCGATATCTATATAAAAAAAAATTAAAACTTGACCACGAAAATGACGACTTCAAATTGTCATTTTTGTAACCTTTTAAATTCTATCTAGAAATTATTTAATTAAAGTAAGATTAATAACTTCCACTCACAAACCAAAACAGCTTTCAATACCTTCCCCCCCGTGCAGGTCTACGGTAGACCCGAACGAAATTATGTTACAACGAAACAACACAACAAAATGCTCCTCTAAATGACGAAGTTTTTTTTAATATATACATTTCACACGTACATTCAGGGCAAAATAATTCTTGAACCTCTCGCCAGTTAACAAAATTGGCGTCGCACTGGTCATAATTCCTATAACCACACCTGGAGCAAATGTTGTTGACGGTCAACCATTCTTCATTTAAATCAATTAAATCAATAACGGCATAAACGATTACACTGTAAAAAGCAGAAAAATCTATAAAAAGTGTTCTGTATTTTTTCTACTTGTAGGGAAAATCATCTTTTTCGTGGTCTTTAATCAGTTTCGTGGCCCATAGCACCACGAAAATGATGACCACGAAATTGAAAAGTTCTTACTTTCGCGGCTCTGCAGTAAATATCCTATAGGTTTGAAGCGAATGAAATCAATATTGAATAACTTAACTGCAAATGACACAGCACCAGTAAAACATTATATTTATTTACCCAATACTCACCAAGTCGCAACGGTAACGAAAATGACGCTCGATCTTTGACGCAAATCTAACTTGAACCTTTATTACATTAATTATAGATAAATAATTATGGCTTGCGATAAACATTATACGTCATATTAACGCACTCTTATTTTCAAAGTTGCTTATAGTTAAAAAAGGATTTACAGGAGGTTTGACCTCTTTTTTTGTTTAAAATATTACTTAATAAGTGTGGCTACGAAAATGATGGTGTATTTTGGAACAACGGGAAATGTAGAAAAAAATAGTCTTATCAATGTCCTAAATTTTTTATGTTTGCATGCATGGTATATCATATTATGAACATTTAATCCATGTTTTAAACAGCAAGTTTTTCTATACCTTGTATTTTTTACAATACTACAAAGTAGTCAGGGATAATCCGAACCTGACCACGTAACTGACTTTTGTGCAGAAAATTTAAGTTATTGTGGAAAAAAAGATAAAATAGAATAAAATGTATTTACCACAAGTTTCAGTGATAATATCCTAAGCAACTTAAAAACAATAAACGATATATTTCTAATTTTATAACTGATAATTTGAGTCTGAACACAATTGAACCTCTTGAAATAATAACCCAGACCGGTCCTGTGCTTTCCGCATCCACCGCGATCCCGCGATCTTAACCAAGTCGTCCCTCCATCTTGTTGGAGGCCTACCGACAGGTCGTCTCCGCATCTCGTTGACGCATTACTACTATTCAATTCAACACTATTTCCCAACTCGGGGGTACCGACCAACCACTATCCCGGTTCAACTTAAGACGTGAGTTATCCGGGTTTATTTCAATATTTATGAATGAGTCCCACGGTAGTTTTATGTTCAAAGATGAAAATCTTCTACTTATTCGTACTATCATTGCAAAATTGGCTTTATTAAGTACTTAGGGCCAATGTTACAAATGATATCTCTTCCTAATTAGTCCTAAATGAAACGGGTCAACAGTCGCTTACAATATGACGGGCGTCCAAAGAGCGTTAATTTAAAAACTCTTGATAATAATTGCCCTTTCCTTTAATAAAGTTAAGCGTTCATCAAACAAAATTAAAGTCGTTCATTAATACTAATTACTGGGAAAACGACTGCTGTTAATATTTACAGAACCGTTCCAATCTGCGGAGAAACTCTGGAACAACTACAAATCGAATTACTCGCCTTATGCAACAGTTTCAAAGAGGAGAAAAGATGTTTCCTACAACGGTTTTAATTAATGACTGGTTCACAATATCTGGCAATTTATACGACGAATAAGAAACAAAACTGCATCCTCTTTCTTACTAAGGGCCAAATGCCTGGTGCGACTGAAATAGCGATAGCCAAGCTTAAATCTGTTACTGCGAAGCTCTTCAAAGAGGTGTCCGTTAGAGATTTAAGTCCAGATCACAAGGGTTTATACCCAGTATTTCCTACAGCTATTTGGGGCTTGAAATTTATTTAACTGGTTCACTTAGAGGTTTAAAATGGATTAATAAAATAATGGGTTTATATTCGTCGCATATGCGATATTGCGTTAATTCGAATTTTTAACTGTTTATTTCATTGTAATTCCAAAATGCTTATCTCTTCATAATCGGGTTCTGCCTTTATTGTTTGCCAATTATTGTTTGTTTGTTTCATTTCCCAACTTTAAATTCTCTCCGAAACCAAAATTTTTTCTGAGTATATTTTCTTATGCTTTATAGCACAGTAAGTTAGGTTAGGTTTGTTTTATGAAAGTTCCGAAAAAATATAGTTTTAGAGTAAATCCTGAGTTGGCAAATGAAACAGTTGGCAAATTACACATTTGGGAAACGTTAGTTGGGAAAAGGCAAATAACCATTGAGGTGAAAGGTATTCGATTTGTAGCATTCGAACATGGCGGATGTAGACAATATCTAATTTTCCTATTTCCGTTTCTTTGGCTAGTTGAGTATAATTTTGATAGTGTTTTATGCGGCGATTAACCTTAACAGTGAACAGTCATCACAAAATTCTAAATTGCTCTCGTGTCTGACAGTTTTTAATGCGCAAGTGGTCTCCAGGTGGTTTCTGGAATTTTACTATCAAGTTGCAAAAACTACAATCACCGTACAACGGCCCTCTCAAAGAGAGTTTACCTTGACACTGGCGAAATTAGGAAAGAAAATATTTTAAAGGAGAAGAAGAAGAGATGTAAGGTACTATAAATATACGTAGATAGCTTCAAACTATGAAAAGAGCATAGAATAATTTTTATCCTGGAAAATGCATAGCTTCCACAGGCTAGCAAATTCAAAATAAATAGCAAATACAAATAAAAAATTAAAATAAAATAGAAAATGCAAATCTAATTCTTGGCAGACGGTGTCGCAGGCAACATCCAGAAGGTCTATTGCGTACCGTTTCTGACACTCGCGATCGTAATCAAATGACAGTTTTCGCCTACAAAAACTGTCATTTGATTGTAATCGCAAGTGTCAGAAACGTTAGACAATACGGCCTCGGTTTTTTTTCATAACTAAGTTCATGACAACAATGTTTCAGATTTTCTAATTCCACTTAATCACTTTGTCCCCACACAGTAACAAAACAAACAAGCTCCAGGTAAATAGGCCAGCGTTGCTCGTTTAACTCTGATAATACGAGGTCGATAGGGCGTCCGTCAAACACGTTTGCTCTTGACATGAGTTCCACATTCTCGTGATGGTTTATTCATGGGCCCGTGTGCCACTCGAGCCTGAGAGCAGGAGACGCGATGGATTGTTCTGGATACACAATAGTACATTGTGCATAAAGGGGCGTAAGAAGGGGATTACTAACGAGAGTCTATTAGAAGCCCGACGCCGGAGGCGGAGGGCTTTTAATGACCCGAGTTTGTAATCCCCTTACGGCCCGTGATACACACAATGATTTTCATCACATTGCGAGGAAAAAATGCAAAAAATTAAATTATTTTGTGTCCAAACACTTCACAGTTCAGCAAAAGCAAGACGCTGAGAAAACAACTGAATAAAATATGGCTACCCGCGTACCCGCCAATACAGGGGGGCTACTACAAAATTCGAAAATTGTAGTTCGTATCGTACCGTTCCTCTCACTCGCGTATTAAATAATATTAGCTTCAGGAAAACGATATGAACTTCGATTTCGAATTTCGTGGTAGCCCCCCCTGATTGTCACTTTTTTCGAGTCGTCTACCATAGATAATACTAAGAACCGTGTTTAGTTTAGAATTCGATGGTCTTACGGCCAGATTATTCCAACATGCTAAAAAAATATTTACTAAAGTTATTGTAAAACAATTTGATATAAATTTAAAATATAAAATAACGAAGTTTCATGAAGCGTGGCAAATTTTTATGGTGTAAAATTAGGTTATATCTAAGTTTTAAAGATGTAAATAAAACTTTGACTGACTTGAAACATCTTTAGTCTGAAATGACGTACCTAGTTACTAATTTTTTTAAACTAAAGTTATAACTCCCTTGCATGGGGAGGAAAACTATACGTTAATCCATAATTCCCGCGTGAACAATTGAGGCCATTGTTTTTTTAGTATACAGCCATGGAATAGCGTCATTGATGAGCAAGTGTGATGAATAAAATGTAGTGTGGTTACCACAGAACTAACTATAAATAAACAGAAATGACAAAATCTCTATCTTCTTAGAGAAACACTCGCCCTTTGCTCGCCTATCCCTGCTTTCATTGTTCTTTTTTTTAATAATTATTAAATTTATGCACACGATTTTAGGGGATTTTAAGGGATTTTAGGGGGGGGGGGTTTAGGGCCTATTGCTTACCTTAGAAAATCTCTAAGTATATACTTGTGTTCTCTGTACTGTTTACTGTATTGGTGTGCAATAAAGAGTTATTGTATTGTATTGTATTGTATTGTTAACGTAGGTACCCGATGGGTGTCAACCAAAACATCGTCCGTCTGTCCGTCACAGTGCTGTGTATCTCAAAAACCGTAATTTTTAGGCGTCTACTTCAATAAATTTTAACGACCCTACACTGCGTACATTTCACTTACAAGCGCAGACATCTTGTAATACTGGATAATTATTACTGGTTCATTAAACTTTTTATTTTTTGGATCTTGCTCGCTAATCCTGCCGTGAAGCAGCAGTGCTTGCACTGGTGTGTTTCGGCGTGGAGAGTAAGACAGCCAGTGAAATTACTAGCACTTGAGGTATCCCATCTTAGGCTTCTAGGTTGGCAACGCATCTGCAATACCCCTGGTGTTGCAGATGTTTATGGGCGGTGGTGATCTCTTACCATCAGGAGACCCACTTGCTCGTTTGCCATCCAGTCGAATAAAAAAAAAGTGACATACCTACAGTATGGAACTTTCGGTGTGCGAGTCCTACTCGCACTTGTCTTGGCAGGTTTTTTGTGTTTCCATAGATTTTACAAAATTATGGAATACAAATCTCTTAATAATTATTACCTATGGCTTTTTAGCAATCTAGCCGTCTTCCGCTTTTAGTATTCAGTATATTTATTTCCATAACAATTTACATTGTGTCGGACTTTATATCGCGCGAGATTTCTATTCATCTTGTTACTAGGTAGTTCTGTGGTTGATGAAAATGATACAACTGCTGCAACGCTGTGTTTGAGCTTAATGGAATCGTTGTGAGATGCACTTTGGCTACAAATCACTAAAAACTATGATTAAAAAAAATAACAAAAAATGGAACCGACTTCAAAAACCTTGAAAATAATTTTCTACTAGTTTGAAATCGGTGCCTCAGCACGAGCCAGCAGGAGTGATTGAAGCCCAATATATAGTATGTAGGTGAGGTAGACGACTATAGTTCCACTCCTGCTGGCTCGTGCTGAGGCACCGACTTCAAACTAATAGAAAATGATTTTCAAGACTTTTGAAGTCGGTTCCATTTTTTGTTAAAAAATATATATAAAAAAGTTGAGAAATGTAAAATGTCTGCCTATTCCACGCCAATCAGATTTCACATTATGACATAAAACCCACGAAACTTTTGTTAGCATTCAATTCTAACGCACTATATAGAAACTGTCTCCGTTCAATATGGGATGTCGATTTATCGGAATGTATCGTGAACATTATAGGCGCCATAAAATACTGAGGTGTTAACAGCGCACACTTCCATTGGGCGGGACTCGCTTTACAATGGAGCCTTGGGTAGCCTTATTGTGTTATTCGGTTAGCTAACGCCTGTGCTATCTCTCTATTCGAGGTGAACGTGCAAATAAGAGAGATGTATCGAATTAATTAAAGTGAACTTTGCTTTTGTGGAAACTATCATAGTACCAGTAAAATGGTCATCATCATCAGCCGGAAGACGTCCACTGCTGAACAAAGGCGTCCCCCTTAGAACGTCACAATGAACGACAACTCGCCACTCGCATCTACTGGTTGCCCACAATTTTCACGATGTCGTCAGTCCACCTAGTGGGAGGCCCGCCAACGCTTCGTCTTCCGGTTCGCGATCGCCACTCTAGAACTTTTCTCCCCCAACAGTGACATGGTAACGGTAAAATGGTAACAATAGTAATACAGTACAGTGGTCACGTTATTTACAATTTTAACCACTCGGATTAGAAACATGAAATTTGGTGCGGGTTTTTTAAATTCGCGACACAATTTTTGGTAACTCCGAAATTTGTCAAAATACCGAAATATAAATCCAATACTAGACCTAATGGTTTACGCATACGATGCCACAAGTAGACTAGTGATAAATTAAATTTAAACCAGACATGCTCAATAATGTAAAAACTTGACTCAACGAAAACCGTAGTAAAGTTTAATCTCTATAAATCCCCCCAGAGGTTAAGGAAATTGGCGAAACCTTTAACACGACGTTCATGCTAAACAGTTAAACATCGCTGCTAATTTTGGCTGCTGCACCGTAGAGCTACGAATATATTATAAGACATTTTTATATATATTCTAGCGTTATGCAACACAGTTTTGCCTGAAGCTGTGTATGTATTAACATATATAAAAATGGAAGATATGCTTAAAGATATTGCGAGCTAATTAACCAACGCTTAAAACCACAACTACTTCAAGAACTCTCCAATGTTGTACAATTAAGAGATATGATAATAGTATAGTAATAACTGTCGTTATCGTACGAGTATAATAGGTACATTGAAAAGAAAATATTTCGAACGGATAAAATTACAATCTTGACAGTTTAGGCCATTTTCAAATCTCACTATTTGAGTTGACTATTAATTTGATATTAATTATCAGTCTAAAATAAATGAAAGAAAGAAAGAAAGAAAGAAAAACATTTATTCGTGACATTTTACAAATGAAAGAAAAAGAAAAAAGGAAATAAAGACAAATTTTGTCACGAAATGGTCCCAACTCAACATGATGTCAACCTTGCGACCGACGCTGGTCAACGCCAGCTGGAAATGCTTTACCATCCCAGCCTATATACGTCCCGCTGCTGGGCACAGGCCTTCTCTCAGAACAAAGGCTTGGGCCATATTTCGCACGAGGGCCCAGTGCTGATTGGGAACTTCACACGCACAATTGAATTGCTTCGCAGGTTTGTGCAGGTTTCCTCACGGTGTTTTCCTTCACCGCAAAGCTCGTGGTAAATTTCAAATGTAATTCCGCACATGAATTTCGAAAAACTCAGAGGTAGGGTTTGAATCCACGACCCTCTGCTTGAGAGGCGATAGGTCAAACCACTAGGTCAAATGCTTTATTTACATATAAATACCAAAATATATATCTATATATATTTAATCTAGATAAAGATATAAAAAATACCAGCCTGAGAGATCGATAGCGCATCACACGAAACCCAATGCGATTATAATTTGCAAGTGTCAAAATCAACCCCCGTGAATTTAAAACAAAAACCATATAATAAACATAAATTCCATCTTCGCTCGACTCTACACGTAGTTCCATAAAACTGTTCATCACGACGTTTAACATTCGACGTACACCAACTGCACTGGGGATAAGACCGTGAGCTTAATATTATATTATCTAGATTGTATCCGAGAACTGGTCCCGTGGGTGCAAGACGTGCAGATTTTAGGAAATACTTTCACCTTGGTAGCGTCTTCGTCTACTGTCAGGAAACACTAACACGTTCCGAAACAACGTGTGCATTTTCCTCATATATTTTTCCGTGGATAACCTGTTTTTGCGCCACAAAGTTAATCAATGAGGGCTATCGCGTATGAATTCGCCACTAGAGGCGCTAGTGTAGCGTGAGGTCTCCGAAATGTCAAATCTCATAGTTTTTGGCTGAGCTACGCGGGTTTATTTATAATTAGAATAATTTTGTGAATATTTTGCAATATCTGTAATTAATTATGGCAAATATGCGTTCCGGGGCAATGAATGTCCGTATTTTGAGACAGTTTTGTCTATCGGAAACCTTTATCCTCCCTTTTTTCCGAACAAAACGGGGACTATGCAACACTGTGGCATGCTCGATATTTATATGGTACGGTTTTAAGGTGTATTAAATATGTTTTAATCTAAACTTTGTTTCCACGCCCGTAATAACAGACTTTCAAAACCATACTTAAAAACCTCACGCAACAGTGCGCCATCTAGTGAGACAAAAAATGATAGCCCTCATTGAAGCGTGATCGATGCATATTAAATATATTGACCCGGATAACTCACGTCTTAAATCGAGTTTAGCTCGACATGTTTCGGGCTAGTCCGTAACCCTTTGTCTTCGGAGCAACACGACTCAGCGGCTGCTGCTGTTAGCAACACGCGCGCGCACTATGCGCGTTGTATCGCGCGAGCAATTAATATGAGTGGGTCTCAAGGTAGTTTCATATTTTGATGCAGTCTTTTGTGGATGAATTCACGTTCTTAACACGTGATTAATATACACAGATGACTTTCATGTGCGACAGATTACCTTGTGTCTAACTTAAAGGTGCTTCAACTGCATGGAGATCATTGGAGGTCCTGCAATTAACAATGACTACGTTTCTCTTGTGGTCGCCGAACACTAAAATCAAATTAGCCGATTCCCTTTGACGAGCGGCTTGTTTGCCGAAGTCCTCCGCTAAACCGGGTAAATTGTGGTGTTATTTGTTGTGTACAAAGACTTTGTTCGCTTAACTTTTCGTTTGTAACGTCAATTTTCCGGGCAAATACTAGTTCAAGAATTAAATGTATGTTAAACACAAGTACAGTGATGGTAAGTATCAGTCTCAGAAACTCTCTGTTTGAGTATTTAATTATCTCGAAATGAGCATTCCGCAGTATCAATTACGTGGCGCGACTAAATTGTGATGAAATTTTGGTTATGTTAATTAAGCTAGCTTTAAAACTTTGAAGCTCACAGATTAACATTTACAATTTTATTTTGTTTACAGGTAAGACTCTTAAATTAGAAAGATGGGTTATTATTTTGGAATCTTTGTTGGGGTTGAGTTTAAATTCTGATAATTGAAAACCTAATAACAAAAAAAAATTGCACAATTGCGCAAGATGAATTTTGAATGAATGATGAATTTTAGTCTCCGTATCATTTTAGCTCATTAAGGAAATACGACAATTAGTTGTTTGGCAAATGAAACTTAAAATAATTGATTAAATTGTTAATTTTTTAAGTAAAACTAACAAAATCGTGTTGAATATATTTTTCTTAATTTAATTACAGATAATACCACATCAAATATTTAGTTCTTACGCTCAATATGAAGTGAAAATTATGCACTGAATTTGCCTCAATGTTAGTTTTAAGGCGGTGCATTATTAGGCGAATGTATTGAATGAAGTTGTGACTTACCTGTAAGGCAAGCGCAAGCGACGTGTAACTTGCGAACTTGCAAGCGCACAACTTCGACCAAACAGTAAATTAAGATTAGAAGTAACCTGCTGCTTGGAACTTGCCGGAAAATATTTGCCGTCTACAAAGCGGGTGTTTCTTGGCGGGCGCTTTGTAAACTATTCGGTTTTAAGATAAGGATCGGATTCCAAGAAATGTAGTTTCATATTGATGCTTTTAAAGTTTCGCTTTAGTTAGAAAAAGAAATAAGTATAACGTTTTATTTCCTTTTAAATAATTCATGTTTCTGCCTGCGTGCTATGCCGTGAAGCTCGTTGGATTTTGTTTAGGTTTATCAATAGACACAGTCAGCTACATCAAGCCCGTCTGTCCCACTAGTCCCATTGAGTAGTCCCATCATGGGACTACTGAGAGGATTACGTCTTAGTCTTAAAAAAAACTTACGGTTTAAAAAAAAAACACTTTTTCTTGACTACGTTTCCTGTTTCTTTTTGCGGTTTAAAGTTTTTTGTATTAATTAACATTAATCCCACTAATATTATAAATGTAAAAATTTGTAAGTCTGTTTGTTTTTTGTTTGTTACCTCATCACGTCTTAACCGCTAAGCACTATAATTTGAAATCTCTATAAGTTTAACTGACCTAATTCCTGTGACATATTGCTTCGATAACTTATATGAAACATTCCTAGAGGGTAAATCAATAGATCTTCAAAGTAATTTCAGAGACAATTAATTTAATTGTATTCAATTTATACGCAAGGCGATATACTTAATTGAATGAGTTTGTTATTAAGTTGGATAGCAATGTTATCATATAAACTCCTTTGCGTCTAACACAGGGTTTGTTAGCGATGGTTAAGTTTGATAATAAATCTCTTTGATTCACTGCCGTGCGCGATCCCAAACCTCGATGTTATTGGAGATGCGTGCAACAATAATATTTTATAGATCACAATAACATCCTTTACTTAATGTAGTACCTAAATCCTCAATTTAATAGTGCGCTACTTGTAGGTACTATATTACTCAAGTCTGTGCCTGTAGGTAAAGTGTTTAAAGAATACTTATTACTTGAAAATAATGATGATCAGGTAAAGTGGTAATTCGGTTTATTTTTATTTTTTTGTCAGTGTAAGGTACTCATTTTACTCTCGTGTGAACTACACAGCCCAAGCCCTCTCATTCTAAGAGGAGGCCTGTGTCCAGCAGTGGCACATTATAGGTTGGGGTGATGATGACTGGAGGCTAGTTTTTATCTAGAAAGAAAAAGAAAAAATAATGTTACATTTTAACAGATCAAGAATATAAATAACAATTAAAAACTAGAAAGAAACTTAATCAACTAGAGAGTTTTAAGTAAATATAAAATTAATTAATGACCCAAAAAATTATAGTAAATCGCAGCCTCGAAACTCTGTGCGTTTTTAGCAAATTTTATATTCGATGAATGGCAAAGTTGCAGTTTTGCATAAGGTCATACATATGCATGAAGAGCTATGACAGGCATGGAGGCGCCCGGTGCATGTTAATTCAATGGGCGAATTGCTGGGCAGAAATAACACAGTAGAAAACAGAGTTGTCACAAATCCGTTTTATATTTACAACATGATGACTAATTTCTCGGTTCCCTGGTTACGTAAAATTTTAATGCATTCGGAATTAAAACGCATTGTATTGTATAATTTCCTCGTTTACTGTACGATTTATGACATTTTAATGTACTTGAAGATATTTATTTTATTAGGGTATTTAAAGCAATTGGTTTAAAGGCCATAAATTAGTAGTGAAGGAAGAAAGTCTTAAACGATCAAAAATGTTTCAATTTTTACAAATTATTTTATACGTAGTCATAAAAGAAAGAAAGAAAATGCGTTTATTACCCACAATTAGGTATATTACACAAGAACTACGTTAACTAATTAACTATATGCGGGTTCTATATTATGTAAATGTTGCCCCCTAACATTTTAAAAGCGAAAGTATGTTTGTAGATGTGTGTGTGAGTGTGTTTGTTTGTTACTTTTTCAAGCAGAAACAGTAGGACGGATTCGCAGGAATAAAGCATCTTTTCCGTAGGATAGTGTATATGTTAGTAGATAAATAATAAAACCTTTTCTTAGATTCGAAAGAGAGCTGTGTGTATTTATTTAAAATCGCGCTATCAATCGTTTGTCATTACAAATGATTATTCTGTTAATTAAATACTAAGAGAAAAGAGGCGGTATATGAGTTTACCGTGAACAAAGTCACGGGCAAAGCTATACTTCTATAAGAAACCTTTACGCTTTCATTTCAACCTGATACGTTTACGCGTTTCTAAAAAAAAAAAACATTTTTGGTCAACAGTCAAACAGACAACGAAGTAGGTAATCGTATAAAGGTTCATATTTTTCTCCTGAAGTACATAACTCTAAAATACGAGGTACTTGAGTAATAAGAAGAAAGTAACTATACCTAACAGTTTTTTCGAGTGTATCTGTTCTCGACTAGGTACTTCACTCCATACTTTAGCGGTAAATGGCTCCTCCACAATGAAAATACGATGCGTTGTGTGTAGAACTAAATTCATACTCCCCCAAATAAATAAAATAAGGAAGTAAACGGGTCGGAGTTGCTAAAATACACGAGGTTTATGTATTGTTTTTTCATTTCGCCCGAAACTATCCTATGCAAATCTTGTTGGGTACGAATAAAGGTTTCGCTTTCATTTCAAACTAACGGTTTATTCGTTTGATAACTAATTTTTGCGAAACTTGTAAATTGAAATAAAACCGTTATTTCCCAACTTCAGTAACGGCAGTGTAAAAAGTTGCCAGATATCTACTCTTTAATGATTAACCACTGTGAATGATTCAGGTTTGCCACATGTCACTGACAGTGTCTTTGTGTCATCTACTACAACTTAGGGCACGGCTATTACACGGGTGTGAGAGTGCCAATATTTTTGCAGCCAAGAATGGCTCCATTTGTAACATGCATGCCATCACATCACAGCCCTTTATTTAGGTAAATGCAGAACAGTCATGGTCGAAATCGCCTTGAATGACATCATTGCGACATTGAATCAAGAAAAAAAAAACTGACTTAGTATAGGGAAGTATATTTACTTCAAATTTATAATTATTGGACCAAACGTACCTAAAGGTACCCTCCCAAACAAAAGCTTTTCCAAACTGTTGTTTTCCAAAAGACCTATCCAACGATACCCCACACTATAGGGTTGGATGAGAAAAAAAAATCACCCCCACTTTACGTCTATGGGAGGTAGGTACCCTAAAAAAAATATTTTTGAATTTTTAATTGTACCATTTTGTCGGCATAGTTAACTTATATATCCGTGCAAAATTACAGCTTTCTAGCATTGAAACCTGAGCAAAGTCGCGGAGAGTCAGACAGACAGACATGGCGAAACTATAAGGGTTCCGTTTTTGCCATTTTGGCTCCGGAACCCTAAAAATAGAAAAGGTCCTTATCGTAACAAGACACACTACACAAAAAGTTTCTTTTGATAAGTTTCTAGTCGATAGCCAACATATTCTCAGTCAATTGTTTATAGTGTCTCTGTTTGTTTTTTCTATCTATCCTTGCCAGCGTAGTTGTTTATCGTCCTAAGTTTCGTACCTCCGAATTTTCTTGTTAGTGAACACCTTTTTTATACCGAATTGTTCACAATTTCCTTGTCTTCCGGCAGTCGGAACTCTGTATAAAGGTGTTACGTACAATATGGCAGGGATTTTCCTTATACGTTTAGTATGAAATTACGTATTTACTTTGCAGCTTCAAAGAAAATCGTCTTATAATTATACCGGGTATGGCCTGTAATATGAGCAAATAATTAAAACATAGATCATACTCCCCAAACTGAACAACATTTGTTCAGCGACTTTTAAAAATAAAAGTTTTTTATTACACTTTTAAGTTTATTCGAAGAAGCAATGTAAAGAAAAATGCTTGATGTTTGTAGCGTGACAGGCGACGTCAGTTGGGTTCTAGGATAGCGAACATATTAGTATTTAATTTCTATCAAAAAAGGAAAATTCAAAGACTCCATTATTTTAAAAGTCGCTGAACTAATGTTGTTCAGTTTGACGAGGACGATCTATGTTTTAATTGTTTGCTCGTATTACAGGCCACACCCGGTATAATAGGCAAACAAAGACACGTTTTAATTGCATGTCGGTAAATATTGTAAATGTCATTTAAAAAAATCTAAATAAATAGGAGCTCAAACGCGGAATTTAATAAAGCGTCTAATCCGTCTTATCTAAAAAGAGTGACAAAACACCTGTAAACATATATTTTTGCTCCTTTTTGCGGTTTACCGTTATTGATGCTCCTGCAAGTATATTTTACTTATTTATAAAATATTGTGCTTTATTATATAGAACGGCTTACGAAGCTTCCGTAAAAATCGGAAATATAATCCAAATGGGGTCGTCCCTTGATATAGAGGATGCTCCAATTACCAAACAGGATGTTGTTTATTTTCTGAACCCCACTCCATACATAACACGAGCGCTACGTCACCTCTTGCTTTGTTTATTTTGTTTCAAAATTCTATTGAACCGATGACGCCAAGCCAAAACTCCGTGAAAACAACTTTATTCGGATACTTCCGGAGGTAGTAGGTATAAAGTCTTGGGAAACTGGCTCTAGTTGAATGTTATAAACCTTCGCACAATTACGCCCGATTTAACAAAATTATTTTTAGACATCACCTGACCCTTGGAGTGGCAAGCGTCCGGGTCCCGGCACACCCTTGTTTGGCAGGCGACCGGCTCCCGGCACGCTGTCACAAACCCTTGAGTGGCAAGCGACCGGCTCCCGGTCGTTGGCGGGTGACGTATTTCACTAACAAATATAAACTGGTAGACCTATATCTCGCTTGGTTATTCTTGCAGAATGCGTTCATAAATAGACAAGGATGGCATTTATTAACGGCCGCGACAACACTACGGAAGAAATTTCGTTCTTATCGTTTACTCAAGTTTCACTGTGTGGCCGCTGCCGTGCGCTGGTATTTTTGGAAACCTCGTATTATACTATTATTTGATATTGAAAGACTATAAAAGGGCTTTGTTTCGTTAATAAATTAATATTTTACGAAATAAATCAGTGTTTCCTACAGGTAATTGTTTTATTTTGTAATTATAGTTATTTAATACATGACTGAGAAAAATTTGGTTATCAGATATTTGATAATGAATAATAAAGTTCACAGAAATTGAAGGTCATTCATTGTTATTTAATTAGATATGCCATTTTATGCTAAACTATCACTGTAAGGCTTATCTATAAAATTAAAGTAGTTTTTTTTTTTGGTGATATTTTTAATAAAATTCGCGAATTCGCGAAATTAATTCGTAGGTGTCTCTGCAGTCAAGAAAGATTTTTTCAAAATGGCCGCGCCGCTTGACAGTAAATTTTAAATATGGCGCTGTCATTCCACAGGCTACGAAGTTCACAAAGTCGTGTGCGTAGCACAGCGTATGGATGTAAATGACGTAGCAACGAGGAAATCTGCTATATTAGGTTGTTGACAAATGAGCGTGCCTCTGGCCCCGACAGCGCTGCGGTTGGGAACAGTTTCCTCTAAATTATGTATCGAATCCTGGGATTCAAGCATGCGGCAGGCTTCTTCTATTACGAAAGAATTCTGTTCTATTCTTTAGTGAGTAATATAATGGTAAATCCGCGGTGATAAGGCGAGAGAGCTCGTCCATCAGAAAAGTTGCTAGAACAAACTAAAAAGGTTTCGCTACCATAAAAGGTAAACTGAAGTCTTAAGTGAGTTAACAGTTCTAACTGTAACTAATGTAATGGGTTGATCGTACTGAGTGAATATTAAATAATAACTGAATGGGCAGCATGATAATTAGAGAGTAGGTAGCGAAACCTCTATGTAGATACTTGTGTTCTCTGTACTGTTTACTGTATTGGTGTGCAATAAAGACTTATTGTATTGTATTGTAGGTAGGTATGTAAGAGGAGAAAATTCGCATACGTTTTAAAAGTATAATAATACGCAAAGTAATCTATCAAAAATTATACGACTGTTAATTTTCTTAATCAGCAAAGAAAAGAGAAGAAACTTTCATCGAAATATGTTATTTTCTAAAATAGATATGACTACTGTGCAATTTTTATTTGTTTCAATAATCGTATTATTACTTAAGCTCCCGTTGTACTTGTTTCCTTTGTGATGAGTATTTGCCAATAGAAAAAAAACAATATATTTTTTTAAAAAGGTAAAATGAATATAGTCCAGAAACGAGAAAATTAGAGCGTAATTGTAACCTAGTTTTCAGAAACTCAAATACTTCACAGATTATAGCGCTGAGAGTGATAGTTATGTTGCAGTATTTTAAAAAGACGTCTAGCGCCGAGTTCCAGTCCGTGTTGCCAAGTCTCTCGTAAACAAAAGAAACAGAGTGAGTTCGCTTTCACGTCATAACACTAATAAATATGCAGTAGGCCTTGTAAGCAGTTATTGCATTTTTGTCATCATCTACAACATACATATTAACCGGATAAGTTTCACCTCTACTATCGGATATAACAGCTCTTACCTAATATTCTCCGCGATGATTCGTGATGATGATGATGTTTTAAGCAACCAGCTGCTAATGGTTTGTCGTAACTTTGCTGGTCTACTAAAACTTTGCCTGCCGGTACTAATTGTTATAAAAGTTCACAGAGAAAATTGACTTTTGCTACTGCGCAGCACTTGTTCTGTGTCATCACTATGGGATTATCTTATAAGTTATTACTTAAAGCACTTGATGCTCACATTATATTTGATTGTTTTACGCGCCCCGCAGCACAATTGTTGTTTCAACTGTGTTATTGCTATAGCACAAAGGACTAGGTACTTCCATTGTCTGGTACAATACAACACAAAAACGTTTTTGAATAGAATTATAAAAAAAGTCTCATTTGGAGTCAAGTCAATGACTCAATCCAATGACTACACTATTTTGATCTTGCTTCTCTGCTTTACTATAACTACTTTACTTGTGCGACATATATAGATTTACACGACATATATGAGACATATGCTTAGATTTAAGTATATTCTTGTTTTGCTTTTAATTATTATTATTGAATTGAACTCTAATTTGTCATTCTAGATTCTATTTTTAATTTTTGGCTGACAATATTGTAATATGATTTAATGAACTAAAAGAATTTCCTTGCTCACCCGCGACCTTACGATAGCTAAGCTTATGCAAAATATGTGTGTTCATGCAGTTCCTCCACCTCCACACTGTAAGAACACACACAAATCACACAAACCCATCTATCACCACCACCACACTACACTGACGCGTTTCGAACTCAACCAGAGCTTATCTTCAGAGTGACACAACCGTACACCATGCTACCAGTTGTTAGACTAACGAACCACAACCACCGTTTTAACTTGTCACTGTAACTCCCCAAGTACCCACGTATATTTTATGAAACAAAACAAAAGTACCCACAAATTATTAATAAAATTTTTAACCGTCCTTCAAAACTACCTTGATTTTTATTTATTTACTGTCAAGGCATGTTTTATTAACTACCATTGCTAAAATTAGATCCAAGCCGTAGCAAGGGAGATGAAACTAAATTTACCTGCTCATTAATAATAGACCCCATACAGTTGTATCTAATTATCTCCATGCATTCTAAAACATGGAGTCGAATCTAAAATATTTGGTTTAATCAACAATGTAAACGTTTGAATATTGTACCTAATTATATTCAATTCCGTTGTTATAATACCAGTATAGCTGCAAAAATTGCAACGGAGAGGGCTAAGAAACTTTGGTTAAATGAAGAGTCGCGTAGTTGGTTTCGTGTTAGAGATAATTTAGTTACATTTTAAAATTTTGCAGTCTAAGCTTACTTATAAATAACATAAAATTGAGTTCCTTTGTTTGGATGAAAAAGCCCGAATATTTGCTTCAGTGGACGCTCATAAAAAAGTATTTAACTCGACGTAAAAAGTTGCGTTGGCTTACGGGACGCCGATCACATTCTTTTTATTCTTTCAACAATAATAACCGGGAATCTAATAACGGTCATACTTTCTACCCTCGCGTTAAGAATCTTACTAATGTGGAATTTTCGGACGGTGAAAATAAATTGTTGGAAAAAGTTTTGAAGTATAATCTACCCACTAAATTAAATCAGAAAATAGTGGAAGGTTTGGCGGTAGATTCAGAAGTTGCAATTGTGAGTAACAGCGGTGATTTAGAGACAAAGGTTTTGGTGGCGAATACACTTAATAATACAAATATTACAAAGTGTGTTGCCAATGTAACGGAATTACGTTTTATGAGATCGTTCAACGCAAAGTGCATGACAATGATTTGGTTGTTTTAAAGGCTGATAAGGGTAATTGTATTGTTTTTTTGGAAAGAAGCCAATATAATCAAAAAGTTTTAGATGTTATTCAGGGAGATGGTTTCACAGTTTTACAAAAGGATCCTACAATAACGTTTCATAATGAATTAAAGAAGCTTGTTAAAGAATCTCAATTTACCTTTGAAACCGAACAACAAAAGAGTTTTGTTATACCTATGAATCCGCAGGCACCAATTCTGTATGGATTGCCTAAAATTCATAAGGATAATGTGCCAGTTCGTCCAGTTGTCTCATATGTGAGTGCTCCAGCATATAAATTGGCAAGGAAATTAATTAGTGTTATTCGTGTAAAATCTTCTTTTAACCCATCATACAGTTTGAAGAATAGTTCGGATTTAGTTAGCAAAATTAAAGATAACAGCATTCCGCCTAACGCAACATTGCTTTCTTTAGATGTAGATAGTTTATTTACTAATGCACCATATAGTGAGACAATAGTTATTCTTAAAAACCATTTGGGAAGGAAGCGTTTACATCCTGTGGAGGTTTGTGAATTAATTAATTTGGTAACTTTATGCATGAAGCAAAATTATTTCCGGTTTAATGGACAGTATTATTTACAGAGTGATGGTTTAGCAATGGGATCACCTTTGAGTCCATTAATGGCAGATATTTTTATGGATTACTTTGAAAATAGGTACATTGTGGGTAATAATAATATTGTGTATTATTATAGGTACGTTGAAAGAAGAAAGAAAGAAAAACATTTATTCGTGACATTTTTTACAAATAAAAGAAAAAGAAAAAAGGAAATAAATTTTGTCACGAAATGGTCCCAACTCAGCATGATGATTGCAGCGTTGATGATTTAATTCTGCGTTGGAGGGGAAGTATGAGATAGCTCGATTTGTTTGCGAATGGTTTAAATAACAAACATGTTAAAATAAAATTTTAAAAAAGAATTAGAAGAAAATTTTTCGTTAAACTTTTTAGATTTGTCAATTACTAGATTTAATAATAAACACCAATTAAAAATTTACCGAAAGCCTACGTACACAGATGCCGTGATACCAGCATCATCTAATCACCCGTGGCAGCATAAATTAACAGCTTTTCGTTATTATGTACATAGATTGTTAACAGTACCTCTTTCTAGGGAGCATTTTGATTTAGAGTTAAATACTATTTATCAGATAGCATTGTTGAATAGTTATACTAAATCAATGATCAATAGTTTGGTTCAGAAGAAGCAGGCACGGATAGTGAATAGCATGCTTTATGCCGTGTTACCATCGCAGTCTTCTAACAAATATAGGTGTAGCATTTCATACGTTGGTCGTTTGTCTGATAGAATTTGTGGTATTTTAAAATCAAACACTGTTAAGGTAGCCTTTAAGACTAACAACTCTTTGTACTCTAAACTTTGTAACCACAAAGAGAAGGTAGATAAAGGAACTAGATCGGGTGTATACAAGCTCACTTGTAATAACTACAGTAAAGTATATGTTGGTCAGACAGGTCGCAGTTTTAATGCTAGATTTAAAGAGCATGTTTCGGCATAATATAGGAATGAGCATCCTGATAAGTCGAATTTTGCCAAACATTTGTTGGAACTAAATCATTCTTTATCAGACTCAGATTCGTATGAAGTGTTACATTATTGTGGCAAGGGGTTTCGTCTCGATGTTTTAGAATGCATGGAGATAATTAGATACAGCTGTATGGGGTTTATTATTAATGAGCAGGTAAATTTAGTTTCATCTCCCTTGCTACGGCTTGGGTCTAATTTCAGCAATGGTAGTTAATAAAACATGCCTTGACATTAAATAAATAAAAATCAAGGAAGTTTTGAAGGACGGTTAAAAAAATTATTAATAATTTGTGGGTAGTTTTGCTTTGTTTCATAAAACGTATGTGGGTACTTGGAGAGTCACAGTGACAAGTTAAAACGGTGGTTGTGGTTCGTTAGTCTAACAACTGGTAGCATGATGTACGGTTGTGTCACTCTGAAGATGAGCTCTGGTTGAGTTCGAAACGCGTCTAGGATATTTTTTTAATCATTTGTTGAATTTGGATGAGTATTTAATTTTTTATTTTTTTTTACGAAATACGCTGGATGACGTCACAGTGAGACAGCCACGTTCCATTGCCTAGAAAACTTCAGGCCGTACATAACATAATCTGTGGCATTACAATTTGACAATAATTCAAGCATGGCTTAGGGTCCTAAATGAACCATGACAAATAATTTTATTTATTTCTCTTCTTTTAGCTTCGATTATTCCTATGTTTGTTTAATGGTAAATAGATATTTTTTATTAAAATCTGATATTTAAATTCTTTTGTATTTACTTGTAATGACGTCATTTAATAATTTAATTTGTAAAAATACATTGGAAATACTCGTATACATTTCGGGCTTTACGATAAATGACAACTATTAAAAGCCGGGTGCGCATCATGTGATTAAAGTTTTATCTTTGTCACTCTTTATTATTATTAGCAGGACAGCAACATTTCAAACTGTCAATTTGCTTAATAGTGTAGACCTGCTTTATAACTGGCTTTGTGACGGGACACTGCAAGGGTCAAATGAGGGTCATTACTTCAGCTTATCACGTTTTTAGAATCTGATTTCTGAAAACGCTTCACAAAGCCTATTTCTCCAAATGGTTTTCGTTTTATTATACTGTGTTGTTAAAAATTGGGACATCCCAATTGCTTGTTTGTTCGAGATGCTCTTAAACGCCATACAAAACCTGAATTTAATTCATAATATTAAATAATTATCCAATTATACGCGTGTTGATACGCGTGTTGTATGTGTGTTGATTTTACCACTATGTAACTATGTAAACGCATTTTTAGTTTACTTGATTACTTAATGTTTACTTAGTTCTCCAAAAAATGGCACTATGCGATGTGTGGCAATTAATTTACCGTGGTTAATTTTGTTATATTATTAAATCAATTATTCAATTAAATTTGTTGATATCCGTACCCCCTCTTCTAAAATTAGAGTTAATTTGGCAAAAATCTTTCCTCAGTGGCTTATTACTTAACTCAATCGAATATAGCGGTTACTCGCACTTGTAGGGGGTTGAATTGTAATACCCTTAAACCTGGCCGGGTATTTTCTCGACAGATTAGTAAAGTTTGCATCAAAATCCGTTCAGCCGTGATGCGCGCTCAAGTAAACAGATAAACAGACAAAAATTCTAAAAACTGTTGGAACGTGTTCTATATTATCACCAGCCAACTTTTTTTCGGATATCTTCCATGTACAGACTTAGATTTCGACCCCTTTCAGCTTTCATCTACTCGTACCAAATATAAAAAAATGACCTTGATTTTTGACCGTTTTCAAGAAAATTCAAATTTTAAGATTTTTTGAAAAATGTGTAATAATAATAAATATCACGGAACATTTCACACCAATTGACCTAGTCCCAAAGTAAGCTTAGCAAAGCTTGTGTTATGGGTACTAAGCAACGGATAAATATAATTATATAGATATAGACACATACTTAAATACATATTTAACACCCAAGACCCGAAAACAAACATTCGTATTTTTCATACAAATTACTGCCCCGACACGGGAATCGACCCCGGGACCTCAAGCTTCGTAGTCAGGTTCTCTAACCACTAGGTCATCTGGTCGTATATGTATACCTGCACTAAGATTTCTAGTTGTTATATTCGGAATTGATTATTTTTTCATTTATTTTTATTGAAAAAGAATCTTGAATAGTTGTGTTATCAGATGAAAAAAAGCATTTTGAAAAAAATATTGCAGTTTTTTTTATTTCAATATAAGTTTTGTCTCTTCATCTGAAATTTGGTCGAAAATTGATAAAAAAAATTACATGTCCTGTTTAGATTACCATATCCATTTAATGGACCTTAAAAAATTATAAATACTCTAATCAAAATACATTGACAAGAAAAAAAATTGTCATACTACTTACAGGACATCTTGTACATGAGGCGTACAAAAGTAGCGGCGGTGCACAGTGTGTAGAGCAGAGGCAAGGTAAAAATAGCGTAACAAGTTCGTTGATAGGATGCATAACGACTGAATTAATCAATTAGGTATAAGTACCTAGTTACTTGAGTCATGGTAAAGACTTCTATTACTAAATTTCTTAATTGCAAAATTTAAAACTTATCAGAAGAATAGCTATGTAGACATAAGCTAAGTGTTGTGTCATTCCCAGTAGTCGTTGACATCGGGCACATTGTCAGCCAATTAAAAAAAATTGAATACAACTGAAAATTTGCTCGATACTTTTCAAGCGCAACAAAAAATGTCTACAATACAATACAATACAAAGACTCTTTATTGTACACCAGAAATAGTAAGCGATACGGAAAACAGATACACAGAGAAAAAAATACAAGGCAAAAATACTAAGGTCTACTGAGCATAGAAAGTTTTTCTTTGATGCTACATCTGAAACATTATTTATTTCTAACAACCTCAATTCTGTATACATTCCATAACAATTTAACGTATAAAAACACTCATTAAAAGTATAAACTAGCACAGCATTTTGCTACTTAGCGTTATTAATTTAAAAGCGGGCCAGTCTCTAGATACCACTATAACATGGATATACACTAATTTACTCAGACTCGAGATCGCTTCCGCAAATGAGTTTCTTCGCCAAATTTGGGACGGTGTTTAAGCTTGAACTTTATTTATAGAGCAATTAACAGCACTCAACACCATTAGGTAAACTTTTTGTTTTTTTCAATGGCATGAATGAGATTTACTGTACAATGCTACGCGTTATTTTGGACATGGATCCGAAAACTTTAACAACATGTTTGTTCAATTTCTGCCTGTAAACTTGTCCTGATTTAAATTTACTATGGGAATAACGCCGCATTTAAATAATTTTTAGCCATGATGACGTAAAAGATTATTTTCTCGAAAATTTTTTACGAAGTTTCTTTACTTAATAAGCTTAAATTTGTCCAAAACCTTCAAACTTTCAATGTCAAACCTGTCCAACATAATTTCGTTAGCACTAATTAAAAGGTAATATTCATATTCCAGCTTTCCTTCACTATATAAAAAACAGAGTTTATTTCTACCTACCTATTCTCATTAAAAATATTGATGTCTTTGCAGTTATATAAATATAAGTATTATACTAATACTATTCACTATATGTCTAATTCTTTACAAAAGTTTATCTTAGGTACTATCTCTCGCGATGCTTTGATTTGCATTCCTGACTCTTTATATTACCTATAATCTTTTATTGTTTATACTCGCTAGATACCCATAATACTTTAACAGACACAATTTAAATGCTCTTCAAGAATCTGACTAAGTCCTATCCACTCGTTCGAAGTGAAGCCTTTCTAAATATGAAAACTTTTGCAAACTTCCCGAGGATTGCACCGTAACAATAACGCTCTCAAATATGAATTTAATTATTGAAAAAGCACTGCGTTTTAAACATATTCATGTGATTTAATTACGCTCTGGTACTGTAATTAATCAAATGATCATGCCGACGTAATAGTCGTCACGCCTCGTTAAGTTGTGTGCCGCGTTATAAGCAAATTAAATCTCGCGCCCGTACGCCGCGCCGCGAACCTCCTGCTCCTAATTTATTCATTCTTCAAATCAATAACGAATTTAGTTAGGGAATTAAGCAATATTCTTCAAACAAGTGGCTTTGATTGACTAACAAGCTGGGTCGGAAATGCGATATTTTAATTTAGATTCTGAAAATACTTATTGTGGCCTCAATTGAGTAGAAAAGTTATCTGTAAAACTTCTAAACACAAGAAATTAGTTGTCTTAAGATTATAAATTAATTTGCTCTATGATTTGTATCGCGTTTTTATAAATGTTAAAGAATGATTTTATAAAAGAGGATGATGACACACGTAGGTGGCTGATCTTTCGTACAAACCAAGACAAACCACATAGCTTCTACAGATGTCTGATTCAAATCATTATATCATGTGATTTCAAAGATATTTTTAAAGATAGGTAATATAGGTAAAAATAATTGCGAGAATAATCGAAAAGACATATCAAAAGATACAGGACTTTTTATCATTTGCTACGAGTAACCTTAGGTTTACTCCATAACGCAAAAAAACATTAGATAATTTTATATGACGACAATTATTTTCTTGTACCTACAGCAACAAATTACAAATGCTACTTTTAGAGGCTGTTGCACCATCCATTAATTAGTGTTAACTGACGGTTAAATGTGATGCCGTCTCCGTCTATTCGCACAAAACAAATAGAGACGGCATCACATTTAACCGTCAGTTAACACTCAATCAATGGATGGTGTAACAGCCCCTTAACGTCAGAAAAGCATGTTCAGGTTTTGAAAGATTAGATAATATATATTAAATATTTATTTTTATTATATATATATTTTTTTAAGTCATTAACATCTCGTCTTAGACGAATCTTGTTCCTGCTACTAAGCTAGATAAATGAATTTGTTTCTAGATCCCGCAAAGGACAATAGAACATTCGTTTTGCACCAGCGTGGCGTCACAACAAATCTTGCTAGATCTGCAACGTTCTAGAGTTGCGCCCGCTCGGTCTTTAAAGGGAGCGCTCCGATCTCGGTCAATCGGTCAAATGAACTAGTTCGGTCTTTTAGTTCCTTTAGCTCCGAGCGGCTCCGACCGAAACAGGGAAAGGGAAGGGAGCGAGTTTAGACTCGAATCGGTCATGAACTGAACTGGAAGCTAAAGATCGGAATGTTAAAAAATAAGAAGTATAATAAAAATATTACGTTGTAATCAGATAAAAACATCAAATATTTATTTGTTGTCGTAGTGTTTAGTTTCGTTTATTCGGGTTTCTAAGTATTGTTCTTTGGTATCATCAAACAAGCGGACAATTTAAAATGTAAAATAAATGCGTCTCTCTCGCACTTGAGCAATATACGCTTTGAAATACTATTTGTACTATTTGTCTCGTTCACATCGACCGAGCACCGCGCCATGCCGTCCGCTCCGCTCTTTACCTATTGGTTTCCTCGTTCACTCGCTTACTCCCAGCTCCTGCTCCGTTTTAGCTCCGGAGCCAAAGAAGCGCGGACCGAGACCGAGACCGATTAAGATCGTTTACGAGGAACTAGTTCTTTTTGGTCCGTGATGAGAATTCATTCTTTTTAGTTCTTAGTTCAGGACCGACTCAAGCCTACAACGTTCGCGTTAACGACCTCATTAGCCCCTCGAACGAATAGCTACTTTCTCACATGAACTTGTTTTTAGCAAAGGAAACTTCACAAAAGATCCGCTTACTACGTCAAAATAGGTCGTAACAAAAGAAGAAAATTTTCTTTTCTGCCGGATACGGAGAAATGAAATTTTATAAAGTGGATAAGGTTTTGCGCTATACGTATTGCATTTCCTACTTATTGATTCGCAAGGCAGCATTCGCGTGCGGTTGTGACATTTGATATTTTGTTTAGGTTTTCAAATTCTTTTGATGCATCAAATATTGCGTAACGGGGATGGAAGACTGAATAAACTGAATTTTGCCAATAACGTGCAGAAGATTATTTTCACATGATTTTTATAAGAATAATATATATTTGTTTAATACAAAATATGGGCTTGTATCTACTATTGCATACTTACACGTAACTTAAGTCAATGTGGATAAATTTATTCAAAAACAAAAGGGCTATTTTGGAACCATCCTATCAAAAGGATATAAATACAAAATTGGGTAGCAAGGATCAAAGTTCCTCCAACTGATCGGCTTTAAAGTTTAAAGGCTACTAATCAAGCTGAATATACCCAAAATGTTTGACCGCAAGTCACCCAACTTTCCACCCGAGAAGTGGAATTGTCCCGATCGAAATCTTGAAATATCACTGCAGGATTTGAGGAATTATTAAATTCCCTGAGGCGTGGAGGCCTGAAGCGAACCGGAACAAAAAGCGACGGAACCCTTGGCCGGTAAAATATTGCGATCAAAGTGGGCTCGCGGTCGCAAGAACAAAGGTAAAGGTTAGCCCTCACTTCCGCTCAAACTGTAGCCATGAAAATTCT
This sequence comes from Choristoneura fumiferana, assembly GCF_025370935.1. Classification (NCBI taxonomy): domain Eukaryota; kingdom Metazoa; phylum Arthropoda; class Insecta; order Lepidoptera; family Tortricidae; genus Choristoneura; species Choristoneura fumiferana. The sequence goes on from NC_133492.1 coordinate 9,014,303, forward strand.
ATGTTATTGCCGTGCTTTATTATATGAAGATTGCTTTTGATACCTATTGATAGACTACATCATTTCGAAAGAGATTTATGATGTTGACTTTTTCAAGACGGCGTAGGTTGTTAAAAGGTGGTATCGGTTTTTAAGACATACGATATTGTGAAGCTTGTGAGATTTAATGAAGGCTTGGACAGAAATGTATCACTATACAGAGTGGCCCATTGATATTGGTCAGTGTGGGTAACTCTGAAATTATATGTAATACTAGCGTTTACCCGCGGCTTCGCACGCGTGAATCATTAGATGCAGCAGTTGAATTTCAATTCCGGGATTTTATTAAATTCTCGTGGAAATTCCCTAAAATTACATCGTGCTTTTCATTGACGTTAAATTAAAACACCCATGCCAAATTTCACGACTCTAAACCCAGCGGTTGTTAATTAGAGATTTTATCCGTATCCCGTGGGAATATCGGAATAAAAAGTATCCTATGTTTTAATCCAGATGTGCAGCTATTTACATACCAAATTTAAATTAAAACACCCATGCCAAATTTCACGACTCTAAACCCAGCGGTTATTAGTTCAAGATTTTATCCCTATCCCGTGGGAACATCGGGATAAATACTAGCCTATGTGTTATTCCAGACGTTCAGCTACCTACCCTATCCCGTGGTAATATCTGGATAAAAAATATCCTATGTTTTCCAGGTTATAAACTAACTTTTTGCCAAATTTCATCCAAATCCGTCCAGCCGTTTCATCGTAAAGAAGTAACAAACATTCTCACTCGCTCACTCATAAACTTTCACATTTATAAAATTATTAGGATGACATAGAAAGATCTATTTTACAGTCATCGATACCCTACTATCGATTGAAGTTTGAAAAAAAATACAGAAACAAAGCTCTTGTATTATGATAAATATAAATAAATAAGGAATACGAATGGGTTCCAAGAACTATGATTTTTGAATATATAAATGTAGCTTTGTTGTCACTAAAATCAATGACACCCATAGACAACTATTGGGGGAGAATAGACCTTAAGTGGTGACTACAAACCGGAAGACGAAGCGTTGGCAGGCCTCCCACTAGATGGACAAACGACATCGTGCCCAACCGGTGGATACAAGTGGCAAGAGTTTTCGTTCATCGTGGCGTCCTAAGGGGGAGGCCTTTGTTCAGCAGTTGACGTCTTCCGGCTGATGATGATGATGATGAGTTTTAGGAGAGATTTTTCTAGATCTCATAGTTTCAGAGTTACCCATAGTGACCCATCTAAATAAAACCACCCGGTATTGTGTGTAACAGTTATTTTATTATAGGGTTATCTTGGAAATATCGATTGGACGACATTATTTTAGTAACGCTCTGTACGGCACCTCATCCGTGGCCGCGGCCGTCGGCATGTGATTGATTTCGTTTCCCAATTCCGAACTAACTCGTACGAGATACCGACGTCGAGTTATTTCTCAGACCATTCGTTGTCAAGGAAATGCCAAGGAAATTAACTACTTTTGTTCTGTTGACTTAATAAGGCAACTAGTTGGTAAATTAAGGTGCTGACTCTTTAAAAAAACTTGATAGATGTTCTGAAGTATTTATTTTATTAATTGGAATGCACCAAAAAAAATAACCTATAGTTTTTATTTTATTTTTGGAAAGAATAGGATATTTTAACCCTTTACCAGGCCCCTTAGAACTAGCGTGTCTTCATACGTACTTTATATTCTGTTACAACCGTATTTAACGCCTTGTAAAAAATGTATTTACGAAAGTCGGAGATGTTCCTTTAAACCAGAAATAAAAATGTGGATTACACGGTTATCCCATCGCCTGTCTAAGTAATTAACTGTCATACTCGATTTTGTCTTATTATATTCTTGATCAGGCGAAGGGATATATTCCTCCCACATCTTATACTTCTGGGAAAGTCTTTAAAAGGAGATTTTACAGCTAGGTACATGAATTCGCTCTAGGTTGAACACAAAAACAGTTTTATTACTTACGCGAGTTTTTATAACACGACAAGACAATTTACCGGGCCATGGGAAGAATAGCTCCCGCACAGTTAAACTCTAATAAGGCCATGGAATAATGTCAACCCACATCCTAATTTTGGTCATACACAAAAATGCATGCATATTTAGCAATGTTTAAGATTACATTACCTTTCAACACTCAAAATCTATAAAATATCAAAAAATTGATCGATCTATGTACTTCTATTGCATAGAAATTAAAAAAGTGTTCCAATTTCTCCGTAGTTTACTGAAATTAGAGTTCAAGTGATTCTAAATGGCTGCCAAAGATATATTACGCGATTAAGAAGCGTGTTGTGAATGAAGATAATAAAATACTATTTTCAGGGATCGACAAAATATTTTGTAAGAGGTTTGGAGTTAAAACCTGACTACGGTAACCGATATAAGATGTGGGAGGAATATATCCCTTTTTCTGGTAAAGGGTTAAGATACCATTTTCATTGTTTTTGAATTTGGATGAGTATCTAATTTTTTATATATTTTTTTACGAAATACGCTGGATGACGTCACAGTGAGACAGCCACGTTCCATTGCCTTGAAAAATTCAGGTCGTACATAACATAATCTGTGGAATTACAATTTGACAATAATTCAAGCACGGTTTAGGGTCCTAAATGAACCATGACAAATAGTTTTTATTTATTACTCTTCTTTTAGCTTCGATTATTCTTGTTTGTTTAATGGTGTGACAGTAAATATATTTTTTTTTATTAAAATCTAATATTTAACTTCCTTTGTGCTAACTTGTAACATAGTAATTTAATAATTTAATTTGTAAATATACATTGGAAATACTCGTATACATTTCGGACTTTACGATAAATGACAAACTGTTTAAGGCCGGGTGCGCATCATGTGATTAAAGTTCTATCTTTGTCACTCTTTGCTATTATAAACAGGACAGCAACATTTCAAACTGTCAATTTGCTTAAGAGTGTAGACCTGCTTTAGAACTGCCTTTGTGACGAGAACACTGCAAGGGTCAAATGAGGGTCATTACTTAAATTTTGATTATTTAATTCAGTTAATCACATTTTTGGAATCTTATTTCTGAAAACGCTTCACAAAGCCTATTTCTCCAAATGGTTTGCGATTTATTATATGTTGTCAAAAATTGGGACATCCCAATTAAATAGACGTTTATTTTTGTTTTTTTTTTTTGTTTGCGGAATATCATCTTACATGACTGTAATGCTACTTTAACATCAAAGTGTTATCGAGGTGAGGAACGATGTTCGACGGCCGGATGGCCAAGTGGTTAGAGAACCTGACTACGAAGCTTGAGGTCCCGGGTAGAGTCCCGGCCGGGGCAGATATTTGTATGAATAATACGAATGTTTGTTCTCGGGTCTTGGATGTTTATATGTATATAAGTAATTGTATTTATCTATATAAGTACTCGTATGTTTATCCGTTGCCTAGTATTTATTTTTTGCTAAATATTTGTTTGCTAAATAGTTTGGGACGAGGTCAATTGGCATTGATAATGAACTAAAAGAATTTCCTTGCTCACCCGCGACCTTACGATGGCTAAGCTTATGCAAAATATGCGTGTTCAAGCAGTTCCTCCTCCTCCACACTGTAAGAACACACACAAATCACACAAACTCATCTATCACCACCACCACACTACACTGACGCGTTTCGAACTCAACCAGAGCTCATCTTCAGAGTGACACAACCGTACACCATGCTACCAGTTGTTAGACTAACGAACCACAACCACCGTTTTAATTTGTCACTGTAACTCCCCAAGTACCCACGTATATTTTATGAAACAAAACAAAACTACCCACAAATTATTAATAATTTTTTAACCGTCCTTCAAAACTACCTTGATTTTTATTTATTTACTGTCAAGGCATGTTTTATTAACTACCATTGCTGAAATTAGATCCAAGCCGTTAGCAAGGGAGGGGGTACGGTTGTGTCACTCTGAAGATGAGCTCTGGTTGAGTTCGAAACGCATCAGTGTAATGTGGTGGTGGTGCTAGATGGGTTTGTGTGATTTGTGTGTGTACTTACAGTGTGGAGGTGGAGGAACTGCATGAACACGCATATTTTGCATATGCTTGGCTATCGTAAGGTCGCGGGTGAGCAAGGAAATTATTTTAGTTCATTGATTATGGACCTCCGCAAAGTAACGCCTGATTCAATCAATTAATGTGGTCTAATAGTAGTAGTGGTAGTTTTAATGCTAGATTTAAAGAGCATGTTTCGGCATATAGGAATGAGCATCCTGATAAGTCGAATTTTGCCAAACATTTGTTGGAACTAAATCATTCTTTATCGGACTCAGATTCGTATGAAGTGTTACATTATTGTGGCAAGGGGTTTCGTCTCGATGTTTTAGAATGCATGGAGATAATTAGATACAACAGTATGGGGTCTATTATTAATGAGCAGGTAAATTTAGTTTCATCCCCCTTGCTACGGCTTGGATCTAATTTCAGCAATGGTAGTTAATAAAACATGCCTTGACAGTAAATAAATAAAAATCAAGGTAGTTTTGAAGGACGGTTAAAAATATTTATTAATAATTTGTGGGTAGTTTTGTTTTGTTTCATAAAACGTATGTGGGTACTTGGGGAGTTACAGTGACAAGTTAGAACGGTGGTTGTGGTTTGTTAGTCTAACAACTGGTAGCATGGTGTACGGTTGTGTCACTCTGAAGATGAGCTCTGTTTGAGTTCGAAACGCGTCAGTGTAGTGTGGTGGTGGTGATAGATGGGTTTGTGTGATTTGTGTGTGTTCTTACAGTGTGGAGGTGGAGGAACTGCATGAACACGCATATTTTGCATAAGCTTAGCTATCGTAAGGTCGCGGGTGAGCAAGTAAATTATTTTAGTTCATTAATGTGGTCTAATTCCAAAACCATTTCGAGGAATAGTTTTATTAAATCATTTTATAACATTTTTGTAAAAAAATACTAATTGATCATGTGTATATTTGCAAAATATCGTTTGACCTTTGTTTGACTTTCATCGTAAATAAACGTTATATAACTAATCCGCCTAATTTCTAACACTGCCAGGTGACACAATACACGACGTTTTTAAAATAATAGTTAAAACGCAACAAAAAACGTAGTTTTTAACGCCATGGCGAAATTCACCTATAATTCCGAAAACATCTAAAAAATAAATTGTTTTTAAAACCAATGCCACCATTCCTTCAAGTAGGTGTCTTAAATTCGCCTATTTTATGAAAAAAATATATAAAAATAAGCATTGTTTTTTTGAGACCAATGCCAATTTTTTTATCACCTGATATCAGCAACCTTGCTGTGCTAAACGAAATAACTTTTGAATAATATTTAAGTATTTATTAATAATTCCTATATGACGGTATCCGTACCTAGCGCACTCTCTATGTGAAAATACAGTTTTATGTGTTAGTGCACTTTAGAGCAACCATAAAGTGGCCTTAAGACCCACCAGTTAAGCTTGTGGAGCTCGCAGCTAAACAGAAATAATATGGCATGATGAAACTCTGCTTTTTATATTAGGTAAATAATTGCATTAGGTACGAGTACTAGTTTGTTTGCTGAGTACATATTATGAAGCGCATTTGAAACAAAATGAGTACCTAAATGTTAGTTAGTACATATTACGTACAATTTTGTTTACCTATCTAATTATGTATTTTTGATGAAGTGTAAAGATAAGATGGGTAAATAAATATTAGATTGTACAACAAGAGCACAAAACGAGCCATTTTACCCGAGACGTTCATATTTTTATTCGACTGGATGGCAAACGAGCAAGTGGGTCTCCTAATGGTAAGAGATAACCACCGCCCCTAGACACCTGCAACACCAGGGGGATTGCAGATGCGTTGCCAACCTAGAGGCCTAAGATGGGATACCTCAAGTGCCAGTTATTTCACCGGCTGTCTTACTCTTCACGCCGAAACACAACAGTGCAAGCACTAATAGACTTATACCTACCATTCCATCATCATCATCCCAGTCTATAAACGTCCCACTACTGGGCACAGGCCTCCTCTTAAAATGAGAGGGCTTGGGGTGTAGTTCCCACACAGGTCCAGTGCGGGTTAGGAACTTCACACACATCCTTGAATTGCTTCGCAGGTTTTTTCAGGTTTCTTCACGATATTTTCCTTCACTATAAAGATAGTGATAGTTTCAAATGTAATTTCGCACATGAATTTCGAAAAACTCACAGGTGCATGCCCGGTTTTCAATCCACATTCCTTTCCTTGAGAAGCTATAGGTCAAACCATTATGCTACTGTGAAAAAGCTGGATTTTACTCCATATTATTCCTTTTTTTCTCACTAATAATTGTCGCTAAGCAACTACAGATTTAAAAATGTACAAGGCATAGACACATGTCCGCAACAGTCCACGGCAAAAGTAAGCGGAAGCTTAAGAACATAAATACAAAATAATAAGATACATAACGAACTAAACATTTTGCCGAAAACTTAGTCCAATTAAATAGTTCAATATAATATAAGAATATCAAAACTTAATTAAGTCTTGAAGTCTTTGGACCTACTTGGCGGTCTCACGACTCGTCCAGAGCGTGTGGTAGTCATTGCCTTTAAACCCTTGTCAGAACGAAATAAGTCGTCAATTGTATTCTTTGTCACGTTTAGTCGGCGTTCGTAAGTTCCACAGATCTGAAATGTTAATGCGAGAAAGACAATGAACCATACTAGTTGTTGTATTAACTAACGAGCTGTAAATTCCCGTCAAAGGACCTTGAATTGTCCAGCCTATTTTGGTTTTGATTGCAGTCAAAGTACTACTTACATGAACGAATTCACCAGTCAACAATAAACTCGAAAAATCGGCACCTATCAATAGTTGAACGTAGTCAGGAGAGTCAGTCGTGTCAGTCAACATAATTTTACGTTTTAGTATATGTTGAATTATTTCATCAGACTTAATTTTCGGCAAAAATCTACAAATGTTTTTCTGTTCCACTGTTGATAATTTCATTTCAAAGTCATTTGTCAGACTTCTGACAAAAATTTCGTAAATTTGACGTTCTTCCGTATTTTCTTCTTTTCCGCCAAACAGACAGTGTGTTATAGACTCATTTCTCGCCGGCTTTAAGTTTAACTTCTCAACGAGGTCCTTGCGTACATACGACCTTTGTGCACCGCTATCTATGAGTGCACGCGCGCGAACGAACTTCTTGCTGTCGTTTGATACAACTTGCACGACTATTGTTTGCAATAAGGTGGTAGACTTCAACTCGCAGTGTAAATTATTGGATTTTTCAGGTTCTGTTTTGTTCTTGCAAGTACTTTGTTCGCTCATATCAGGACACATCAAAACCGAATGACGTTTTTTGCGAAACAGGCACTGAGGGAAGCTCTTGCATCGTTTAGCAGTATGATTAGACCTCAAACAGATTAAACACGCTTTCTTAGCTTTAATAAACTCTGTTCTCTGTTCGAGTGTAATTTTCGCTGCTTTATGACACTCTGCAGTGCAGTGCGTGTCCTTGTCGCACCAGATACACACAGGAGATATACTTTTGTGGTTCTCTGGTTTTATTTCGGCGACAAAACAGCATGTAGGTACTTTAGGATCAGTTATGGAGTTATGAGTAGTACCTTGATGAGCCAACTGGATTCTCTCTTCTGATTCCACTTTTAATCTGAGGAAATCGACGAGTCTTGACAAATCATTGTTAATTTTGTTATCAGCAGCTCGGTACCGGTTCCATGCCCTAAGTATTTCATCTGGTAAGGCAGACTCTACCATCGGAAACAGAATAGACGCGTACTTATCTTTTGTGACACCTAAAGTTTCGAGTGCTTGTAAATGTGTTTGTAGGCTGTCATATAGCGCCGGTAGCTCCTTGGCATTAGATGGGCGTTGCCCTTTTTCTTGCATTAATGCTAGTAGTCCTCTTACATAAGTCTCTATCAAGACGTCGTCTCGCGCAACTCTAGACTTGAGAGATTCTAAGGCCTTCTTGTAGTTCTTACCGCTGGGTGGGTAGCTCTCCACAAGCTGCCTGGCGTTAGAGTGAGGTTCCATAGATTGGAGCAGGTATTGGAACTTGTCAGAATCGTTGATGTCTGGATCTTCATCGATTTTCATAAACTGTCCCCAGAACAGCAACCACTTCTTTACTTCTCCATTGAATTTTGTTATTTCTATGTTCGGTATCCTCACCTTACGCTCTTGCGAACGTTTCATCGTAGACTTTGCAGACTTTAGTGAGCTAGCATCGTCGGAATCTTTCTTGGATTTGCTCAAGTTTTGATATTTGGCCTTTAGCTTTGACCATCGTGCTTTATATTGTGCAGCTCTATCTTGGTCGTGTTCGTATACTGTCCCATCGAAGTCCTCACTCTCGCACTAAAGATCCCTTAAAGATATTTCGCAAGCAAACAGCTCTTCTGCGCAATCAGACAGCCTGCAAAATTCACCCTCCACACAAGAAATGGTATCCTGCTCGTCCTTGTGCTTTTGAAAAGCTTCTTCAAGGGCATCAGCTGCCCGGGTAAAATATCGGCGGGATTGGGTTCTTTTTCGTTTTAAAGCCTGCATTATTTATTTACTTTGCGGGTCAGTGTTAATTCTGTTTACTTTTTATAATATTTTTATATTTACACGGTCGCCATGTGAAAAAGCTGGATTTTACTCCATATTATTTATTCCTTTTTTTCTCACTAATAATTGTCGCTAAGCAACTACAGATTTAAAAATGTACAAGGCATGTACACATGTCCGCGACAGCTACCATGGCTTCCTTAATTTTCAAAAAACCGGCCGATTGCGAGTTTGGACCATTATCTTCCATACAACAAACGTGATTTTGGTGTCTAATGTTGTATACAACACGTTTGTTGTGTGGTAAGCCCCCCTTAAATACTTATTTTATTCTGTTTTTAGTATTTGTTGTTATAGCGGCAACAGAAATAAATAATCTATGTAAATTTCAACTGTCTAGCTGTTACGGTTCATGAGTTACAGCCGGATAGACGGACGGACAGCGGAGTCTTAGTAAATAGGGTCCTGTTTTTACCTTTGGGTACGGAACCCTAAAAAAAACTAGAACTGCGAGTTGGACCATTATCTTCCATACAACACACGTGTTTTTTGATGTCTAATGTTGTACACAACACGTTTGTTGTGTGGAAGCCCCCTTAAATATTTATTTTATTCTGTTTTTAGTATTTGTTGTTATAGCGGCAACAGAAATAAATAATCTATGAAAATTTTAACTGTCTAGCTGTTACGGTTCATGAGATACAGCCTGGTGACAGGCGGATAGACGGACGGACAGCGGAGTCTTAGTAAATAGGTTCCCGTTTTTACCTTTGGGTACAGAACCCTAAAAAAACTAGAACTAGAATCAATAATTTTTCTGTGGCAAAGTGGAATTATCAAAGTTAAAAATTAAAAAATATAAACCCTACATCGACCAAAAAACCCTACGTTGCGTTGCAAACCGTTTCCCACCCAGATTACTCGTCGGTACATTAATAATGAATGATAATTTATGCATAAATTGCTTAGGGGTCTTTTTAATAGCTACATTATCAGGGATCCCAGTTTTACAGGCGGTGTGTTTGGCTCTTCATACGTTTTTATGTGCAATTAACCTTTATTTTGGGTAAATTTGGGGGGAATTAGGTACGTTAAGCAGAATGGTGTTCCACTGGAGTGCGTGACTGAGCTTAGAACAATTGCGCCGTGTGGGTCGACGGGGTGGATTGGATAATCAGAATTAACCAAGTTACCGCGGAATGCGGATGCGCAAATGAACCTGAATAATAAGATTGTCTTTTTGCGATATCAGCTGAACCGGCGCAACTGTCGCAGTGACGCTGACGGATTTATTACTTTTGTATTCCGGTGACGCGAGAATGATGGTTTTAGGTGGGACCAAATTGTACCTTTTTAGCATAGTTTGGACGTACCGGTGGTTGTACCTTTTTAGCATAGTTTGGACGTAAAAAGATACGTGATCATACTAAAAAAAATAAAAATCATTTATTGCCCCATCATAATTACATACTTAGTTGAGTTGAGTATCAATCAAATCATCATACTACATAATCATAGGAATGCAGTGCATAATCATTATCATGCCATAATGATTTGTCATCGTATTTTATTAACCCCCGACGCAAAAAGAGGGGTGCTATAAGTTTGACCGCTATGTGTGTGTGTGTGTGTGTGTGTGTGTGTGTGTGTGTGTGTGTGTGTGTGTGTGTGTGTGTGTGTGTGTCTGTGGCACCGTAACTCTTAAACGGGTGGACCGATTTGAATGCGGTTTTTTTTATTTGAAATCAGGTTTTTAGCGATGGTGAGAAATTCGGGGGTTTTTCAACTTATTGTTGGTTAGGTTAACGGAAAAGTTCGCATTTATCGAACAATACAAAAACTCCAAGGATACGTATACTGGTTTCTATGCTTTAAATTAAACACCCAGTCAATCATTTAATTATCATCGTTAATTTAATCTGAAACTTGCAAAAAGAAGAATAGAAGTATTATCAAAAGCCTTCTTATTGCATATTTGAAAGAAATAGATTGATGAAGAGAAATAGAAGTAGATTATTGAGTAGGCAATTGCTGAGTATGAGTATTAAACGGACGAGCTTGCGAGTTCGATTAACTAATACAAAGCGAGCAATTACTATTCCAGCCGAGACTAATATAAAGCTTTTCTCGAAAATGGTGAGTAATTCTGAAATAGAATAAACTTTTTCTCAAGCAGGTGTATTTTTCCACCGAAAACACCTCAAGCTGTTTCAGACCCAATAAAAAAAGTCCGAAGTTCCAACAAAATATCTGATACCGGCCATTAGACTTGGCTGTACTTATACGACTTATGCCAACATTTTTTTTTTATTCGATTGGATGGCAATCGAGCCAGTGGGTCTCCTGATGGTAAGAGATCACCACCGCCCATAGACGACACTTGCAACACCAGGGGGATTACAGATGCGTTGCCAACCTAGGCCTAAGATGGGATACCTCAAGTGCCACTAATTTCACCGACTGTCTTACTCTCCACGCCGAAACACAACAGTGCAAGCACTGCTGCTTCACGGCAGGATTATTAGCGAGCAAGATGGTGGTAGCAATCCGGGCGGACCTTGCTCAAGGTCCTACCACCTGCATTTCCATGGCCTTTTTAACTTTTAAATAAATTTGTGACTGATTGCAGGCGCGCTAATTTATTATTGTCGAACTAGCGCGCCTGCAATCTTTTTAACTTTTTTATTTTTCGCTGACCATAAACTATGCAATTCACCTTCTAATATGCAAAGAATAATGTCAAATTTTACGGACATTTTTGAGAAAAATGCTATTTCATCAATCCGGGCTGCACTTATTGTGTCTTTCTGGTTTTTTCCGGAGGACACCTCACGCAAAGCGACAGCAATACTTTTTCCAGATTTGTCAATGGCTCACTTACCATAATTATAACGAATATTTTAACGTATGTATCAGACAGAGCGACATGATCAAGGGTAGATTATTAAAGATAATCGCGGCCTACATCCCGTAGAAATGTCTAATTAGGAAGCTCGTTGCGGGGCATACAGTCATAGAAATTGAAATTTCTATTTATTTTGTTCCTATGGATACCATGAGTCGATGGCTTTTAATGGGTTACACAAGTAAGATAATCATCTAAAAATATAGCATAAAGCGTAATTTTTGGACGGTGCACGTGTAAAAAAAAACTACAAAAAACGAACACGATAATCGTTACTATAGTAAGTGAGAGAGATTATAATCTTTGCTCTTTACTATAAATAAAGTTATCTAATTGCGAAAGTGAGTTTGTTTGTTTGGTCTGTTTTCACACCAACTGCTAACTACTGTACCGATTGCCATAATATTTGGCATAGGTCATAACAAGGACCAGAATAAATAATAGGATATATTTAATCCTAAAAAAATTAGCTCCCGAGGACGCGCGGTAAACGATTTCTTCGCAAACTCACGGGCAACAGTTAGTATTAAATAAGACTTACTAATATTATAAATGCGGAGTGCCTCAGACTGTCCGTTGCCTCTTCACGTTTAAACCGCTGACTGATTTAAATGAAATTCGGTTTGATGATAGTTTGCGACTCTGGGATGGACACAAGACAACTTTTAACCTGGAAAATTAGATAGTTCCCGCAGGCGTACGATAAACGATTTTTTCGTAGAGGGAGTCGCGGGCAAAAGTTAGTACTATAAGTATAGTAGCTATTACTTTATTTATGTACCTAATAATATCAGTCATTGGGTATTTGATGTAGCTTCTTGTAGCTAGAAGTCATTGTTCATTTGGAATTTAGGAGTTTGTTTATTGTTGGTATGTTGTATTTGTATTATTCATTATCAGAAGTAACATGAGCGTCTAATGTTAGCTACTTTAACTTAATTAATTTTCGTGTTAGCAATTTATTTTCGGAAAGTTTTAATTGGAACGTTGTCCGTAATAACGTTGTCGATATTTAGAAAATCCAATGTCATAACACGGAACTTTTCAAACATTTACGAAGTTTTATTTAATATAAGATCGAACTTTTTAGCTTGGCGTGTGTTATTAATAATTAATGTTTTATACTTAAACCTGTCGCGAAGTTTAATGAAGTCGATCTTTGATACCGTAAATTTTGATTTTTTTTCCTCTTTTGGATCTAAATAAATTGAATTTTCCCACAATTTAGCTTTTCATTTATCAACGTTTATTTTCATTACACGGTAAACACATGGCGATGTTTTAATTGAATTAACCAGGTGGTCTCTTAAGTGGATATGTTAGCATTTAATCTGAATTTAATAGACCATCGAAATGCAATTCGAAATGTTTCACGTTATTTGCTTTTTACCCGACTGCGAAAAAGGAGGGCTATGTGTTTGACGCGTAAGTATGTATGTATGTATGTCTATTCCTATGTCCTCTCGTAACTACTCAACGGTTGAACCGATTTTGATAAATGATACGTCATTGGATTCGTCTTAATGACGCGAGTGACACTGGGTAAGTACATGAAATTCTTGAAATATCAACATGGCGGATTTTTGGCGCAAAATTGTAAGTTTTCAAAAAATGTTTTTTATTCAAACCTATGGAGTGGGGTATCAAATGAAAGCTAATAATTAGCCCATTCTAAAAATATATGGGTTATAACCGGTTTTAATATACCATTTTCACAGAAAAGTGTGAAATAAAACAATAAATTTAAATGATATTGTAACGGATAACTCACGTCTTAAACCGAGTTTAGCTCGACATGTGGTGTTGCGGCAGCCGCCGAGTCGCGTCCGCGTGCTCCTGAGAAGAAGGGCTACGAAATAGCCCGAAACATGTCGAGCTAAACTCGGTTTAAGACGTGAGTTATCCGTTACTATATCATTAAATATGAGTGAGTCTCACGGTAGTTTCATGTTCAAAATAAATTTAAAAAACAAAAAACCCGACTGGCTTAAAGATTACTAAAAAGAAGAAAACAAGTCTAGTGGGCTAGAACTTTGTTAAGTAGCTTACTTAAAGTTCAACAGTCGGGACCCATTTAAATCGTGACGCTCAAAAATTCTTACCTAATGGGTCCCGACTGTTGAACTTTAAGTAAGCTACTTAACAAAGTTCTAGCCCACTAGACTTGTTTTCTTCTTTTTAGTAATTTTTAAGGCAGTCGGGTTTTTTTATTTTTTAAATTTATTGTTTTAAGGTTGTAGTAACTACCTACTTCAAAATTATAAAACAGAACTCTTTTAAGGATCACTTTGCTTTTCCGTCCATCTGTCCTTCTATCAAGATCAGAGTTGACTGGTTTTTACCCGACTGCGAAGAAGGAGGGTTATGTGTTTGACCCGTATGTATATGTATGTCTATTCCTATGTCCACTCGTGACTACTCATCGTTTGAATCATTTTTGATAAATGATACGTCATTTGATTCGTCATGATGACGCGAGTGACAATAAGTACATGAAATTCTTAAAAAAAATCAATATATGGTTGATTTTTGGCGCCAAATTGTGTCTTCAAAAAATTTTTTTTAGTAAAACGTCGTGTAGGGTATCAAAATAAAGGGATTTAAATAGAGGTTACAAAAATAAATACAAGTCATGTGTTTTTATTTACCGTTTTCCCAGAAATATCAAAAAAGTATGAAATAAAATAATAAATTTCAAAATCAAAAATCTGACTGCGTTAAAAAATACTAAAAAGTAGCTAACTTAAACTTCAACAGCCCGACTGTTGAAGTTTAAGTTAGCTACTTTAACAGAGTTCTAGACCACTACGTCCATGTCTTGTTTTCTTCTTTTTAGTATTTTTTAACGCAGTCAGATTTTTGATTTTTAAATTTATTGTTTTTTCCTTTATGATGTCTATTCTTCTTTCACGTCCAGCTATTTTGTGTCAAAGACCTATGATGAACTATGTGATGATAAATAACCAACAGTAAACTGATTTATTCACAACACAAGATACAATAATATGATAGGAAACAAAATTAATAAAAACAACATAAATATACCTAACTATAAAAAGAAAACACCACCATAGCCACACCTAGCCACACCTAGCATAGTTAGCATAGTTTTCACGGTTGGCTTTTCATGAGAGATGTCTTCGCCAATGAACCACTGGTTCAAAAGATATCGGACGGGCGAATATTCAACATCATTAGCATTGCACTTTTAATAGCACAACGAAAAGACAAGTCGCAAGAATTTGCGCACGATTTGATCAAGCTAGCATCGCTATTTTTTTAGTTTCGTTTTTATACGAATTCAACCCTGAGCATCACCTCTTTTAATGACACCTGCCAAAATACTAATGACGAAAAAAACCGCCGTAAATATGCTGAATATTTACCCGGACATAGCGTATCTTATTTTGATAATTACCTACATTATAATCATTACATTGTCCTGTATTACTCAATTAAAACTTGTGATATTACCTCCTCCGTTAACACTTATGATTTTTTCTTGCAAAGATAAGTTTCACAAGCATATCCCAGTATTGAGAAGATAAAGTAAAGGCTATCGCTCGCGAGCAGGCAGCCAGCTGAAAATGAAGTATATATGTATATCCTCTTACGAAGAAAACTTTCTTATACTAGCGTTGTTAGTAGTTATCTTGTTAAGGGTCCGCTGTAATCGAAAGAAAACGGTAAGGTAGGTAACGGTTGTATTACAACAAACCCTAGCAGTGTAACTCGTAGTTACATTGTCAGTTAGTCATGTCAGCCGAAAGACGTCCACTGCTAGACATACTCGTAGGACTCCTCCAGGTATTCTTCATGGATATCTTGTACGACAGACGAGAGTAAGACCAAATATTTGTTAGAGAAATTTATAATAAAATAGCGAGTGTTTGTTTTTTTTTTTTTAATTTTAGTTGGTTCGAGTTCCGGGCGAGTCAAGCGAGTTTTAGAAAATCTTTGAATGCATTTTAGTTTATTTTTAAAAATAAAGGAATGTCTCTTTTAAGTAAAATGAGCCAACAAGGATTTAAGGTTTCCCGGCAGGGCCCGACTTATTTTTCCACACTGTATAAGGTAATCATTATAATCATTTTATTAATGCACTTTTGCTCTGATTGTTTATTTTACAATAAAAAATATTATATCACGGTATAACAATAACCAAAATAAAAATAGCCAAAACATTCATGTTTCCATTTCAAGGACTTTTTTATCCAGCAATTGTTAAAGAAGCTGCATAGACAGAACCCTTTTGTCTGTATAAGAACTGTTTTAAAAAAACTTTATTCTTTAAACAATTCTCAACACCAGCTATCGCCGTGAGCTTTTCTTGCGGATATGACACTCTTTACATTTTTGCGGCGTGCTCCTACTTTTGCGTTAAAATCTTCCATGTACAATTTGAGCCCGCAGTAAAGGCGTATTTCATCATCACCATCTTCTTCACTGTGAGTGTTCTCTGAGGCGTTTTTTCTCGTCTCTGTAGTTCGTCAATAATAGATAAGCCTGAGTATATATCTCGTCAACTCGCTTCCTTTTACGGTCTGAGCATTATCAGTCAGTGGGGTGATAAGCGGCAAACGAGGCAGCTCCGAGCAAACCGCTATCATTTTTTATAACGCAATATGCCGCTCGTAAATAGGCTGGGCCCTTCCCGCAGGTTATTTGCTTTTGTCTTTACCGAGAACTAAGAGCTCGCGGTCTTAACGAATGTTTTTGATTGTCTAATGTAACGACGTTATTTTGCATTGAAATTCAAGGCCTGCCTGGAAACAATGTCTTACTTATCCGTAGCCGCAGTAATGGTTATGATTTTATAAAAATTCACGTAAAACTCATCGTATTTACTGTTTTCTACAAATAAACCATGTGACCAAAAAAATTATTGATACTTACGTAGTATTTATTCAAAAGATTTTTCTACGTTCTTATTCAAATGTACTGGTAGTTTTCAAAGTTTGAATCATTTAGCCATATATAGGCCGACATCGCATCTGTCTGGTGTGTAGTGGTAGTCCATTCCATGGGCGGTGGTGCTCATTTACCATCAGCTAGTTGGCCCTAAAAGAAGATTTTTTTCGCATCCAGATTCGAACTCTGTCACCTCTGTATACAACGCCACCTAGTTTCATTAGTTAATTGATTTAATACGAGTTAATTCATGCGGTAAACTAATTCGAACTTTAAGTACTAAGGGAGTTACCCGTAATTTTTATAATAAACTTTTAACAAGCGCTTACCTTATGATACTCGTATCTTGAGAGTTGAAGTCGTTATTGGGATTGTTACGATGAAAATGATGTAGGTACTTAAATATTTTCAGAATTGATAATGTTTACCTATATCCAGATTTTTATTTAAATAAAACAATGCAATCAAGTCATTGAAACATTAAAAGCGCTCCCAGTCTGTTGTAAACCAGAGTTCCAACAGGGGTGACCTTGCGTCTTGCTGTCCATGTAGACAGTAGATGTGACCAAGTTATAACATGACCTTCAACGTCCCAAGCAGAGGGTACGTGTTACCAACTGACTCGCTATTGATTTGCTAGCGTATTGGCGCGTGGTTGTAAACCATGTAGCCAAAACACAATCCGTGATTGTAAAACAAGTTTCAGCATAGGTTACCACCTCTGTTGGGACGCTCGCTGGTTTACAACCGTCTGAAACGGGTTTAAAACAACAACCAAATGAGATAAGATGAGAATTGTTTAACCATTCTTATTTAGCTTCAGTAGGCGTACGCTTACAAATCTATTTTCCATAGAAACAACAATGGGTTAGGTATGTGTAATAAAAAAACAGGAAATATGAAACTGTTAGAGTATTTTATAGTTATTTGATATTAATTAAAACAAAATACTGAATAATTTTATTAATCCGGCGTTACTTTGTAGAGGTCATATAGGTCTCGGGTGAGCAAAGAAATTATTTTAGTTCAAAATACTGAACGTTCTTCTTTATGATATCGTAGGTAGGTGAAAGGGTACGTGTTTTGGGTATAAAATATTTTACAATACTAACTAAATGCTGACAATTTTTCTTAACCATAATGGCAGTCTAAGACTTTAATTATATATACTTTATTTGAGTCAGGCGATACTTTGCGGAGGTCCATATCAATGAACTAAAAGAATTTATTTGCTCACCCGCGACCTTATGATAGCTAAGTTTATGCAAGATACGCGTGTTCAAGCAGTTCCTCCACGTCCACACTGTAAGAACACACAAAAATCACATAAACCAATCTATCACCACCACTACAATACACTGACACGTTTCGAACTCAACCAGAGCTCATCTTCAGAGCAAGACAACCGTACACCGTATTTTTACCCATCCCTAAGACTGTCAAGCTACCAAATAATACCAAATAATAACCCCGATAACGGGGTCTATTATAAGTTCGAAAGTTGAGCGGTTTAGCTGGTGACAGACGTTAGATCAGTGGTTTAGGATGAAACAGGTAAAGCTTTTATAAGTTCCAGTTCCATTTAAGGCATCTTCAAGCCTTAATTTTTCTATGGCTTCATTTTATAGTGTTAAATAAGATTTAGTTAAAAAAAAACTCTGTTTTTCATGACCAGCGCCAGTGTTATATTTTTTGGTGGGCTTAAAACCATATCTTTCTCCCCACGTTTTATTTTGATTTGTTGTTTTTTTTCTTGTGTAATAAATATTATTTTCTAGTTTTCGATACAGCTGATAATTTTAAATAAAATCATTTAATTTAAATGGAATTCCAGCTCTGCTATAGGGCTTAAAAACAACTAAATTAACCCAAACACAAGGGATACTATTAATGGTTGAATAATTTTATTGTGCACCTCCTGATTCCATCATCAGACCTTTTTTATGGAATAGGGGGAATACGAGCAAACGGATCCCCTGATGGTAAGCGATTACCGTCGCCCATGGACACCTACAACACCAGAAGAGTTACAGCTGCGTTGTCGGCATATTAGGTAGAAGTGCGCTCTTTTCTTGACGAGAGAGAGAGAGCGAGAGAGAGAGAGAAAGTATAAAGAAAAGAGTAGAAAGTGAAGGCTTGAAGGTCATATCGATCCGGGAATACCACAGGTGACAGTTTATTCCAGAGTTTGCTGTGCGAGGCAGGAAATTTCTGGAAAAACGCACAGTAAAGGACTGCCAACCCCCCTAACCCATCTAAATGGTGAGGATGGAAGTGTTGTCGCGTAGGGCCGTGGGGGAAGGATGCGGCAGGGATCAACCCGAACAATTTCTCGTAGCACTCCCCGTTGTATATGCGAAAGAAGATGCACAGTGAAGCTACATCTCGACGCAGCGCCAAGGAGTCAAGTCGATCAGAAATTCTTTGGCAGCCGACTATTCGAGTCGCTCTCCGTTGTATGCGGTCCAGAGGGAGAAGTTGGTACTGGAGAGCCCCTGCCTACAGATGAGAGTATTCCATATTGTGGGCGAACTTGCGCCTTATAAAGCTGGAAGCGGTGGGCCGAAGTAAAATACTGTCTCGATCTGTTGAGCACGCCGAGCTTCTTCGAGGCTAATTTAGCCTTACCCTCTAAATGGCCGCGAAATTGGACTTCACTCGAGATATCAACAACAAGGATTTCGATACCAGTATCGCAGCAGTAGCCAGCTGTAGTAGCTAGGGGAGTGCTCTCGAAAATCACCTGGATGCGACAAATGCAGACTACGTCTTTGTTACGTTTGGTTAAAACGGACAAAATTAAGTCGACCCCATTCTGAAACTTATTTTAGGGAAGTCTCAATTTCAGACGCAAGTTTGTTTCGGCACTGTATGACGTTTTCCCGAGAAATATTGGCGTGGCCGGTGTAAAAGGCATCAACTGTCCTACATAAATAAATAAATATCACGGGACAATTCACACCAATTGACCTAGTCCCAAAATAAGCTTAGCAAAGCTTGTGTTATGGGTACTATAAGCAACGGATAAATATAACTATATATATACATACTTATATACATATTAAACACCCAAGACCCGAGAACAAACATTCGCATTTTTCATACAAATATCTGCCCCGACACGGGAATCGAACCCGGGACCTCAAGCTTCGTAGTCAGGTTCTCTAACCACTAGGCCATCTGGTCGTCTAAACATATCATATCATCTGCACAACAGTGAATACCGCCGGTTGGCAGCTTAGCATATCATTGATATGCAGAAGGAATAGCGTAGACGATAGCACACAGCCTTGAGGGACAAGCACGCACAGACATGGAATCAGAACATGCACCGTCAACTATGACCTTTATGATTCTGTCCTTCCTCTGTTCTTCCTTCTCTCTCTGTTCTGTATTCTTCTGTTCTATCTTTCTGACCTTCGTCGTAACTGCAAGGTATTTGACTCGTGAAAACTAAACAAACGAACCCAAATGAGAGGGGGTTCTTTTAACGATTGAGGAGTTCCATTGTCCACCAATTGACTTCATCATCAGACCCTCGTCATTATTATGATCATATTTTATACGGGGTCAAGCTACATAAAACCGTTTTAAAATCGATTTGTAAGATTGGTTCCCTTTGTATAGTTTACAAATAAATCTGTTATAAATAAGTTTATAATAGTTAAAATAAAAATAATGGAGGGTTTAATAAACGTTCTCGGCTATGGAACTGTTTTCATCTCAGTTAGTTTCAGACAAAAAAAAATTATAATGGTGAGTAAAAATAACAAAACACCGTTCGAAAAACTTTATTTAGCAATAATTCAAAGGTTAAAAAAACAAGAAATGCTAAACTTTGACCTCGGTAGGTGGTCTTTACAAAAATAATTTCAATCCTTTTTTATTAAATACTCAAACAATAAATTTCCAGAACAAGAAAATATCAATAACAGTAAATAAATGTAGGCTATAGGATCTTTATCTTGCACCGTAATAATGTTTTACTCTTTTCCAATAAATCTTTTATCACCGGTTTTATACGCAAATATAGCGGTTTAAAGACTTGTAATCTTGTTCGTTGCTATAAAATCTTCCAAAATCAAACCAAGCTTAAAATTTTCTACTTCGAGAATGCATCGGTTTAACAACAGTCACAATCTGAGCAGTGTCGAAATCGGCCCTTTTAATGTCTAATGGTGATTTTCCACCGGCGAGGCGAGACGAGACGAGGCGAGAATTGACATATGTATGCATCTCGCGCGCCCGCCGCGAGCCGCCGCGGGCGCCGCCATACAAAATATTTCAATTCTCGTCTCGCCTCGTCTCATCTCGCCACACTTTTTTCATTCATATGAGACGAGGATAGAAAGAGATGGTGAATGCGATCGTGAACGTCAGCGCATTAGATAACATGGCCTCAGGCCGAATTTTATGTAATTGCCTTCATTGCTCTTCATTCGACTAAATGTACGAGCGAGCGCGAAGCACGAATAGGTCCAGTTGTCTCTTTTCCTTCTAACTTACTTACGCTTTTATTTAACTTCACCTCGTATATTTGTTACTTACGTCATCAATTTAAACAATAATGTGATAGTGAAATTACTTTAAGTAAATTAAGTAGGTACCTATTTATATTAAGGAGGGTAGTTTGTTAGGCTGTCAAGATTGTACTTTTTGAAGTAATTCATGCACTTTAGCTGAAGAAAGGTTTCAGAATATGATTTTATACTGAAACAAACCAAATAAAATAAAAAATAAATGAAAAAATAAATTGCAGTGATTTACTTTGTGATTAGAGTCATGTGGGGTAAGCGTACACTTACCCACTGCGTACGTTTACCCCACATGACTGTAAAAGCTGGAAGTATATTGAACAAATACGTATGTAGATAATGGTATTAAAAAACAATATAAACTATCATAATAACTGTACTAACACGACCTTTACAGTGTCTGTCTCAAGTTAATATTGGTTTCAAATGGATACTTGCCGCACTATCCGCTGCAGGGTTGACCTGTTAGGTTGCGCGTCACGAATCGTCTTTGTTTGCTACGTACCTCATTACGCTCTAGGGCTCATGGCCGCATTGAGTGTTACTGTAGTAGGGCTACTACGAAATTCAAAAATCGATGTTCGTATCGTACTGTCCCGCTGACGCTAATATTATTTCATATGAGAGTGAGAGAGACGGTACAATACGAACACAGACTACACGATTATGATACGTGGACGTGCTTACGAGTTGATGCATGACCTTACTTCACGGTATCAATAGGTACTCTACGGAGAAAAGTTACTGGAAATCATCGTCAGCCGGAAAACATCTACTGTTGACCAAAGACCGGGAGGTAAAATAAGGCTGCCTGTCCACTGGAGCGGTGTGAAGCAGCGGATCGGAGCGAGAAAGTAATGCGGAGCGGAGATGCGGCGGTGCGGAGCTAGATAACATAACGGAACAAGAAAATAATGCAGAGCGGAGTTGCGGACTGTTTTTCCCGCTTCCCCGGTTGTTAAGCCAGTTACCGTTCTCCCTGTCCACTGAAGAGGAGCGGAGATTTTATGCAATTTTATTGGTGGATTTTTCTCTCGCTTACCGCTCCGCTGCCTCGCTCTGCTCCAGTGGGCAGGCAGCCTAAGAACGCCACGGTGGTCGACAACTTTCTGCCCGCATCCACCGGTTGCCCACTCGCAATACCTACTGCTAGGTATTTGCAGGATTTAGCTTAACTTTTCAATAGCCTCCTAATGTTAATTTATGGAGAAAATGCGAATGAAAGGTCGGTTAAGAATTAAAAATTTATTGGCGTACTCAATATAGAAGCCACTTACGTTTAGTTTATTCAATTTGAATATTTTGGTACATCTGGATTTTTTTAATTATATTTTTTAATTATCCTGTTGTGGCGACCCACTCCTCCCGATTGACCTCCACAACTTCCGGTCTAATGCTAATTGCAAACAGAAATAAACACGATACCTCAAGCATCAGTTCTGTTCATTATCGATTTTCACGGTATTCATAAAAACTTAGCTGAATCAAAGTTCGAACCTATTTAGAATCCGAGCTCTATGAAAGTGTGCCTTTGAAAGGATTCCACGCGGAGCCGGCTATATATTTCAAAGTGTGTACGGCGAGCCTGGCTTCACCTCGGATATCCTTCCGTTTCATCTCCATTTTATTTTCGGCTTAGATAAGCCCGTAAGACTTTTTTTCAGACAAATGAGATACGCGGCGGTCGGAGGCAAATAATTTTTCGTTCTTGTTCATACTCGTTGTGCCAGTATATTATTCGTGGTCGTATATTTTCGGTCATTTTTGCGTCATCTAAAACACTTCATGAGTGCCAAACGTGTTTCTGCTGTTGATCACATGATCTTGGGTTACGTGGGGATAATGTCGCAACACGCGGATGAATCTTTTTATGCGAATGTGAAATAGGATTGTGTTTCGCTTGCGTGTAACCATGTAAATATCATTTTATCCAGGCGTTACGTTACGCGTGTTATTGCGTGTTTCTGTCGAGCTGTCATTTTGGCAAGACCCGCATTTACATGTCGCGTCTGGGAATCAGTTTTCCTTCAGTTATAGATACCTCCTTGTTAATGCTGAAATAAATGGGTGCACCTTGTTTTGCAGACAAACTTTTTATCGAATATTATAACATCGATAACGATTTATCGAATATTTAGCTCTCGTATTTTTATTTAGAGTTATGTTGTTCTATGTATATTTTAATATTTCTTAATTATAGAACTATGTTATATGACCCATTTGATGAGTATTTCAAGCGACTGAAAAAACTATTAAACACGGTATTATATAAAATATAAAAGCTAAAAAGTTGGTCGATTCCTAGATGGGATTGGAACAAAAATTGACAACTCCCCATCCCCATCCCTTATCTCTAAAACTACTGGAGCTAAAACTAAAAAAAAAACGAAAAAATTGTTGTCTACAGATTGCAGAAAAACCAATTCAAAGCAGGCAAAGGCGGTCCATTGGAAAGGTGGCCAATGTAAAAGACCAAAAGGACCCTATACTGCGTATATTTGGCTTAGAAACAAAGCTCCGCTAACATCGAATATTTCACGCACTGAGGTACCTACAAATTTGTACAAAACGCTCAGTGCGTGACTCTGCCTCACAATTGGCCGGTTTGTGTCATTTGGCTTAGGAGAAAAAGTTTACAGTAATAAATGTGCCTAAGATATAATTAGACTAACATCATATTGGAACTTCGATCCTCGGAGACGCGTGGGAACTTCTGAAAGTAAATATAAGCCCCGCAACTTCCCAAAATGGAACATCCACTATTTGCAAACTTTTCTGCCGTAATGAAATTTATCAGCGCGTTTCAGGCCAGAGGGCAAAAACCCTAATTCGAAACTTTAATTACTTCGTTCGCTTAGTAGGATACCTGTAGAAATTGTTTTAATGTATCTCTCCACTAGACAAGCGACGCGAAACAGCATTGTAGATTAACTCGTCAAATACTTTATGTAGCCACTTATTAGGTAGATATACTCTTTCCAATAAATAGTTAATCAGCTTAGATAGAATACGAATTATATTTGAACATAAGATTTATTCGAATCGGAGTAATAAGTACACCTATTAATATTTCAGGTCTATTTAATCACCCAATTCTGATTGATTAATTAACTCATTGAGGAATTAAATTATTAAGTAGTAGATGCACAGTATGTAGTAAATAAAATAGGCATATATATTAAACTGAATTAATTAATTTGTCTTACTAATTAGAAATAATTAAATTTAAACATTTATTCAGTAGGTACCTAACGTTGTGCTTGATATACATCTACATGCATGTACGTGTAAATTCAAATAATTTATTTAAAACTGTATTAAATTAAATTCTCGAGATGAGTCTAGTTTCAAATGGTCAGCGTATCTTATAAGATTATATAATTTAAGATCATCTTTTTGTTTTTTTTTTATAAGTTATTTTTGTTAGCTCTACAAGAATCCAACGAGGCTTGAATTGAGTACACTTGCCAAGTTTAGGGTTAAAAAGAACTCTAGTGAACGTAATTCTGGTAGTTCTTTGTCTCGGGTTTACTTATGTATGACGGGTCAAACATCGCCTTGGTGACATATACGAGTATGTATAAAATAAATGAGGAAACAAACCAAGACCTTGACACATTTTAAAACAAAACACCTTCCACCCAAAAACATTTTAGTGTTCCCATAATAAAGATATCACCCAAAAGATGCAGTATGTAGGTGAAAACAAATTTCAACTTATAAATATCGCGGTCGAGTGTACGTGTAGATTTCCCCGGAGATCACAACACTGATAAAGTACATTCACACGAAAAGTTTTGTCCCGCGATGACCAACTTCTGTGCAAATGGATTAAGATCGTTCTATGCTGCCAAACTTGTTATTACGACTGAAATTGAACGTGAAAATGTAGAGGCGTATAATACAGTCTTAGTTGAAGGCATTTTGCAGAGAAACTTGAGTGGCTTGCGTTCAAAGTGGTGTATCTACTGTTGTTGGTTGCTCCCAGTGGAACAATGTAGAATTATTCAAGTGTAACTGCGATGCGAATTAAAATAGACGGCGTTGTTTTACCGACACGTGCATAAGTTGGCCGACTTGAAGGCTTGTACGCAAGTTTGTGTCTCATAGGATAGGTGAGTGTGACGGACGGAGAGCGATTACAAAATTAATGTTAACAGTTTTTTTACAACAATTTATCATGTTGCAAGCTGTGATTAATCCCCGACGTGAAAGAGAGTTTTTTTTAAGTTTGACGGCTTTGTAAGTTTGTCTGTCTGTGGCATCATGGATGAAACGATTTTGGTGTTTTTTTTTTAATCGAAAGCTAGTTTCATTCTTCTTCTTAGTTTAGTCTAAATAAAATCGGTTTCATAATTGATGTCGTTTCAGAGATATTGATATTATTGAACTTTGAATGAAATTAAAATTTAGGATGTTTTGCAACTTTTCTAAGTTGGTTATGTTATATCGAAACATAAAAACTTAAATTCAGAAATGTTTGATGCAAAAGTCGCCGTTCAAAACGGCATCGTGATTTACGCCTTTATGGGACGCGGTTATTGACTTATCTAACGTATTATTAATATTAGTGATAATAAATGTATATTTATTCAGAAATATCATTGAACAGTTTAATTTTAGCTGCATATGTAAATTTGATTATTTTTAATTAACAACAAGAAATTTAAATCTTTCGTTGTAATGAAAAGTATAAAACCTTATGTTCTTTTATTACTTACTAATCCACTACGCCGTGAAAAAATGAGGATCTTTGTTTTTAATCTATTAAAGTCAAGATACACAATACGCAAAATGTGAAACGATATGAAAAAGGTTATTTATTTTGTTTCGCTAAAGCTCTTCGTTCCGACCGAGCTCTTGTAGGCAAGTAAGTCGTCTCTTACTTCGAAACGAGCTGCATACTAAGCGTCTCGGCTAAAGTTGCCCACAACAGAAACTTGCTGTCTGCCTCCATGCTGCGACGCGTTCATTTGTTTCATTAAATGCTGAACCGATACGAAGGCATGTGTCGTTCTAATTTACGGATAAATTATTTATTTGTCACTATAAATCACCCAAGTTAAAGGCAACTTGCTCCTTGGAGACCAAATCGATGCGAATATATCGGACGCTGTTTGTTTTGTCGCTTTACCTAGGGGGTTTTGGTATTGGTCTTTAATCGTTAAATATTCTTGATTTGCAATGTTTTACTTTGTCGGATATTGTTAGGACGAAGCATTTTGGACGATTTTTAAAATTTTTATTTCGATATTGTAAGCAATGTATACCTACCTATGTAAAGCATGTGAATGAAACACTAATGTGTTGTGTTTAATTAAATAAGTATTCAAAGCAAAAGCAAATCAAGGTATGAAAACACAATTTTTAATAATTTTCAATATAGATTTAAGCTTCAAAGTAGCGTCACTTTTAATTTTTATTTTGTTAAGAGCGTTTATACCTGCTGAGCTGGCAACGTTGCATTTTTGTTAGTTTTTCTCGATTATTCCATAAAAATTGAATGAAAATTAATAACGTTGTCTGATAGAACACTTCTTAATATATAAGTTAATGTGTCTACTCCAATAATTATTAATTATAGACTTTTTTTTAAACCGGTCATAAACATTAATTCGTTTTTAAGGAATATAAAAGTCTATCACGAATAATTATTGGAGTAGACACATTAACTTATATATTAAGAAGTGTTCTATCAGAAAACATTTTTAATTTTCATTCAATTTTTATGGAAAAAACTAACAAAAATGCAACGTTGCTAGCTCACCTGGTAACGCTCTTAAGTATTCCGGAACTAACTATAAGAATTCATGCAACAAACAAACAAACTCGGGTAAATATTTTTATCCAGTCGTTTAGCTATCATTTTATGATTAGAGCCCTTTGTGTACTTGGCGGTGGTGGAGCTAACGTTGGCATCATTTTCAGTTGCCTCATCTTCATACCAGAAAGCGTTTTGAAAGAAACTATAAGTAGTCAAGAATAAACAATGGTTCCGCTGTAACATTACATTTTCGACTGTAACTCTCATGAATAAACTAAACATCGTTCCAGAAGTTAACGAACAATGTATTTGTTGTTTAAAAAGCAATGTTAATGTATATCATTTTCAATTTGAAGATGTTCTGCTCAAACTTCCGGGGTTCCCGGACACTTGTTAAGGCGAGTGTTCATGAGCCGCTGCAGTATCTGAACATAGTGCAGACAATTTTTCAAGTATTTTTTTCGACCGATTTGTATTGAAAATAATAAACAGCGAATGCGTATTACCGGCTTCTCTTATTTATTAGGTAATAGGTGTGATACTCGTATAATGCTCGTAGATAATAAATATTTGATGAAAAGACTGGTAAGTAAATTCATCAATAGGTACTTTAGAAAGTAATCATATTTTTACAATTAATAACGGAAAACTAAACACCAATTACACTTACCCCACTGAATAGTTGTGATAATACAAAATAACAATTTTGCAGATTTAATAGTCATTTCTTGATGTCATACAACATTTAGTCATTAAAGATAACTAAACTAAATTTACCATTATTTTAACAAATAAGTATAACGCCTTCAAAAACCTTCCAACGAGATGGTATTTTTTCTTTTACATGGAATATCTCCGAAACTTATAAAATGAATTTTCAAATCAAATCATAAATAACAGAGTTTTAAGGTAACAAACTTAAAAAATGCAACTAAATTGAGATCCTCCTCCTGTTTTGAAGTCGGTAAAAAATAATCGACGACAACAGAGACGCAGCAATACAATGGCCGACTAAGTTTCAATACAGTAATCTGGCTTAGCTAGATGGCCTCGACCACAAAAGCCCAGACATCCGAAGCGTTCGGCTCGTATTGACACAGCGGCACATAGTTTCATCACAATATCCATCGCTATGAGTTTACCCGGGATTGGCTAAGCTTTTATTATTCAGTATGTATCAGAAATTCAGAATATAACGCTTCTGTTGATTTTCCTCTTCATTATATGTCATTGTATGTCCTGTTCGATGTATTCTATTCTACGCAAAACCAAAGACGCGCAGATAACTTTAGGAAATGAGTTTCTAACGAATAAAAAATATTACGCACGACGTTGAAGAGGGGGATGCCGATTCTTAATTATAAACCATTTTTTACATACTTAACGTACGCACCCTTCCTTAGTCGACTTACGGATACTTTATTCCGACGCAAAAAATTAAATAAACAAATTATTTTAATCAGTTTCGCTCCCTATCGGCTTACAGGCCCCGTAAAATCTGTAATCCTAAATAGCTTTCCTAATTCATGAGGCCAATGAAGTTTTACCTGTAACGCAATAATGAGAACAAGCCTTTATCGCAAACTTTGGTTTTTCAATTAAACTTTCGGTAATCACCGTTTGCATAATAGAATGGTCCGGTGACTTTCATGAAATTGCCAAGTTTCGTCAATCTAATCAAATTCCACTTTTAGCGAGGGTGTCGTTAAATCTTATGGCTTAGATAAGTGCCAAGTTATTTGACAACGCTGTAGTGTCGCGACTCGCGATCCCATCGTTTTGCTGGCACTAAGGCGGAAAAGGTCAGCCTACAACAATTCGGAGCATCATGATTTCAATTGATTCCATCTACAATCTTAATTTGTTATTCGGGTATTTGCATTTCCATTGTAACCTACCTGTAAGGCTATATTATATTAATTAAAACTTATTAGAAGTTCACGTTGCATTATTTAACTTTATAAATAGTTACGTTTTGTGCTATAGCTAATAACCGTTTTCAAATTTGAATGTAAATTATAAAAATTTAAATGGAATTGCAAACTGTACCGTGACATAGTTATCACAAATACAAGATTGCTGCAGCAGTTAATAGGGTTCTTCAATGTTTTTTTTATTGTGGCTGTCAAATGTTTCTATGTATTGATCAATGTAAAGTATAACACGTCAAAACTATGACAGTATTTTGAATCAATAATCAGGATTAAAACTATTTACAGGGGTCAGCCAAACAAACTCATCCTCGAAGTATCTACATAACATAATTGTTGTAAGGACCCTCTCCACGGCAGTTCATGTCACAATTGGCCGATTTTTTTTAAAGGTTCCCGTCTGTTTTGATGTCAATTTACCAACCGAACGCGAAACGAAATGTCTTTCGTATTCAACATGCCTGCCCCTGCATTGGAAGAAATGAAATCTGCTGCTTAAATATTCAGAAGGGACAGAAGGAGTCAACAAATTGAATTTATATTTGCGTTCCCGCCAAAGGTCTGCTAAGGAATTAAATCATTCTAAGTAATATTGAACTGTCTCTTACCTAGCCTTGAGTTTAAGCGAAAAATAAGAACAATAATATGTCACTGAAACAACTGCTTCGAACTGATATTTAAATAAACATATACAAATGGGTTTTCTGAAATGACTGAGCCAGCCAATATCCAAGCAATGACGATGAATTTGAAAAGAAATTGATAGAAATATAGAACACTCAAAATTTAGACTAATTGAATTGCAAATTTTGACAACGTTATGTCTAATATAATAACGTATGTGATGTTTACTAATAATTAAACACTATGCACACTCGGGATTTAATCAAGACGATAGTTCTTTTGCTAGAATTAACTTGACACAGTCTGCTCATGACCACAGCTGCTGCAATGTGGTCGAAACATCGAGGTAATTTTGGCAATAGATTATTGTCGTTGTGTCTAATAAGCTTTAGGGTTATTAATTAAAATACTGCAAAACCCACCCTGCAAAAGTGCCACGGGTAGTCACAGGCCACTTTGAATTAAAACTATCATGAGACAGACATAATTATGTATTAAAATAGATACACGGGTCACTCACGCTATAGTCGATTGGCTCGGGTCGATCGGATCCGTGGTTCCTTTAGCTTATGGTTGAGGCTCAGGACTTCTATTATAGAGTCAGGACTTGATCTAAGCTGAATCAAACCTACGAGCCACTGCTCGAAAAACGATAGATCAGACCATTGTACTGTCTCAGCTTATTTCCCGCTGATGTGAAGCTTTAAAAAAATAGGCTCTTAACGGTGCTGGGGTTAAAGTTGTTTAGAATATATTAACTATGACCCAGAAATTAATTTAACAAGCTATAAAACAAAGCAAATTACGCATATTCAGCATTTCTACCGCAGCCGGTAATAGCGGGTCTTTGTTAATGAGGGTATAAAAAGTTCCCTTGCTGAATTATTTCTACAAATTTGCATTTTAATTGGGAAGAAAATTTAACAGTGCCTATGTACAAGAAATTTGCCTGTAATAATTGTTGTTGTTGCTAAAATGAAAGGTGCGTCAATTCAAATAGTATACACCAAGAGGCGCCAGTGTAAATGATCCCGGTAGGTCAGGTATGGTACTTACTTTTTTTTTGTTTATTGAGTACCAAGATATTAGCAAACGACAAAGACCAACTAATAAAAATGGCCAAGGACTGGAATATTGTTTAAATTTTTACCTTTTTAAAACGAAATTTTAAAGCGAATCGCATTCATTCATTATCGATGAAATTCTTTAGAGCTTGCTATTTAAGTGAAATTTTGAAAGGAGATGCCCGTTTATATTGGTAATTATGAAAGATTATATTATTACTAGCTTTGGCCCGCGATTTCGTCCGCGTGGAATAGTAACTTTGGGAAGTATTTAATTTATTTATGATACCTATTCTGCCAATAATAGCACATAGAAACTTCTACAGTTTACTGAAAATAACCATTTCAATACAATGCTATGAATACAAAGTATTTTTTTTGTTCATCCATCCATCCATGTTCTTTAGTAAAACATAAATATTTTGCGGGTAGCCACATTTTAGCAAAACGACGTGTACTCTACCCTGCCAACACAAAAAGACTAATTCTTCATAGTGAACTCTTGACACCTTACGTCCTTTATTGTAAGTTAGGAGGGTAGGATTACAATTAAGACGGCATTTTAGCTACACATAGTTCCGATAAATATACTTATAGTAAATTTGTTTGGAATTCCGTAAGAACTTTCATCCCCATATTTTCAAGTAAATAGGTCGTAATTTGAAAAGCGCCGGAACAAATGTTTTATAGGGTTCCGTTCCTCATGAGGAAAAAAATGAACCCATAAGGGATCCTATAAAGGATCACTTTGCTGTCCGTCCGTCCGTCTGTCTGTCAAGACCCTTTATCTAGCGGAGTATCGGTATCGAGTTGAAATTATAAACCCCTAAACTCAGGTCAATAGTCCCGAAAGCTGTGAAAAAAATCAAACTTCTAAGTCAAGGCAATCAAAAGCTACAGTCATTAAAAAGGTGTTTTCATACAAATCGCCTTAACAGAAAAAGTTATAGCGCACTGCCGGCTATCTTAGAAACTTGGAATTTTGCATAAAGGTAGCTCTTATAGCACAATAAATAAGAAAAATCTGAAAATCATATTTTTTTCATGATGACCTCACATTGCGTACATTTATTCTTATGAGCTTAGAAGGTTCTGCTAACACTGCATCATCCCCTCTGCTAACATCCCCTTGCAGGTAAAGTTTTCAAATGAAGACATTTTTCACAAACATTTTTTTTGTTATTCATCATCTCATCATCGATCATCATCACCACAATCACCATCATTATCACCAATCATCATAATCAGCACCACTATCATCACCATCACCATCCCACAGCCTCCGCTCCGCTCAGCAGCGTCCGCTTCGCTCCGCTCCACTGCCTCCGCTCCGCTGCCTCCTCTCCACAGCCTCCGCTCCGCCAGACTCCACTCCGCCAGCCTCCACTCCGCCTGCCTCCGCTCCGCCATCCTCCGCTCCGCTAGCCTCCGCTCCACCAGCCTCCGCTCCGCTCAGCGGCGTCAGCACCGCTCCGCTGCCTCCGCTCTACTTGACTGCCTCCGCTGCAGCCTAGATTGTCTCCGCTCTATCCGTTGCCTCCGCTCCACTCCGTTGCCTCCCTGACTCCGCCCCGATCCTCCGCTCCATTCTATGTATCTCCGCTCACGTGCCTCCACTGCTGTTTCATAAGCCATCGCTCCTTTGACAGGCCTTCCATATCTTTCATCCTTATTTCCACTCAGCAGAATTTTGCGCGCGAATAAATATCTATGTATCCCTTATCGTGATAAGGAGCACGTGTGCCCAAATGCCAAGTTTCATAAAGAACCATCGATTTATCTTCGACAATGATGATCTTCCATATAAACTTTCATCCCTATTTCACCCCCACAGGATGAATCGCGCGAACAAATATCTATGTATCTCTTATCACGTGCTGAAATGCCAAGTTTCATAAAGAACCATCGATTTATCTTCGATAATGACGACCTTCCATATACAATTTCATCCCTATTTCATCCCCTCATAGGTCGAGTTTTCAAAAACGCGCAAATATCGATTTATCTATGTGCCTAAATTCCAAGTTTCATAGTGATCAACAGCGACGAACTTCCACCATATAAACTTTCATCCCCTATTGCAACCCCTTAGAGCCTCTTTTCGCGATAATGATAGCCTATGTTCTTTCCCAAGGTCTATTCTATCTCTGTACCAAATTTCATCAAAATCCGTTCAGCGGTTTAGGCGTGAAAGCGTAACAGACAGACGACGACAGAGTTACTTTCGCATTTATAATATTATATATTATGCTGAATATGGCAATATTTAATATAGTATTAGTAATATAGTATGGATAGTATGGATTATTGTTATTGAAATAATACACTAGCAGATCTTAGAGCTGATGCGTGTATATCACTGCACTTGTATTTTTATGTTTATGCTAAGAAGGGCAAAATAAACTAACTAGGTATTTTGTTATGCATTACATATTAAGTGAATTTTACCAGAGGTCAAATTTATCAACGAGGCGACAATACTAGTTAATGTATGTGCACATTAATGTCAGCCTATTCTGGTCTGCACCTTGATTTAACTTAATGCCGAGAGAATAAGCAATACACCTAATGCGTTCTTTTCATTGAAAATTGTATAATTATTAAAGTCACTTCACAACCAACAACACATCAGAGAATACACAGTTCAACGGTTGATAGGCGTGAAAGTTGTAACAGCAAACAGACAAACAGAGTTACTTTAGCTGTTTATTTAATATTTTATAACTTGTTTCGAATAATAAAGGTTTATATATTAGATAAACCGCAAAGAGAAATTAAATAGTAACTGCAGCCGAGTATGGATCCGATAAGTTCTTATTGTTATTAAAACTGTGCACAGAAATATTTTAGAGCTGATGCGTGTATATCACTGCACTTGTATTTTTATGTGCTGAAGAAGGGCAAAATAAACTAACTAGGTATTTTGTTATGCATTAAATATTAAGTGAATTTTACCAGAGGTCAAATTTAATGCAAACGAGGCTGAACAATATCTAGTTAATGTATGTGCACATTAATGTCAGCATTAAATCATATTCTGGTCTGCACCTTGATTTAACTTAATGCCGAGAGAATAAGCAATACACACTGTTAATCCTGCGTTCTACTAATTCATTGAAAATTGAATATAATTATTAAAGTCACTTCACAACCAACAACACTAAAATACTGAGAGAATACACAGAAAATAATAAACGTATTGATAAATTCTATGAAATGTTGTAAACAGCAAAATTCACCATCAAAAAATAAAGGTCGTACCTAATTAGCTGTTTGTTTAATAAACTTTTATAACTTGTTTCGAATAAAACGTGAAAGGTATAAACGGTATATGCGGGTAGATAAACCGCAAAAGAGAACCATTTTCAAATAGAACGATAACTGCAGCCGACGTCCTGGATCCGATAAGTTCTTTGATCTTCCTGGTGCTCTTAAAACTGTGCACAGAAATATTTTAATGAACGCTCCTCAAATGTGCTGGGCTAGTAATACAAACAGATTCTGTATGTATATTCCACTTGCAGCATCACAGCAGTGAACTACAATTTGTCGGGCCTTACAGCATGTAAACTGAAATGAAAATTCATTTCAACCCCCTTGCGTATGCATAATTTGTACTGGTGAGATTTCCAACCATGTGCAGACTACTTAACTAATTACATTTTGTGTGGAGAATGTTGCTCTTATTATTACGTACACTTGGCTATGTAAGAAGACATCATTTTTGTTTCCCTCCATTAATCCTGAGCCACGCGTCTCCTTTTGGCTGGCTTATCTTTATGGGCAGGGAACACGCAACGACAGGAGCTTGTAGTACAGCCTCCGCTTCCAAATGAGTAGCAAATCAACGCGAAATGTTCGTGTGAAATGAAGATAGGCTACTACGGAATGCCTGGGAAATGAATTATTTGTTGTTTATGTCACTTTACATTCTCATGAACAAATACTCCAGCAAGTGTGAAGTAATTTTTGTATAAAAAATATAGCGGATTGAAAAATGTATTCCAAGTACCTATGTACAAACCAGAGGAATTTAAATAGGTTCCAACAAAAATCTTCGCACTCTAATGTAATGACAAACTTTAAAGATTCTAAGCTTTTTTCCTAGCGTTAAAGAAGGGGAACTTTCCAAATACTTCAAAGAATTTAATGAAAAAAGTTCACGAAACCTTAATAAAAAATAGCACACCCTTTGGCTTCGAGGCCTTATAAACTTGTGAATAATTAGTCAAAAACCGCTTTGTCTAAGGCAAGTTATAGAAGAGTGAATACCTACTTTAGTAGTAGAATTACTTATTGGGAAACAGAGACATAATACTTAGATAAAAGAGTTAAATGTAGGCCGTAACATACGGTTATTAAAATAATACATCAATCGTTAAGGTTACGGTCGTGCTCAGTATTTTTAGCTTCAAGAAGTAAGTCGTAGAGTTTACACTTTAGCGTCTTTTGTGGTGTTGGTGATAGTTGGCCTGTGTGACACGATTAGTTCATTTGTGCAAATGGCAGGTGAATGAGCTTTTTATTAAAAATAAACTTGTGACACAAAACAGATAGGTACAGAAATCAATCTATATAAAGTGCGCTCGAGCAACGCACACATAGACACTGCTCACGGACACGATATCTCGAACCGGTTGGGACCAGTTGCAGTGCCATCCGCTTGAGACACGCGTCTGTGAACTTTTTTGTGCAACTATGAAGAATGCCAATTTATTACACTTTAAAATATAATAATCGTGCATTTCACCAATGTTAAAATCGTCGCAAGATATTTTCTGTGACAAATTTGTAATATAAATGACATTAACATTAATTTTTTTAGTTATTAATTTATATTTCCATTCTTCAAGTTTCATTCTCAACAATAAATCCAACAACTAGATACGAGTGCCACTTCCACAATATTTTTTGTGCATAAGCCATAGTTGACAACCCTAGAGCGACCGCCGAGCGCAAGTATAAAGAGTGAAGTACAATACATGAGATTGCCTTCTGTACTTATCTGTTTTGTGCTTGTGACTTGTGTCGCACATACTGAAGTATATTCCACTGAGTTGAAAAGTAATTGATATAATTAATATGTACACCATGAAATACCTATATCATTCATATTTAGACTCCTATTTAATTGAAAATAGACAAATTCAGGATTCTTAAACAAATCGACCCAGCCGCTTCGGTAGCTATAATTTCATTTAAATGACGATGAAGTCAAAATAACGTTTACACTCCCGAAGTTGTAACAAGTAGACAACAATGTTCATGAATTAACAATGAACTCGGGTCGGAAATTGGGGCCATTTAGGACAAGTTGTAGCAAGCAGCCTGGGACGATTCTCTTTGACAAACTATTTACGGTATTAATATCTACGTTTTATAATAGAATTTGGATAACCCTGTTTGATATCTGTACTTAATAGAAAATAACTCGTGTCATATATAATTATATCGTTAATGTATGCATCGCGTTGCTGTCATTGAGGACTATTTGACTATTTGTGCTGTATTAACTATTGCTCAAGTGGTGCCTTTTCCAAACGCAGGAAAACATGTTCTGGCATTCCTGTAAGTTATCCGCATTATTAAGCAATAATATAAATATCGTAGATAATACATAAATTGAACTAGTAACTAGAAACTTTGTTCGTTGAAAAATAATTTGCAGTTGATGAGAAAAACGATTTGAAACTTGACTAATATCACACAAATCGTCTTCCGCCATTTCTGTAAGTTTAAGTTTTCTATCGTGATAAACATCTTGAGCTTATTACACTTTGTGGTCAAAGAAATAAAATTCAACAAGTACCTCTTCGCTTTTTATTTAGAAAATATTGAAAAACAAGCTTTTGCCCGTGACTTCGCATGCGTGGAATTCGGTTATCGCGCGCTGTTCCCTAGGGAACTGTGTATTTTTCCGGGATAAAAAGTAGCCTATGTCACTCTCTGGCCCATAAACTATCTCCATGCCAAAAATCACGTCGATCCGTCGCTCCGCTTCGACGTGAAAGACGGACAAACATACAAAAACACACACTTTTGCATTTAAAATATTAGTATGGATTACCTTTGTAAACTCTGTTTCACATATCTTAATTTAATTTTATTACAAATTTATTTTTTACTAAAGCGTCCAGATAGACGCTACTCCGTACGCAATTTTTTTGGTAAATATTTTTTTCATTTCAATATCTTATGTCAATATCTCTTATCAAATATGTTATCTATAAATTTATCTATATCAAATAACGTAGGTACAAACAAGTTATTAATGCCAGTTTAAAAGAAACTTCCTCAGATCCGCTTCCGATATTTTTATTAATTCTAGGTTATCGCTCGCCGTGGTTTTGGAATTTTAATAAAATTTCCCCTAAATGGCGCCATTTTCGACTTCGATATTTTTCACAGATTCTAAAAGAGTCACGTGACAGAAAGAGTTATTTAATTTTCTGCACGTACACTTACGAGTACATGCGTATCTATACATAGTGCGTAAATCAGTAAGTCTGTTTACTTCTTATCTTATTTTTAATATAATTACGCTAATAACAGAAATTAATAAACTTATTCGTAATTAGAAAGAAAGAAGAAAGAAAATATATTTATTTGGTCACATAAATACATACCAAAAACAAACAAAACAAAAGCGAAATTACGTATACTATTTAGAAACGCTTAGAAAACGATAACATCTTACTTTTGTTATTCACTGGCACCATGTTTATTGTTTTCTAACGGAAATGGAGGAACATAAAATATATATCTATTCCATCACGAAGAGCTCAAAACTAATCATAACATAACAAGGAAAATGATTAAGAAAACAGTAACATAGACTAAACATCTGCTTAAGCGCTTTTCTTTTTGAACTTCCTATAAAGTTAAGAGTAGGCTTAGTCTTTTTTGTAAGTTTTTCCGAATCCGATTCGCTCTTGGTCGGTTTTCTATAATCTAATTTTAGATTGCTTTGACTGTAAACGACAGAACCGCTTTTTGACCAATGACTTATTGCGAGCAACAAGCTTAATTTTTTCACTGCTCCAAGGAGCAACGTAACAGGCTTAAGTACTTGATATTATTTCAGCTTGATACCTCCACGCATTCCTGAGAAAAGAGGTCTTGAAAGACGGACAACAACGTGATCCCATAAGGATTCCTAAGGATTCCAAATGAATTAAATTAATTTTTGCCGAATGAAGTACGAAACTCTAAAAACCAACCCCGCGACTGTAAATAAAAAGCAGAAATTATTGCAGGTGCAGGTGGTAGGATCATGTGCAAGGTCCGCCCGGATTGCTACCACCATCTTGCTTGCACTGTTGTGTTTCGGCGTGGAGAGTAAGACAGCCGGTGAAATTACTGGCACTTGAGGTATCCCATCTTAGGCCTCTAGGTTGGCAACGCATCTGCAATACCCCTGGTGTTGCAGATGTTAATGGGCGGTGGTGATATCTTACCATCAGGAGACCCACTTGCTCGTTTGCCATCCAGTCGAATAAAAAAAAAATTCTTCTGCATGTTATTGGTCGCGAAGTACCAAGGTTTTAACATAGTACGATGTAGAAATGGACGATCGCAAAGTAACGCGTCTAAAAAAAACGCGTTACTCTGCGAACGTCCTTATTACTAGCTGTCCATATTTACTGGTACCAGTAAATTACGTAGGTAGTTACAGGTTAGATACCTTTACCCAACAACGATAATTAGATGACTACCGCCCTGAACTTACACATTAATAATACTAACTTACTAACCTTTATCTTAGGCCAAAAAATCAAATAGCTCTGAGAAAATGTCTACATTTTCGTTGCCGCGGGCAGCTTTCTACGTTACAATAATATCGTTGCTTATCGTATTTCCGAAAAACTGTCAGAAGAATATTACATAGGTAAAAGAAAACGTTAGGGAAATAAAATTGTTTCGTTTGCTTGGAGACTGTTCGTTATTTTTATGTACTACTTCAACTAGCAAATGACGTGCCTAAACCAGGTACCCTACATTATTACTTTTCCATTGAACTGAACCTAATGGAAAATCTATCTATTTTTCTTATTGGAGACGATATTATTATTTTTTATTATTATTTGCAGTTATATTGCGGCAATAGAAATGTAATACACATTACGTGTAAATTTCAGCTGAATATCTATTAGGGTTCTTGATATACAGCCCTGTGACAGACAATCAGACAGACAGACGGCCAGCAAAGCGACTTTTGTCAACCTTCAGATACGGAACCTTGAAAATGAATATTGTTTTTAACATGCAAAACAATTACCTCATCCACTTCGTCAGTAAATGAATAATCGCAATTCGACGTGCGATGCGTAGATATAAATCTTAATATACCCACATTTACGAAAAAAGGGCGAGAAGTATTGCGCCCAGAAACTCAAGATAGAACGCGTGTTCTGTCTGTCCCTGTGTGATAAATCTTAAAGGGCACCTTGTCTCTTGATTTATTCCGTCGATAATCTTCCCCCGCCTGAAACTTATCTGGAAATTCGACGTGTGAAAACACTTGTCACGATAAATTATTTTATCAATAATGAAAGAAAATATTATTAGGCGAAGATTTATGTGTTTTAAT
This sequence comes from Choristoneura fumiferana, assembly GCF_025370935.1. NCBI lineage: Eukaryota > Metazoa > Arthropoda > Insecta > Lepidoptera > Tortricidae > Choristoneura > Choristoneura fumiferana. The sequence goes on from NC_133492.1 coordinate 9,053,202, forward strand.
AAAATGCCTAGGATCTCAATCTATGATACATAAATCAAGTGTGATATACAGGATGATTTTGGGGTCATGATTCCAACTATTATTTTTTGACTCAGTAAATGATTGCGATGTGAACTGTTTAAGCTTTAATTTAAACACTGATGTCTTATCTTATGGGTATTCATTTATTTTAATGTTAAAAAGTTTTAAACTTCAAATTATGGTCACCCTACTTTTTAATCTCCAACCTTTTTGAAAACTAACCGTCTTTGCTAGAATACTTTAGAAATTATGAGTAATAATGTTGCATTACGTCAAAGTCATCAACATGAAAATAAAGATTGAAAGAGTAGGGTGACCATAATCTCCATTCATTCCAGTTTGTTTTTTTTTTGGTTGCTGTACATAACCTAACCAACAAAAAGTTGGAAAACCCCCGACTTTGTCACTTCAAAGTTCAATATCTCAAAAACGGCTGAACAGATTGTGTCTAAGAACATGTCTAAGAACCATCGCTAGAAAACCTGCTATCAAATTAAAAAAAACCGCTTTCAAATCGATCCACCCGTTTAAGAGCTACGGTGCCACAGACAGACAGACACACACACAGACACACATAGCGGTCAAACTTATAACACCCCTCTTTTGCGTCGGGGGTTAAAAACAAACTAAGGCATATAATACCTTTAGTCCTATCCTATTGTGATCATTTGATAAAAGTATGTTTGATGCTCATTCTTTGCTCCGCGACCCCGAAATCAACCTGTATACGCGCAGTTCTAGATCAATACTTTTAATAAAATCGCCGATGCTTAATCATAAACTGATGTTTCAAAGATAAATTGAGTAAGCTGTCATAAGGATCCTGGGATTTTTGACTCAAATGCTGTCAAATTTCAATACTATTTAGTACGGGCCGACAGTAATTTCTAGATCGACCCACCTTTAAAGAAATAGAAAAAATCGTGGCATAAACTGTATAGGCCGTTCGATATTTATATATTTGGTTGACATTTATGTATAAAAACAAAAGCAAAATGTGAAGAATAGTACGCTCAATAAAGATCCAGATGTATATACTAATTACTAAGAAGGTCACTAGTCCGATTTCCCACTACACAAATTAAAAATCCTGAAATTTGATAGTTGGCTCAAAAACGTATAATGTTGCCTGATCCTGTTGTTCACAGATAGTAATGTGTATTTAATGGGTAATTGAGGTCAATGAAAGACATAAAGAAAACATTAAAACCTTCAGAAGTCACGTTTGGAGCCGAACAACGGTCCCGTAATAAGACGAGTCGTTAAATGCTTCACCAGCACTATTGACAACCGCAGAGAGTGGCCGTTAATAATTTTCAGTTTAACCGAGTTGCCAACAAACACGAACTTCGTCAAAGAGAAACGGTTAATTCAATTTCTGTGTTCGGCCACCGCCATTGCTCTATACTTACAAGAAAATTCACGAAACATTGAATTCCAATGCCACCTTTGGATTGAAAGTTGAAAACCGCCAAGTTTCAAAGTTTCCGTTGGATTTACTTCTAAAACTGTCTGTGAACATTATTTAAGGCAGGGATTTATTGCGTTATTACATTGACTGCGACCCAACCACCATAAATTAAGTCTGTAGATGCTATACCTACGCGGATTTAGTGAATTCTATATTTTGAATCAAGCTAGCTATTTATGAATAGTTGCGCTGGATTAATTAAACAAATCTCTATAAGCTTCGTAATACGTTCTCAACAAAAGATGCTTGGATATTCTCCCGTCAGCCTTTTGACACTCAGGCTTACAAATAAAATAATGAGACGGATAAATCCTCGTCTTAGGTGGAATTAAACCCCCGGAGGTCCGAGAGACATCGAGAGCTTGTCCTGGCATAATTAATGTATTGTTATCACATTACCCCGCTTGGTGGTAACTAATGAAACGCAGAGTATTTAATATCCTCATCACCACGGTAATCCCTCTAGGCTTTGCGCCATTGTTTCGTCATCTCCCCGGCGGGGAGCAGTCGCCGCTGCGGTTGTGATGCTACCTGAATTCCCACGTTTTGGCTGCAACACTTGTTAATTATGTGTAGTTATTAAGTACAGTTTTATCATTATTGGATCCTGATGCGGCTAGTATAATCACGGTTGAAGTGAGAGAGTTTAGGCTGGAAATAGAAAGGATGTAGAAAAGTGAGAGGTGCTACGTTTATTTCGCTTAATTATATTAAGTACTTTACATATTTGTGTAAGGCACAGAAGCATTTCAAACGCAGTTTCTTGTGTACTACGAAAATTGATGAGTATTTCCATGAACTAAACTCTATTACCTTCTTACTTCGCAAATATCGAAAATACAAACTGAGACATGGATGCACAGAAAAACCAGAAAAAGAGACCAGCACTGGGAATCGAACCCAGGTCCTCAGCAATCCGTGCTGCGTGCTATAACCCCTACACCACTGCTGGACAGAAATGTAGACACGATTTTTTCCTATGCATACATATCTCAAGTTGCTTATTTCTACTATGCTACTTAAGCAGCAGCACTAGCGACATCTATGTTTCGTCGACAGACGTCACACGTCACACTCTTTCGGAACTAACCGCTCACCTAGACAAGAGATGTCGCTACTAAGCAATCAAATTATGATTGTTTTTTTTTGAGTCTTTTTGCATTTTTACAAACAAATTTCGAGTTGAAATAAAAAATACAAAAATACTCCAAAAAAACAATCATAATTCTTACTTCGCCATCACATACACCACAATACAACACACATGGTGTTTGGTTTAAGTTTATGGAGACATTCGTCGCTTTTCGTAACACACAAGACACGGAACAGTTGAAACGCTTCGGATCTGTCCCGTTTATATTCTGGATAGATCAGGCATCTGTTTTCACATAGATGAACAAAAAGAGTTGACTTTGCTACTCCACCGCCACGCGTTAAAACTCCTACATCTGTACAATATAAATATCAATTTACCCTCCTCCGCTTTCTCATAAATGAATTTCTTCACACTAAACTGCAGTGAATTAATTGTAGGTAATTTGTTTTAAATAATGGACAACATACATTAGCCGATTCTTGTACAGATAGTCGATTGAACCGCCTTAGCCATATGGGTATATTATATACCCATAACACTAATGTAGCTTTATTGCATATGTGGTGGCGGAGAAGCAAGGTATCTACCTGTTTTCGATCATATTTTGTATTTTTTTCGCATTCTTTTCTGCTACAAATTGTTTTCGGTAAGTATTATAATATCTATATTGTGAAGATACTTCATTAGATTAGATAGTGAAATTTACTCTACAACACAGACAAAGTTTAACTCCTATTCTGCGAGATTGTTAATATTGATAACAAAGAGTTGAAAGCAACGTCAGACATCCGAAAGAGATCTTCGTGTATACATGTTCTATTATCTTTATATACCTCGACTTTGCTTGGCTAACGATGACAGTAAATATTTGCTGCGCACCAAATAGAATACTGGAACGGAATAAAACATTTGAGCAAACCAATGCGGCAGAAGAAGCCGCTTAGCTAATCCTCTATAAAACTCCACAGGCTTGTTTGTTCCACAATTCTATTTTATTTTAGATTTATTTTTATTAGGTAGTCTCTCAATTTCAATAGCCTCGTAGTGTTCGTGAGTTTGAAATAAATTTGTTCTATGTATCGCCTTCCCGTCGAGGAATAAGACGGATTAATGTACCATCAATCATTTATTAAAATGTTTGCTATTCTTTGCTTTTTTTTTATTTAAGCTCCCCTCAAACGAGACGACGTAATGCTGCAATTTTATTGAAAGAATACTTCAAATAAGATGGTACCTAAAAACAAATGTTACGTAGTGTCTCGTCATGTCGTACGTATCGCATCGAGTCTCGGTGTTGAGAGACCGTTAGAATTGATTTATATAAGCTTTACTTTACTTACAGAGATTTTGGAGTAACAAGGTAAAATGTAGTATTTCATTTAAATTTAGAATTCTTTCCACTAATCGTGATTGCTAAGAATGTAAAAACACAATCTCTTGATCCCGTAACACATTTAAACTTAGTATACTATTATTTATCTAGCTGCTCTTTCTACTGTAATTATACCTAAGTCGTGTTTATTTTCAAAATAAAATGAACATAATCCTACTAATATTATACTATATTATATTATTATTATTATTATTATTATCCTACTAATATTATAAATGTGAAAGTTTGTGAGTGAGTGAGTGAGTGAGTATGTTTGTTACTCCTTCACGCTAAAACGGCTGGACAGATTTGGATGAAAATTGGTATGTAGATAGTTGGACATCTGGAATAAACATAGGCTACTTTTTATCCCGATATTCCCACGGAATAGGGATAAAATCTTGAAATAACAACCGCTGAGCTTAGAGTAATGAAATTTGGGATGGTTGTTTTTAATGCAACGTCAATGAAAACCACGATAATTTTCAGGAATTCCCACGGGAATTTTGTAAAATCCCAGAAATCAATTAAACCGCTGTATGTAATGATTTACAATATTTAGTGATCAATATTTAAAATAAATAACTTGCATGCTTGATTTGCTTACTTGTTGATGTATTCGTAGAGTATTAAGTATCTTTAATTTTCAGATTTATATATAAGTAGAGAAAGTTAAGCAAAACATACCCATCTACCAGGTAGCAGAAGGATTCTTCGTCGATAAATACGTTGTAGAAAACATCATCAAAGTCAAAGTCAAACTCAAAATCAATATCAATATATCTTTATTCAATTTAGGTTATAACAAGCACAAATGTCAAAAAAAAAATCTACCACCGGTTCGTAAAAACCTCTGTTGAGAAGAATCTGGAAAAAAAACTCAACGAGGTATATTTTTTTAAGCATATTTACAATATTATTAAACGATATTATACATCACAAGTATTTAACAAAACTTTATTTTTAACACAGTAGGTTCGCTATTTGAAGGTATCGCTAATGCGGATCGGAATTATTTCCAAATATCTCTGTCCATGATCCTTCATGCATTATACATCCATTACGCCTTCGATAATCCAGGCCTTAGATATTAATGTCTTCTTGACAATAGATCTGAATTTTGTATCCGTTTCATTTGTAATATTTTTTGGAATTTTCATAAATAATCATCATCACATAAACTACAAATTAATCTCTAGAACACTTTAAAAAAACTATTGTACACAAAGAAAAGTGCAAAGATAAACCTAGTCCTAACATGGAACCCTTCCATCTAATCTGGTTTAATGAAGATCACCAGGTGTAGGTACATTGCGAGCGTAATCGTAGTTCGTACAATGTCGTGCTCCCATAGGTACTCCCCATCCGAATGTTCCTGAACGGCAACGTGTTCGCAGCTTAACCCGCAAAGCCACACAAACTCCTCGTGCCTTGTTAATTTTGTACGAAAACAGTTTGAAGTGACATCGCAAATTGGACAATCTCCCGGTTGTTGTTTTATTCAAATTGTAAATTACGGTCTGTTTAGCCCAATGTACGTGTGGTTTTTGGTAATGAACCGCTGTGTTGATTAGAATTATACCGAACGCTTTTAGCTAATGAGTTTTGATTGTTATAAGTGTAATTCGATGGAAATCGGAACAACGCGTAACGTAGTTTGTGTGGAAGCGTCAATTAACACGGAAATCAGGTAGAAAGGTGATTACACGTTTCAATTCTGCCATTAATAACTGAACCATTACAGCGTAAACTCAAACACAATTCCGGTTATTCGGTATTAATAGGAGACCGATGATTCATTGTTGAGTTGATTAAATTTTGGTTAGGTTTTTAAGAACTTACTTTAGGTTAACCTTGAATTAATTAGCTACATCTGAACTTCCTAGTATTTGAATTTTTATAGTACGGTACCTCCATAGTCACCATACCCTATACGAATATTACGGATAGGTATTATTGTTATTAAGTTACTCAGGCCGTGTTTATACACGTGTATAAACAATAATGAATGCTAATAAATCGTCATAAGCAGTCGTGAAAGTAAATAATGTTTGATGACCGTATTTATTCATCGACATGAAAACGGCAGGGGGGCTCAATTTAAAGATATTTTCGGAGATTGCCATAATTAAAACAGGCGTAGCGAATTAAACAACCAGCAATACTTTTGATTAAAAGATATAACTCAATATGTATCTATACGCAGACGCAGTTTCTATTATTTTGTAATTTAATAACAAATTAAATGCAGTCAAAGTCAAAATATCTTTATTCGATTTAGGCTATAACAAGCACTTATGAATCTCAAAAAAAATCTACCACCGGTTCGGAAAAACCTCTGTTGAGAAGAATCTGGCAAATAACTCAACAAGGTATGTTTTTTTAACAGATTTACAATATTATTAAATGATATGTATACATCACAAGTATTTAACACAACTCTATTTTTAACACAGTAGGTTCGCTATTTGAAGGGATCGCTATGCGGATCGGAATTATTTCCAAATATCCTTGTCCATGATATAATCATTAACTTTATAATACGCCTTTGATATTAATGTCTTCTTGACAATAGATCTGAATTTTGTATCCGTTTCATTTATAATATTTTTTGGAATTTTATTATAAAAACGTATGCAATTTCCCAGAAACGACATTTTGCTTTTAGCCAGTCTGTAAGATGGAATTTTAAGCTAGCAGTAGTTATAAAATAGTTATATTTACGTATCGTTTGACCATTGGCTCGTCTACTATACTCGTAACAAGTTACGTGTTGGCTCACACTTTACAGCCACTGTTAAACTAAATATATACTTAACATTTCCAATACATTGCAAACATTCAGCATCACACTGACAAATGCCATCATTTAAATATTTGCGTTTTATGTTGCCAATGTCAATATTTGATTTTGCTCGTCAAAGTCGATCACATGATTTTTTGCTCGCGTAGCATATTTGCTTAATGTCAGAATATCCTAAGTGATCCAATCAGGTAATCGCGTTCGTTTGTTGTTTTGTTGTAACGAATTTATTTTAATATAAATGAATGTATTGAAAAATATTATCGTATTAATAACATGTAGTCATCATCATCATCATCATTCCAGCCTCACTCAGAACAAGAGGGCTTGGAACATGTAGTAATTCTTAATAATTATATTTAGGTTTTTCGATTACTCTTGATGTGCCTGGAGCTTAGTAAAGGCCTGGAGTCTTTGTTTTATAAACACAGCTGTTTCGTTGGACGTCTGCCATTTATCTAAAATTCTGCATCGAACGGGCTATAATAAATGCTAGTTCATAGCTTGAATTTTGTTCTGTGTCATCGGTTAATGTTGCCGTATCCGGGTATTATTTGAAAAAATCTGCTCTTTCACCACAGCGCACACCCGATGAGCAATAAATTCGAGTCGTGTTCAACTCGCTGAAAGAGATTTAGGGAAGCCGATAAGTGAATGCCTTGTAGACTTGTAGAGGTGCCACTAAAACGTACGTCACGGCGAACGGGCGATTTATGCAAGGAGTGCTTAGGAGACAACTTCTATGAATCATCATATATTAGGATTACCTGACGAATACAGAGGGATCTCTTTATTTGCTCGACCTAGAGGAATGTCTATTTTAAATCTTCTCATAGTAATCCACATTTCTTTTTATCTTCATTCTTTGTTTCCCAATAAAGAATAAAAAGAATTTTGGAGTGTACGTGGTGCAAAATTTGTTTTGTTTAAATTGAAATAGCCCTGCGCAAAGGTAATTTCCAATCAAATGTACATTTCGTTGTAAAAGATTGTGGATCTCCATTGTTATATTTTCAGTCCGAATGTTATCGAATGTAGTCACTTTATTGCTCAGGGTTTTGTTAAAGGTAATGCTTTGAGAATCAAACAGTTGCTAATTTTTTTTAACTTTATATACATAAACGATTTTCAAAAATATATATTTGTGTGCTACCGTTTAAGAAAATTTTACTTACGTAAGTTTTTTTTTGTCAAACCCTAGATTGAAAGAAACACCTGAGCATAGGTACTATTTAAATTAATTCAATTTAATAGTGTGTTTTTGCGCATACATTGAAAGTATTGATACAATCATCATATTGTTGTAAATTATACCTATATTATAATCTAATCATGTTCATCATCATCATCATCAGCCCACAGCAGTCCACTGCTGGACATAGGTCTCTTCCATGGCGCGCCACAACACTGTCTCAATCATGTTAGGAACGTAATAACTACAAAAAAGTTACGTAACCCTATCAGGGCGTCACATGTATACCTAGTTTGTAATTTTCCATCCTAATGCCTGTAATGTGACATGCAATAAACAATTTTTTATTTAAATTTAGACCGAAAATTTAGCGAAAAGAAAATTTAAATCGGTTGAAAATTGGATTTATAGTGATTTTTTTAAAAATCTATATACCTGTCTCTTTCTCAAACGCTTTTTTCTATGCAGCAAGTATGACGGTACTGGCGTATGACGTCACATGCCATATATTATACTTTATAACTATGTTATTTGTAAAGGTAGCTTAAAAATTGTTTTTCTATTCGACAGGCATTGTGTAGTTTTAATTTATAAAACATATACAAAATAGTCAAATACCGTATTATACTGTGCAAGTTTAGTGTGCATATGAGATACCTAATATTATGTTTACAGCTCGAGTTGGCTCTAAGGGAAGCCATTACGGTGTTGCACTTGCTTTATGTTTGTAGGTATAGCTTGACGCACAAAGGATGCAATAATGCGTTCATTATAAACTAAATCGCTTGGAAACTGGTGCCAGCGGACAAGGAGAGGTATTTTTAGACTTCGGTGTTAAGATGATTTTCTAGGACACTATTTGATATAGGGTAAAGGTAGCAGCCGTAAAGTCTGGCCCAGTAGACAAATGTGTTAACGAATCATGTTCGGTTAGGGATACTCGTATATGTTTATTGCGTGCTATTAGTTATTCTGTGGTTATATTTATATTTATTATCATAGCTTAGTGCTGATCTTTAGCAGATATGCATTTTAATTATATATTTTCTATGTTTCAAATCAACAACAATTATTTACTCAAAATTAAAAATGTTGAACAAATGATCTTCCTTTCCTATTTGTAATTGTAATTATTCGTTTATTTTTTGAAATAAATTTAGTGATTCTGGTTTTGTTTAATGGTGTGTATGTGTGTGTGTGTGTGTGTGTGTGTGTGTGTGTGTATGTGTGTGTGTGTGTGTGTGTATTTTTATGTAATTTTTCAGGTTTTAGATTTTATTAGTACTTAATATTTTCATTGAGGTCTAATGTAATATTTCTTTTTTTTAATGGATTAAATGAGTAGTGATGAAACTGGTCTTCAATTAATCTTTTTTCGTGAATTGATCAACAATCACTATAAAAGTCAAGCCCGAAAACTTAGTGAATGTCGCACTTATGTAGAACTAGCTTTTGTCTTTGGGAACTGAGTATTTTTTCGGGAAAAGCAGCCTATGTCACTCTCGGGCCCATAAACAAAATCACGTCAATCCGTCGCTCCGTTTCGACGTGAAAGACGGACAAACATACAAACACACACACTTTCGCATTTATAATATTAGTATGGATAAAACCTCTAAAAATATTTTTAACTGTCAAACATTTTAAAAACCCTTCAAAATTTAAAAAAAAATCCATAGACTATACAGACGTTTTATAGAATGGATTACAAAACGCACAAATATTCTCCTAAGGTCATGCGTAGATAAGTATAAAAATTACGAGTAAAATTATCCTCAACGCAATATTCATTACATTTCAATGTGAGATACGAATCTGGTTTTTATTTCACTATGAAGGAGTCAACCCTTCCCCTATGGTAGACGAGCGAATTATTGTGTCTTTACATTAAATGCTAGATTCCAAAAGAGCTTAAAACAAATCTTTTTGCAGCCTAAATTAATTATTTGGCCTGGTCCTACTAATATTATAAATGCGAGTGTTTGATGTAAGTACCTACTCCTCCACGCTAAACAGCTCGATAGATTTAGATGACTGTGTGTTTTTGACACTACGCACTACGCACCCCACTAAATTTTCACTACTTACTTCAATCACGGTGTTTTCGTTCACCGTTAATTTCATGGTACACGCACAAATATTTCGAAAAACTTTAAGGTGCCCAGTCTTGAATTTATGACCCTCTGCTGGAGAGGTAATTTTAGGTCAAACCACTAGGCAAACAGGCACTTTATTTGTTTTGGATACTGATTAAATTTACTTTGGCTACGGTTTCTCTTCAAAAATGCCATGCGATGTATACGATTTCCACGGGGATGGGATGCCAAAGCAAGCACAAAAATAAGCACAAAATTTCTAAAAACATATTTTTACCACCTAAACTTAAAGGCACATACGTATATATTGGACGACTAACGTAGAGCAAGATAACAGACCCGGATTTACCAAAGACACGTTGCTAAATCACGTAAAATGGCTACTTAGTGCTAGGCCAAGGGACGACAGGCGACTAAGCCTATTTGGCATAGGTATATGTGTAGGACTTGAGCGCTTTTACCTCTTTTAGGGTTATGCTAAGACACTTTGTCTTAAACAGTGAGAGTAGCTGCCTTTCAAGCAATTATGCATTATTCCCAGATAGCGTCATGAAATTTAAACAATTTTTATTTAAAATATTCGTGTTATGTATTTACGAATTGGCATAGTTATTCAATAATCTGAGCGTAAAAAGAAACACTTCCATAAAAAAAAATGTAAAAACAATCTTTACTTAACTTCGCGGGAATCATTAGTTGTGACAATTATGTATTGTGAAATTCCAACAGGAATCCTCAAAGGACCAGGCAGGTGGTAGGACCTCGTGCAAGGTCCGCCCGGATTGCTACCACCATCTTGCTCGCTAATTCTGCCGTGAAGCAGGAGTGCTTGCACTGTTGTGTTTCGGCGTGGAGAGTAAGACAGCAGGTAAAATTACTGGCACTTGAGGTATCCCATCTTAGGCCTCTAGGTTGGCGACGCATCTGCAATAACCCTGGTGTTGCAGATGTTTATGGGCGGTGGTGATCTCTTACCATCAGGAGACCCACTTGCTCGTTTGCCATCCAGTCTAATAAAAAAAACACTGTGACTTACGTTGCATGAAAAATACACGTGCCAAAAAATTAACAAGATTTCCAGACTTTACGAGTGTAAATCCCGATTCCGTCGGGATATCGTGATAAACAGTATCATTTGAGTTATTTCAGAAATCCATTACACACACATAGGTACCTACCTACACAAACTTTCGCATTTGTAAAATTATACTTGGTTTGGATAGGTAATTTAAATAATATAAACAAAACAAACTCAATTTGTGTCTTAAATATTGAAATTCTCCCATTAAACTATCTAAATTTACATTTCTGTATTGAAATACACTAGTCTAGTTTGTATAAGGTATAATGATACGAGTAGATAAGTAAAATGTTTAAAATCCTTGAATGTACCAAATCTGGCAGCTGAAGTTTGTTTACATTTAGTTAATTACCTAAACGTTTCAAGTATAGTAGGATGCGTACTTTTAAAGAATATGTTACGCCAGGTGCAATTTTCCGTTTTCATAATAAAACACACGTTCCGGTGTTCAGGCCGAAACCTGAAACAAAAAACTAAAAACAGAGTTCTTCAATTACATCCAACGTCAGTGTTCTTTTATAGTTGCAGCTAACAAAGCCGAGCGTGTGAGTTTTATTCCGCATACCGTTTTACAGAAAAAAACACCTATTTCTGGTACATTCACATAAGTTTATTAGCGCCGGGAGCACTCATGTAGGTAACCGCGGATTTTAATTTCACCTCTTGTGCTCTTAATTTAGTGCGCGCTACTTGCGAGTAGGGTTACCATACGTCAGGATTTTTTAACCTTTGCCATGATTGCGGCCGAACTTGGGAAGTGTCAGGAATTTTAGAAATAACTTCATTTAAAATAATATTACAAAGTTTACAAAGTTTTAATGAATGAATTGATAAATGACTTAAGAAATATCAATACATTTTTTCGCTTATAACTTTAGTTAGAATCTACGCCGAAGCTACATCAAATGTCTGTTACAGTTACGAGAAATGTCAGGACTTTTAATTTTGTCCATTATGGCAACCCTACTTGCGAGGGCCCGCGCGGCTTAGCATTCGGTTACGTAATTTAAAGTAGTCATTTCAGGGCCCATGCGGCCCAATTTAAGCTTTTCGGCTTGTATTGCCTATAAAGGTTCTTTACAGATTTTTTAACCGACTTCAAAAAAGGAGGAGGTTCTCAATTCGAGTGTATGCTTTTTTTATGTTTGTTACGCGATAACTCCGCCAATTCTGGGCCGAATTTCAAAGGTCTGTTTTAGTTCTAAAGGACATACTTCTGAGGTGGTCTCATTGACACCAATTCAGAAATTGAGGGCAATCCTCGAATTTTTAAAGCACACCTATAGCGATTTTGGCATTTTTAACATCAAGTCAAGTATTTACACTCAGAAAGTATCATTTGGTGAACTGGACCCTGATAAAGAAGACCGTAGGTACCGGTACTCTGTTATAAAAATAATTACGCTGTGTTTAAGCTTAATGGAATCGTTATGAGATGCACTTTCGCTACAAATCACAAAAAAGTATGATTTTTTTTTTTTAACAAAAAATGGAACCGACTTCAAAAACCGTGAAAATAATTTTCTACTAGTTTGAAGTCGGTGCCTCAGCACGAGCCAGCAGGAGTGATTGAAGCCCAATATATAGTATGTAGGTGAGGTAGACGACTATAGTTCTACTCCTGCTGGCTCGTGCTGAGGCACCGACTTCAAAGTAGTAGAAAATTATTTTCAAGGTTTTTGAAGTCGGTTCCATTTTTTATTTTTTTTTATATAATTGACCTGGCACGAAATTCAGCATGGTTATCGGCAGGTTACGAGTAACGATATAAAGAAGTACTTTCTCTAGGGGATAGAAGTATTTGTAAATGAATCCGCTATATTTTTCTGTTTAACTAAGTATGTAAATGCGACAGCGGGAACGCAGCAGATTTAAATGATGTGTCTGCGTGTCACGTGTGTGACATTGACAAAAAAAATTGGTAAAATAATTTTATTTTAAATCATAGTATAATCCCTTAAAGCCATTTGGATCTACATATTATAAATAAAGTTTGTCAGTTACTAACGCTAATACGGTATGCAAATCATATAAAATGAATTACGACTACTTCGTCTTGCACATGTTGCGTTGACGTTGTACAAGAAGCAGTAGCCAAGCTAAAAAGCAACCGTACCATCTGTATAAATCTGCACAATTTCAGTGGCTTTGAATATAGGTACATCCAGGCACGATTTATACAAAAGCAAAGTCATGTTTATTCTGTTCTGAAAGTGACGTGGCGTATACACGTACAGTGTCTGAGGTTTCATCTTATCATTTTTTTTTCTTATCCGATTCACTACCCTACTTTATAACTATAATCTAATCCTGACTTCCTTTACTTGTACGACTGAAAAATAGCCATCTGGAATCTAATCAGTATATTCGAGACCTTTAAATGACCACAATTCCTGTATATTTCAAAGTCAAAGTCAAAATATCTTTATTCAATTTAGGCTATGACAAGCATATATGATATGAATGTCAAAAAAATCTACCACCCATTTATGTGCAATTCGGAGGTTATTTAGGTTGGTCTTATCACTAGAATAGCAAGTGTTTTTAAGTTTTAGGCTGAGCGAAGCTTGGTCGCTCAGGTACTTACTATTAAAGCTGGCATTAAATGTAGAATAAAACTATTTTATTAAAATAATTTGTTATAACCCTATAAATATTCTGCTTATTTGCTTTAAAATTAAACAAATAAATAAATTGACACCAATTGACCTAGTCCCAAACTAAGAAAAGCTTGTACTATGGATACTAGGCAACGGATTAACATACTTATATAGATAAATACATACTTAAATACATATTATATATCCAAGACCCGAGAACCAATATTTGTATTATTCATACAAATATCTGCCTCGGCCGGGATCGAACCACCGGTCATGGAATCTGGTCTTTGGTGACACATTCCTTTACGTGCTATGAATTTATTGTTGGCGATTGGCGATAGCGGTCATTTTTGAACATGCATGAAACTACTGTGAGACTCACTCATATTAATATTATTATTATTGATAGCGGTCATGATTAAATTTATGATTGCTTGATTATTTATGTATACCTAGTGCCATCCACGAAGACGCGTGATTTTGTCAAAATTAGACATTAATGACATTTTAATAAGAACCACGGCACGCGTCATCGTGAATGACTCTACCTATAACTCTGCTTTACAGGGTATGTAAAGTATCAGTTAATTTTTATAATTTATTTTAGTATAGTCAAATCGCACTTAGCTTAAACTCGGTTCCAAATGCAAGAACGTCGCCGCATTTTACTAAAATAAGCTCCGCGAAAAGTGGTCGCGTGAAACGTTAAGCTGTTCAACAACCTGCAACTATTAAACATTCAAAGTGCTGTCGACTCGCTGTCGACAATAATCTCGTGGCTTAAGAGAAGTCTCATTTGAAAACTAGGCAACAGAAATAGATGAAATTTTGTAAGTATGGACTAAACGTAATTATCTATGCCCGTGGTTTTTCAGAATTATATGAGCACAAAAGTCGATAAAAAAAAGATGTCAACTTTGCACGATAATTACAGACTAATAAAGCATTTTTACAAAAATCGAAAAAATCACAGGCATAGAAAATATAATGAATATTTAGATTGTAAAATATCATTGATTTCTGTGCTATACTTTTCGTATAATATGAGGACAACGAAAGAAACCCAAAATTGAACCGCCCAAATCATGAAAAGCCTACAGCTATCTCGATATAAATTACGGACGTCGTTGCGGAAGGCATGGGGGGGGGCTGCGAGTGGCTGCGAGCGCTTATGTCACGAGCGATAAAGACGGCGCGGCCGGCAGGGAAACTTCTCTTAAGCACTCTGTATTGAAAACAAAATGGTGGAAATTTTGCTTAGATATCAATTTCACTGTCATTGTGCTCAGAATCAGTTAGGCAAACGGGCCGTTAACTCTCTCATTAAGAGTGGAAGAATTTGACCTCATTCATAGAATACTTTTGATCCTAGGAAAATTGCATAATTCTCACGTCAACGAATTTTTCATAGACGGTGTTGCAAACAGCAGCAACTTGTTAACACTAGTTCCTTTGTATGCTGTAAACCTCAAATAAATATGACTGATTTTTAAATATGATTTTAAAACACTGAATCTAACAAAAAACATACATTATGCCTAATTGATTGAACCTGTTCACAAAATGTATCTAGAAAGGGTTGAATAATGTGACCCGTAGAAGAGAACAGACAGCTGGATAGACGTAGAAAAGCATTTTTCCGCTAGCTGAAATGAAGACTAGTCAAAAATAGGTACCTGATATTTAGGTAGAATTTTCTATCTGGCGAACCTTTATGGCGAGTACTGCCTTTTCGCAACGTAACGTTTGGCAACCTGTTTCATTTCGCAACTTTTCATTTCGCAAACTCTAAAACTATAAATATTTCAGGATTTATTTCAGGGCCATCGTGTAGAACCCTTTAAGTTAGGTTAGGTTAGTTTTATAAAAATCCTGAAATATTTACAGTTTCAGAAATATTAAACATTTGGGAAATGAAAAGTTGCGAAATGAAACAGGTTGCCAAACGTTATTCGCCGAAACATTAGTAAACCCTTTTATGGATGAATGGACCAATTTTTATGAAAACCATGATAACCTGACTATGATGTGCCATAACAGATTCTAGTTTTTGTGGTTGCACTAGTGACGTCGACGATTAGTGACGTGCCCGGATTATTTTGTTGCGTGCCACAACTGGCTAGCTATTAATTCGCCATCCGTAAACTATAGGGCATTGTAGGCAAGTTCAAACGACATACTATAAAATTCTAGTGAATTCTTATATGTATGTTCATTACATCGACCTGTTTGATAGCAGAGCTCGTTCAGTGTACGTTTGGCTCCATTATTGCAATACAAAAATGCAACTCTTCAAAAAAGTTAACTTAGCCACTAATCGATTTCCTATTTTCGAATTAGTAAAGCTGCCACCTTCACTTAGATATTTTAATATTCGTTTTCAAAGGAGTTTTTCTCGGTAACTTCTTCAAGCGTTTTTCTTCAATAATAATCATATTATTGGTAACGAAACATGGAACACAATAATTCTTTTCTCAAAAATGTCCGTAAAAGTTGACATTATTCTTTACATATTACTTTACAGTTTATGGTCAGCGAAAAATTAAAAAGTTAAAAAGATTGCAGGCGCGCTAGCTCGACAATAATGAATTAGCGCGCCTGCAATCAGTCACATTTTTTTTAAGTTAAAAAGGCCATGGAAATGTTGGCACAAGTCGTATACAGCCAAGTCTAATGGCCGATATCAGATATTTTGTTAAAACTCCGGACTTTTTCTATTGGGTCTGAAATAGGTTGTGGTTGTGTTTTCGGTGAAAAATACACCTGCAGTTTATTTTTGATGAAAAAAGGCGGGAAAGCATAAGAAAAATATTGGAATAAAATTAAATTTTACAATATATTTTGAGAAAAAGTTTATTCTATTTCAGAATTATTCACCATTTTTGAGAAAAGCTTTATATTAGTCTCGGCTGGAATAGCAATTGCTGGCTTCGTATTAGTTAAACGGACTCGCAAGCTCATCCGTTTAATTCTCATACTCAGCCAGCAATTGCCTACTTCCAGGCCACGACAATAATCTACTATTGCTAGCATTAGGAAACCGTACCGTAATTGTGCGATTTGTACTGTATTTTATTTGATAATGAATTGCTTTTGATGATTGCTTTATTTTTCGTACCTACTTATATTTACTTATTTAGTCCCTTCTGAGGATTCAATTTCAGGCGGAAAAGCAATAAAGTCTTTCTTTCATGTCGTGTAAACCTTGTATTTTCAGGAAGAGCGCTCAAAAGTCTCAAAAACTTATTTAGCCGAATGTATTTAAAAATTCTATGCTTACGATGATTCTGTGAAAAATATTTACTTGTATGTATTTCACCGGTTTTTTAAACGTTTATCAATGTCACTGAAAAAAGTCATAGTTCCCAATTTAAAATCCAAAATGCCAATAGTCTTTGTTAAGTTCTGAAAGCCCAGACAGACTCATTAATAATTAATTATTCATAATTAAGTAACGTAAAGCATTACTCATTTTATTTATATATGTTCAATAATGCTGTAAATTTGGCTCATACCAATGTGCTGTAAAGTATGTATTAGCAAAAATACCAGCCAATCACAAATAGGTAATAATTTAATAGAGAAGATGGAAAAGGTATGTAGGTATTTGTTTCCCTCGTGTGACGGAAACCACATACAAACACCTTCCGATCAGAAGTAGCAAGGTAGGTAGTGCAGAACATCTGCTACTTTGTACCTTTAACGATTTTTACTTACAATCATACCATTTAAATGTAAAATAGACTAATATGAATGCACCACAAGATGCACATTCCTGCATTTTCAATTCTCGCCACAGATGGATGCGTAAAATAAAATTCACGTCCGTGGAGAGTGCGCTTTGAGGCGCCGATGCCTCGAAATGTCGTGACTCGGTTCCGTAGTTCACTTCCTGCTATACATTTTAGAAAATCCTATAACTCGATCTATGTCCTGACACTTCAATGAACGAAAATTCTATTCTGTCGATTGCATGTAGGTAGTTGTTTAGTGAGTTTAAATTATATAACAAAAGACTGTCATCATCATGATCATCGGCCTATTTTAGTCCACTTGGACATAGGTCTCTCCAATTGCACGCCACTGAGCCCGACCCTCGGCTACTCTCATCCAGTTCTTGCCAGCCACCTTGCAAAAATCATCGCTCACCTAGTCTGAGGGTCCCACGCCACACTTGTCGATTCGCGGTCTCCACTCAAGACCTCGTTCGTCAAAAGACTGTCATTTTGTGCATTTAGATTAATAAAATGCTTACTACTTGTACAAATTGAAACTTAATAATGCAAGAAAGAAAAGAGATTTTAATTTAGAAAAATATACCTAAATTCAATTTTAATTTTATTTTATCTAAATTCAAATTTTATTGGAAATAGCCCGTGCGTCTTTCAACAAAATGAAAAAGGTACTCTGTAACAAGCAACTCGACATCAACCTTAGAGTACGAATGCTTTAATGCTACATCTGGCCAATAGTTTTTTATGGATCAGAGGCGTGGACCATTATGGAGCACATACGCCGAAAACTGGAGGCACTGGAAATGTGGTTTTACCGTCGTATGTTACGCATAAGCTGGGTCCATAGAGTCACGAATGACGAGGTACTCCGGCGAGTCAAAAAATCCCGAGAACTCATGTTGATCATCAAGAGAAGAAAGGTAGCCTATTTAAGACATGTATTATTGCATGAGCGCTATCATTTACTTCAGGCAATAATAATGGGAAAAATTGAGGGGAAAAGACGCGTCGGTCGGAAGAAGAAAGAAATCGTGGCTCCGAAACATCAGAGAGTGGACCGGTATCGCCAGTGTGGAAGAACAGTTTTCTCTGGCGAGAGATAAGGAGAGATATGCGGAGCTGACAGCCAACCTCCAGTAGTGGAGAGGCACTGCAAGAAGAAGAAGATACCTAAATTCTGCTCAACTTGTAATTTCTTTACACCGGCCTTTTTGAAAGCAAATATGTGAAAACATTTATAAAAAATAATTTCTATAAAAATAGGCCAGAGTTGTCCACTTATCCTTCTCAATGAAAGTTGTGTCTGAAGTGAAACCAGTTTTTTGGCTTCGATTTGTTTGGCAACTTTGTTAGAGTGTGCGATGTCCAAAACTACGTATACGACCACATTCTTGTGAAGTTTCAGCCAGTGTGAATTACCAACATACTTAAGACGACAAAAGCAGACGGTGCTTCTGGCTTGCGGAAACTCGGAAGGAATGTGGTGCGAGCATTTAGATGCATTTGACCAAACCAACTGAAACTTAATAGAAAAAACATTGTAATAGTAGATTGATAACCAAGGGTGGAAAGTGACCCATTTCACCCGATATATTTCTGGCGCTCGCACCAAGTGAGAGCGCCAATAGTTCGAGGGGAAATGGGTAATATCACCCGAGTTAGACACTCTACTTTTCATTTCAACTGTGAGGAAAGTAAAATACTACAAAAAAATGAGAATAATAATAAATTGAATTTACTTATATCCAACCTCCAACGACGGTACCTTTTCGAGTGGCCACTTGCCACGGCCGACTATATAAAAAACGAGTTGGTCACGACGAAGGAGCTTATATACAAAACTGGAGGTTGAACGCCGAACGAAGAAGTTTGACCTTTATTACTTATTTATATATTCCATCTCATTCTTTCACATTTCACGAATGACTTCCATCTCTCTTAACCTAACTAAAGAAAGCGATGGAATATGTTCGTGACGTAATAAAGATCAAATTTTCAACCTCCGTGTTGTATAAGCTCTTTGGTCACGACGTGCATCGAGATGGCTATGCCGACACGTGAAAAAAAATTGTTATTGACGTAACTCAATTATCTTCGACTTCGTGGCTAATCGAAAAATAAAAATAAAAACTTTCCACCCTAGAGATGAAAACGCAATTTTCCACCCGGCTATCTACCCATGAAAATTAAACTTTCCTAACAGAAGAGATGAAAAATACATTGCAGTTTAGGGAACGATCGAAAGAGCCCTGTCAAAGATCCCTGTCCATCCGTGTCGGCCTTTGTCCCTAATTAGGTAATTGGCGTACCTGATATCGGTAGCTGCATAATATTTATAGTGTGTATGCAAATCCTATCGATTTTTATCCTTTTTTTGTCACGAATACATTCAGTAGTAAAACACTGAACATTAAGGTTTGCAATGTCCAATTAGTTGGTTGATTCGGTAGCGAGAAAAGTATCCGCATTTTTTATAGGTATTAACAATAAATTAACTAACCATTTTTCTCAGCTTAACTCATTCTTTAAAATAAAGTGGATTTCTTTGCTGTCTCTCACTTACCATTTTCTGTTCAACATATTCTGAACACGATCCATGAAATGTTTCATTCTTATTGCATCGTTCTCTTTTAAACCACTGCATGCGGTTGTATTAAAAAGTGTCGTAAAGCCGTCTCGACACGATCGATGTGATATAAAGCGGAGGTAAATGTGAGTTTAAGTCAGCCGAAGCTTAACTTCGACAGAGCGAGAGATAAAATCCAGGTCCACATGTTCGTTTTAAAATCTTGTGTTTACACAATGTCATAATCATTTTGGGATTTGCGTTGTAACCTGAAGATAAATTTGCTTAGATGATAGAAGTTATATTATGTGGCCGTTAAATTTATCTGATGAATCGTGTTTGCACTTCAGAATGTATAGATTGCATACTTTTAATGTGAAAGTAATAGTAACACAATACAGGCCATCACAACACCTGGCGTCACATAAATATAAATGTTATCAATTAATTAAGTAACTATTCTGATACGTCACACAAATATAAATCCTGAATTGTGGGTTTTCCTCCTCTGCAGCATAGGGCATTCGCTACCGAAGACAAGACTTTAAATTAATTTAATTAATTAATTTTAATTCAACGAACAAAGCTGCTAAATTGCAGAAGCGAGAAGCGTACAAACCACCATGTCATTATTAACCAGTCGCGGGTTAATAAATCCGCACCTGTTTTGGCGCACATCGTCAACCTGCCGCCCCGTTCCGTGTCGCCTACGCCGGCTCCCATTGCTCCCACTTCATCTCGGGTGCAAAAGGATAGCTATGCGCACAGTTCTCGTCGCCGCCCGCCGCGCCGCCGCTCGCGCGCCCCTTGAACTGTGCAAATGGAGCGCAGCAGCAGCCTGCGGGCATCGATCACCCAGCGCCGAAAGTTGTTGCGCATGATGATGGTTTCACTCCGGTGGTAAATCGGAAACGCCGTCTAAAGCGCAATCGCAATCAGCGTGGGACCGTTCCTGCAGCGTCGTCCTGTATTCAAGCTGCAGTACCGATGGTAGACATCTACATCTACATTGGACAAGAATACGACACCGGAGAAGGTGTTCGAGCACGTCCGCAAGGCAGAAAAGGCCCGGTTACAGGGAGCCCATCTACTCGTAGAGCTGTCCATCCTCCCGCTCGAGTCTCAAAGGGCTAACAATTTCAGCTCATTTAGACTCCAAGTGCCCGCCAAGCACCAGCAGATGTTTCTATGCTCTGACTTCTGGCCGGAGGGTGTGGCGTTCCGTCGTTTTAGGGTAGCGATGAAGACGACTTTCAAAAATCCCTACCTAATTATATAGTTGTATGTAATTTTTGTGTTTTTTTTAAGTCTTTTTGTTTTGTATAATTTGAATTTTACAGCGCATTGGTGTTTTAACTGTAATGCTGTTACTTTTTGTTGACTAATAAATAAATAATAAATAAAATTATATATCTATATTTAACAGAATAAACATTAAATAATTTATTTAATCAGGCTTTACTTTTAACTTACTTTACTGAGGTCCACTAGTCCACATCGATGAACTGCAAACAATATATTTCCTTACTCGCGACCTTAAGGTAGTTTCAGGTCATGGGTGAGCAAAATACCTAAATTTGTAGTTCATTAAAATAAACATTTTTATTTTGATTTTAAGTGAAATCTAAAATAGCTAGGGAATAATTAAAATAAGAACACCTCTAAAGGTGATTTTCCACCGGCGAGGCGAGTCGAGACGAAACGAGACGAGAATTGAAATTTGTATGGTGGCGCCCACGGAGGCTCGCGGCGGGAGCGCGAGAATGCATACAAATTTCAATTCTCGTTTTGCCTCGCAGGTGGAAAATCACCTTTATGTAGCATTTGGAGCCGGCTTATGATAATATTATTGCTTCAACAAGGTACTAAGAAATTTAACGAGGTCGATGGAAAAGCTCCTCTCTGAAATGGAACTAAGAATAAGTGGGTAGGTAAGAGTAGGATAAATTAAGATGTCAATGTTTCAAGGAGTAGCAGAAATGAGTCTGAGGACTGGAAAAAATTAGCAATTATACTTTCATAATAGATTTTTGTTTATTAAGGCCAGTCTTGTCTCTTTGTGATACTAAAAGCCTACCATTTCATTTTTAATTCTCCCTTTGTTACGGTTCCACAGCTGAGATAACAGAGCGGTACAAAAGTTGCTATAATAAAATGGCAAGCGAATAAATGACTATGTAGATATACAAACAAATCTGTAGCTATCTATATATAATCACGATTATGCCAATACTCTGCGTTTGTTTGTTTATAGGTAAGCTTTAAAAGTTTCAAACCGATTCTGAAAATTCCTTTACTAATAGATAGTTATGAAGGTACATCACTCATTAGGTAGGTACAATAGCTGTATAGCTATTGGTATCAATCATATTGTGCCATTGTATTTTTAGAGAAAACTGAGGGCGTACCTAATGTTAGAAAATGCATACGTTATAATTGTTTGATTTAAAAATATTCAACGACCTTTATACCCTTTGCTCAGAAGCCAGTTCAAGTCCTGCACAAAGGCAGATTCGGTAACTAACCGTACCCATCTAGTATTGTTTACCTTTGAAATTGGATATAAGGCCAACATTATACGAGGGTACTCGAAGCGAAAATTTAATTATATGTACCACGCTGTTTCACCTGCCTCCGAGATCAGGATCAATTTATCTAAATAGTATAACCTTTCTCATTCGTATCGCCGACTAACACAATAAAAAATGTTACGCCTGTGAAGTTAACACTGGAAGTTACCTAATTTAACAAACAACCGTCAATTTCCAAAGACGGGAAGGACTTTTCAATAAAGTTCGGTGCCGCTAAGATCAGCTGATGGTAAGTGGTCACCGTCGCTATAAGCACGACAAAATGGATTTTTTGCCAATAGGATATGATAAATAAGACAAGGTAATGTTGCAGATAAGAACACCCCTACCCTTCACCCCGAAACTTAAAAGTCAAAAGAATGCTGCTCGACCGCAGTATTAGAAAATAATGCGGTGATAGCTATCCGAGTGGACTTTAAAACAACAACGATCTTAAACAAATTGCCTAGCTAGATTAAGACCTCATCTTAATGACGTGCTTAAGTGCCTAATTCCAAGATGTACAAGGGCATATCCAAAAGTTTCCAGCCTATTATAAAGTACTCGCCATTGTATCTGTCCAAAAGCTTTTAAGGCAACTGGCATTTTAGAATTATTTGAGAAAAGGAATAACTTCTTCTCGAGTATAACTCTATCAATTTTTTGTGCCAATTTCGATTTAACTGGTTTAAACTTTGTTTTAGCGCCAGCCACATTTTTATTTATTTTCGACATCAATTGGGAAGGTGCTTCAGACTGAAGAATGATAAATAAATGCAAGAGTGAGCAAGGTTGACTCCTGTTATTATACTCAAAAACACCACCCACCTACATAAATATGATGAAAGTTAATAATCATTTACCTGAGTATTTAATATGTTTGTATATTAATATTTATATGTAAATTGTATTTATATATAAATATTTAAAAAAACCGTGCACAATCCAAAAATAATCTCAAATAATCTCAACTTTAATGAATAAGTACACTCATTTAAAAAAATATTCAAATTAATGTGAAATTGATACCTAAATAATGAATTGTTAGATTTTCTTTTAAATTCGTTATACTCGTATGTACTAGAATTATTACTATTTTTTTTCCGATTTTTTTCTACCAACGGTTTAGCTTATAGAGAGCGGGAACAATTGACTCTAACAAAAATTAGTAGGTACTTACCTACAAGCTTCTGAAAACGTTTTCTTAAATTGAAAACTATATTTTAAATGACCTATCCAAGAATATCCCATAATATGGGCTTAGTTAGTCATTCGACCTCAATGTCGGCGAGGTTGCAAAGTTACAGCTTACCGAAAATACAAACTGAGACATGGATGCACAGAAAAACCAGAAAGAGACCAGCACTGGGAATCGAACCCAAGCAATCCGTGCTGCGTGCTATAACCCCTACACCACTGCTGGACAGGAATCTAGACACGATTTTTCCTATGCATACATATCTCAGGTTGCTTATTTCTACTATGCTACTTAAGCAGCAGCACTAGCGACATCTATGTTTTCGTCGAGAGACGTCACATTCTTTAGGAACTAACCGCTCACCTAGACAAGAGATGTCGCTACTAAGCAATCAAATTACGATTGATTTTTTTTGGTCTTTTTGTATTTTATATTTCAACTCCACAAAAAAAAGTAACAAATTTGGAGTTGAAATAAAAAATACAAAAAGACTCAAAAAAACAATCATAAGTTACGGCTTACAAAATAGCAGTCTCTAAGCTAAATGGACATGGCGGACTATGAAGGGGTCTACCGAAGGACAACCGAACCCTAAAAAGTGAAAGCCACTGATTATCAAAATAGAAGAAAGAATCACCAATAAATGAAATCTTTAATGTAGTTTTGGTGTTTATATCACTTTAAAGGTGCATTGTCAAGTTTACGATGTTTCTATAAAGTCGCAATGTTCGCACTATATGCGCGAGAGGTCGCAAACAGTAATAAAATGCATTGAAAGACTGGGTGTACGTTTCATGGGTATTTTATGGCCGAAACTATATCGGCACTGTCGCTAACTTGGAGAATTCAAGGCATTATAAAATAACTTATCAGCTTACGGCAGCCTTCCATAGAACCCATGATAACCAGTTTATGAGAGACTTGCCAATAAATTTTGAGTTTTGGGACCAAATTAAATCGTGAGAAAAGTATCTCTGTCAAGTTGAAAACAACTCGTTACGATAGACATGAGATTTGAATCATATTTTTTTTGCAAATCAAAAGTACTCTAAATAATTATTATGACGTCGCACAACCCAGCAAAAGGATTATGTTAAATAAATAAAGTCTCTAAAATATCCAAAAACACGGTAAAACAAGACCACAACGTATTTGTATACTTACTTACCGCTCTTATTTCCTCATCAAACGTGCTTATGCCATGAGTACAATTTATCTTAATAATTGAGATATGTCATAATATATTCGCCAAGGACTCATTATATGAAGATTAATAAGGTTCTCATTAAGTCATCTAACATTTAGCATTACTTTTAGAACAGATAATGTCTTCAATTAATTACTTGGTAATTTTATCAGTAAGTAAAGTTCCTGAAGACTAGATGACTAGTATTCGACCAGTGTGTGTTGCCAGTGATGACCTATGACGTTGAGACGTGGTTCTTGACTGTTGGCCTTTTAATAAGGCTCAGACTCACGCCATGAGCTGTGGAGAGAGCTATGCTTGGAGTTTCTTTGCGCGATAGAATCCGGAATACGGAAATTCGTCGAAAAACTAAAGTCACCAATATAGCTGGAAAAATATACAAGTTGAAGTGGCAATAGGCGGGGCACATCGATCGAAGAACAGATAACCGTTGGGGAGAAATTCCTCGAGTGGCGACCACGAACCGGAAGACGAAGCGTTGGCAGGCCTCCCATAAGATGGACTATCGACATCGTGAGAGTTGCGGGAAACCGGTGGATGCAAGTGGCAAGTTGTCGCTCATTGTGGCATTCTAAGGGGGAGGCCTTAGTTCAGCAGTGGACCTTTTCTGGCTGATGATGATGAAGTAAAACATACCTATTTATATTTGTAAAACGGCCGTTTATATGATTCGATTTCGAAAAATCGTTCATATGATTGTTTAAAAAAGTATTCGCCGTAACGGCATTCTAGTTAGTTTCAAACCCGCATAGGATCAACCAACCAGCGAAGAAAATCGTTCCGAGATTCTGTCTATATAGATACTGCTATTAAATACTTGCTTAGAGTAATAAATCCTAGGTACCAATTTTACGTAAAACGTCTAGTCCCCAGTATTGTCGAAACGCGTCGTAAGTAGTTTAACTATGAGCTTTAAGAGCTTCTTACGATTTTCCCGTTAGAGTCGAGTGGATGATTCTTTTATTATCCAAAATATACTTGATCCAAATGGCCCTCCGAGGCTCTTGTCACAAAAGCGGGGCATTCGTAACGCAAATAAAACGTGCTCCTGCCCGCTCGATGTACTTGTACCTCCGTAATTTTATTATAATAAGACTATTATTCCTGCTATAACAATCTTCCATACGTCGTTTATTTTGACTTTCATATTTACTTTTATTTACTGGCGCGACTGGCGCCTATAAAATCGGCAAAGCTTAAAATCGAACAGTTGCCATCCTTTTCGCGGGGACGATTAATCTAACCGCACGCATACCAGGTATTATTATCTCATTGTTCGTAGTGGTATTAGTGCAGGCTCCCTAAGCCGGGATTCCACAGAGCACGACCGAACCCGTTTGTTCATTTTGTACATTCATCAACGTCACGCGGCTAAATAGATAACTAACACAGTGATGTATGGAGTGAACCCACTGTGAAACAACCGGACGCAGCGCATGGGACTGAAAAAGTCCTTGATTTTTTATTGCTAATAATTCCATGATATGGTTTACGAATAAATTAAAAAAAAAACATGAAAAATATATTTTATTGGCAGATTATTTTGAGACAGTAAGTGTACATTGTATCATCAAGGATGGAGCCACAAAAACAGTATAAAAAACCATCGTAGCTATTGTTACTATAGCTGTGATCATTTTTATTTAAAGCTAGATCAAACTTTTTCACCTAAATAATAAGTACCACTTTACCCTTAGTACTTAGGCCTTAAACATAATATTACCCTCTTACCCATAAACACTAACGTTAAGCTTATGTGAACCTAAAATTAATTTGTTTTATCTGACATTTGCCTTTGTCAGACAGAGAAAAAGATAACTTCCTACAGCTTTTTTGTTACTTGTCATGAATAACGGATTATGATATCACTCTTTGGAAATACGGAAGTGATTTCTCATTTTGGATTGGCTTGTCTGCGAATAATTCAACTGGGAACCCAATAAATGCCAGTGGTTCTAGTGTCACCAACCCCTGTCACAAGCCACTCGCCATATCGGTAACAAGGGTGTAAGGGTACGTGCACACAGCGGTCAGTTCCGTATCTGTTTTTGTTCCGCGAAGGCAGGAAGATGTAGTTAATTGTAGTTGTAGGAGTGAGTTCATATACAGTACTAGTGCTGTACTTAATAGGTGTGAACTAAAATGGACCCGTTCACGGATCCCTGTGTGAACATACCCTAAGTAGGCTCGGGGAGTGAGCATTCTGAGTAGGAACCCGCGTCAAACGTTTATCGGCGAACACCTCTCAGGTGACTTTGATTGTTCAGAGAAATATTCAGACATAAATTAATTACTGGTCCGATTCGATTAGAATTTCTGATTCATGCAATGGAAGATTAGTGATTATGCCCAAGTTATTTCGCTCTCATTGTGTTCTTTTCAATATAAAATTAACCAATTAATATTATAAATATACGAAAGTATACACAAAAGTGTACGCAATGACGCATACTACGTGCTGTCTATTTGTACTTAATACTATTGTTATGGCATGTGTTGTAAATAAATGTAAATTCTTTCTTTCTTCAGTTTGTCGGTGAGAATGTGCGTTTATAGTGTGTTTGTTTCTTACTCTTTCCCACTCAAACGGTATTTGAATGAAATGTGATACCATACTCGTAGTTCGATCTCTAAAGTAATGTACATTTTGTCTTTATTCTAATATTCCCGCGGGATCAGGATATACACACATAAAAATCTAAACCACTATGTCTACCAACATTAAATCTTACAAGGCTATTTTTCATGCAACGTAAATGAATATCACGATGTAATTTTCGGGAAAATGGGTATTTAGTATCTTAGAATTTCTATTGAACTAACTTTAAGCTAACTATGAATAAACACGGTATAGTATTAAGTTTGTTTGGGTAGTCGTCAGCGTTATGAAGATTATTTTTATCGATTGAATAGTTTAGTAAATCGGTTTATTGTAGGTAGACTACTACGAACTAGACATATTGTCAGCGCTTACTAACGAATTTTCGTGTAAAACCAAATATTATTTATTTTTAATAAACAATTTTAATAATATTATATTTTTAAGAAGGTTTACCCGCGGCTTCACACGTGTAAACTATTCGATCTGGTAGTTACAATTAAAATTCCAGGATTTGACAAATTACCCTGGGAATTCCCAAACATTATATCATGGTCTTAATTGAGGTTGTGTTAAGAACAACTGTCCGAAATTTCAAGATTCTAAGCCCAGCGGTTGAAATTTCGAGATTTTATCCCTATCCCGTGGGAATATCGGGATAAAAAGTATCCTATGTATTACTCTAGAGGTCCAGCTACCTACACACCAAATTTCATGTCTCTAAAACCATCAGATGTTTTTTCGAGATTTTATCCCTATCCCGTGGGAATATCGGGATAAAAGAAGCCTATGTGTTATTCCATGCGTTAACGTAGGTACGTACAAAATTTCATCCACAACACACGTCACAGCACACATTTACACATGAGGGAGTAGCAATTAAATACACAACAGGCACACACACACAACCAAATGCAAGCAATTCCATGGTCAAAGGCTAGGCCTAATAACGACACTACGCCTAAGTATCGACTACCACTCAATATGTCTGTACATATATTGCTAGCGCACTCTGAGTAACGACTCAAATTATTTTGGGGGCTATGTTGTGTCGGAAAATTAATCACGTAACGAGCAAGGGCGATCAGCGAGCCATCTGTTGCCACCCGGTATTAGAATAGGAGCCTTTTATTAAATAGGGCGCGCCCATTGCTCGAAATCAATGTTACAATTAAATTAATTTCCGATTTACTCGAGCTAAATTACTTTAAGTGGATTTGAATCATCAGTGCTAATGGAGGACTAATTCGACATGGGTTTGAATGCTTTATTTGACTACCTGGCAATGATAATATGTAGTAACAAATCTAATAGGGGGTCAGAATACACAGTGGAAACAAATCATATCAAAGAATATCACTGAATATGCGACTAGGCCTCCGGTTTTCAGTATTATAGGAAAGAGTTATAGTTATCCATACTTATAATATTATAAATGTAAAGATGTGTGTGTTTGTATGTTTGTCCGTCTTTCACGTCGAAACGGAGCGACGGACTGACGTGATTTTTGGCATAGAGATAATTTATGGGCCAGAGAATGACATCGGCTACTTTTTATCCCGGAAAAATGCACAGTTCCCGAGGGAACAGCGCGCGATAACTGAATTCCACGCGGACGAAGTCGCGGGCAAAAGCTAGTAATAAATAACGACTAGTCCTAAGCAATTATCGGTACTAATCCCACTAATATTATAAATGCGAAAGTTTGTAAGTCTGTTTGTTTGTTACTTCATCACGTCTAAACCACTGAATCGGTTCAGGTGAAATTCAGTATGTGTATAATTTGAGTCCCGGAGAAGGACATAGGATAGTTTTTAACCCGTTCAATTGCAAAGTTCCCGCGGGATAGCGATAAACGAATTCTGCGCGAACGGAGTCGCGGATAACGGCTAGTACGAGTATTAGGTATAAATGCGAAAGTAGCTGCCTGTCTGTGAGTCGGTTATCTTTTCCAGATTAAACCGATGCGCTGATCGGATT